>NC_031498.1:21906770-21976240 GCF_000237925.1 Schistosoma mansoni | reverse complement strand
ATGATTTCAACTATGAAAAATACTGAAATCTCCACAAAACCCCTTCTGATTATAATCATATGCTCACTGGTGACTGACTTCAAGATACATGTCCTGGAGTTCTAGTGAGAAGCAGTGACCAGTAGAGTTCAACCACGTCTGTTGTGAGATAACAACTCACTGAAGACAATTGTTGAGTGGTTGCTCAAACTTCGTGGATTGGTTGAAGTTAGACATTAACACCGTTGGATGCCGGCTCAGTGGTCTATCGGTTAAGTGCTCTGGCACGAGACTGGTAGGTCCTGGGTTCGAATCTCGCAAGGCCGGATCGTGCGTACGCACTGCTGAGGAGTCCCACAATAGGACGAAACGGCCGTACAGTGCTTCCAGGTTTTCCATAGTGGTCTAGCTTCAATTAACTCATGATTTCGACTAGTCTTATTATTGTATGAATGTATTATCATAGTACACTTGAAAGTGAACAAAAATATTTTAAACTATCCGTTATATCAACCAGAAATTATATTTTAAAGTACAATAAAACATCTTACAATATTATCTGTTAGTGTTTATTCGTAATAAAATAAGTTCATCTCTGTATTATTAGTTAATTTTACCTAAATAATAATATATTAGTAAGTAAGTGAATTAATAAATCAATTTGACAATGTTATTATAAAGAATGAGTTTATTTATTACTAGATAAAATAAAATAAACAAATTGACAATCATTTATTCAGGATTATATTCAATGCAATCAAACCAGAGAAGCACCAGATAAATATGCGCCTCACAAATCTCATTTGATTTGTGTGAGGGCTGTGATACTGCCCAGGTGCCCAGACTGAAGCAGGTAGTTTTCTTAGGGGGCCACACCCCGAGCCTTTGACCTGAAGGTCTAGTCCACAAGGCAGTGGAGCATCGTGAGGAGATGCAGTCCCATGGTAGCCGGTGACCAACGATTGATTCATACACCATTTGTTCCTTCAGGATACTGGAGCCCATGTGCACCATTGGTTTAGAATCAGGGTTTTCCAACTCCCCTAGATGGACATTCCATGTCCACCGACCCGGTTAAAGCGCCGGACATTCGCTTTTTGTCCTCTCAATTTCGTAAACAGCACCCCCGCCACGAGAAGGCAGTGAGTAGAACTTCCTTGGCAGAGGCTGTATACGCATGGTCATGTGAGAGTATTTCGAGAGGGAGAGCGGACTCTCCATATTAGGTTAAGTAGTCTTAAGGCATCATTCTCTGTTCTTCTTTATACCATATTATCTAAGTACACCAACTTGCATATGGTAGACAGGTGATTTAATTAAACAGATAAAATATAAATGAGCATCTTAAAAACATCAAGATTTAATTTGTCATCTACTATGTTGCGTTAGCGCCTGAATTAATAATAGGGAGTGAATCAGTTGGGCGTATCGACCGCTCCACGTATCTTGGGAATCTAATCAGTATTGAAGGTCTGTTGTCTGATAAAATCTCGGCACCGATTACAAAGGCTCCATTGATTTTTGCCAACTTGTCTGCTGAGCCATCTGCTAACAAGTTTACCGCCCAGCAGTTCACTCTGCTCTACTTCATGAATGTGAAATATGGCCATTGAAAGAAGAGGATACTCTTCGGTTGCTGGTATTCGATCATAGGTGTCTACAAAGTTTCGCTCATGTATTTTGGGACCACGGAGTAAGAAATACATGGCTTAGGAATGGAGCACTGGGCAAAGACGGTAAATCGATTGATGAGGTAGGTGGTTGGGACATGTGCTACTTATGCCCAGCCAGCGCTTACTTTGAAGGAAGTTCTCTGGTGTGGGAGTAAATTGGTAGAAGGTTAGGAGTGGCTTAATCAAAACATGGCACCAGTCAGTCCATAAAGTAATTGAAAGATTAACTGAGCCATGTTAACAAGTACAGACTACCTGGTCGTGGCCCATGTAATCATCGTAACCAATGGTTTGATGACTTTGAATGACATGGTTCAAAATAGTTTGAAATAGCGCAGGTGCATCGATTCTTTGTTTTCTCCCAAATTTTAAGCTTCTAAATTCCTTATAGTTTTCTCCGTCTCATTAATTTTTGCTTTTTTACGAATTGTATTCTCGATGCCTAGTTTTTCCTGCCAGCACTAACACCGTTACCAACTGTACTACTCTGGGATTTTCTCGAACAATTTCATCTCACTGTGACAATGGGGTATGAAAACTTGAGCCGATATGCATACGTACTAGGTTCTACGTTGTGACATACTGACTAACCAACTTGCTGAATTATTTTGTTGACAGACTTTGTTGAGTTCGAAGCTATTCCTCATGAGAACCTAACGTTAACTAATGAATAAGTGAAAATTAGTAGAGAGTTAATCAGTTGTTTCTTTCTATATTAGGACTCCTTAGCAGTAAATGCACGCGACTTTAAATAGGATTAACCCCAATGCCACTTAGACTCCACAGCGAAAATAATACATCGATGATCAAGTCAGTTCACATTTTAAAATTAGTCAATTTGTATAATTACTAATGAGCTATTACACTACTTTCAGGTTAATTGGCTTTATCAGTTCTTTGATTAATCGTTTAATATTATACTACAAACAAACTCTACCATTCAGTAACTAATAGAGAGAGAAAAAATACTTTTTCATCCTAGGTTTTAATGTAAGAGGTAATTGGAGATAGTAGACATAAAACGCTGGAAGTGGGTCTTATTTTGGTCGGCACTCGTCGGTAGTGAGTATCAATACCTTTCAGACTATGAATATACTTTTCTAATAAATGTCAACTTCCACGAGACTCAGGTCTGACAGGGTTTCCTTCTGACTAACTCCAACCACAGTACACATGACGTGAGTCATTTAGACGAATTGACCATATTAAAACATAATCGATCAAATTCGATTAAAGAAAAAAGGCACTAGACAAACATAGGATTGTTCACTACTTAGCGACTAATCAACTAAATATGTATACATATATTTCATCTTACACTACAATATAAAAACAGAATCATGAAATTTTCAGCAAAAAGAAAAAAAGCAATATATTCAATAATAACTAACTTTTAATCCACCTGATAACATAAATAAATTACAATAACCTCTTTGTACTAATGTACTTGCAGCTCTCGGTGCTAAACGTTCATCTTCATCATATACAATAATAATATGATCAGGTCGATTACGATAAGCTAACATTTCAGTAGTTTCAAAATTTACACTACGTGATAACATTGCAATTGGATAATTAAGAGCTGAGTTAATTAAAGAGAAAGGAAAAAAAGAAAATGACAGATGTGTACAGTGATTAATAATAATAATAATATTAATAATAATAATATAAATCATTATGACTGTTATAACGCAAACCGAAATATTAAGTCATTTACGAATGAAAGAGTTAGTTAGATGATTTAATGCAACAAAATACTCTTTAAATGAATCTGTCTTATGCCTCCTCTCCCCTCATTAACTCTTGATTCATTTCCTAAAACTATTGAGAAAATAAATTAAAGTTAAAAGTTCTTTTTCTTCACTCCAACTGCTGTTAATGTGGACAAAATTGGCTGTTTCACAATTTTTAGGGGCCCAATTAAAATTAGCGATGATTCAACGGTAACAGTGCAACTAAAAAAATTAAAATTATGTTTACTATAAATATCTTTTTTCGACTAATTTAGATCGAGATTTTGGGCAAATAATGCATTTCTCAATAATAATTGGTTAGTATTACATCAATTTCATTATTAAATCTTTAGTTGAACGATTAAATTATTTCAATAAGTCCAATTTCCTACTTTAATTCATACTAAATACATTTTCTAAACCTAATGATATAAAACATAACGTCAATAAACAGGTTGACTGAAACGAAATATGGAAATTAAAATCAGCTACTTGGCGGTCGAAGATACTCTGTAGGACAACTCACTCGCCAATATTAGTGGTAGCAGAAAAGATTAAGCATAGATAACATTATTGATGTGTTGGCGAGAATGAGGACAATTGGTTGTTTTGCTGAGTCAGACATGTGGATAGTGTGACAGGTGTTATATGTGTTATATATTCCCCTATTCTTACTGTTTATTGACTTTTATGGATTGACTGTTCCTTGTTGTTGGATTGTGTCGGATTTTGGTGTGGAAATTATATTGACATTGTAGTCAGGTTAATCTCGTGTTCTTGATCTGAGTTGTGTTGAAGTCCTGTAGAATAGACACTGGGTCGGAATCTAGTGTAGATATTCGTCTAAGGTGAATTAACGTCCCACATACGTGTAAAAAGTGAAAGAACTGTTATAACAAGAAACCCTAGCGTTATAACTAGTATCCTACCGTTTATAACAATTATTTGCGAAGAAATAATAAGTTCAGAGGATTAAAAAACACCATAAAATAGTTTCAAAACTTAGGGAAGATAACGAAGTTATGTATTATGATAGCTTTGTCTTTTTTATCTCATACCCTAAAACTGCATTGTTGAAATAATGCGATACTTATATTTAACTTTAGCTGAAATGCAGAAAAATCGCTAATACATTTTCTAAATCCTATATACC
This sequence comes from Schistosoma mansoni, assembly GCF_000237925.1. Lineage (NCBI taxonomy): Eukaryota > Metazoa > Platyhelminthes > Trematoda > Strigeidida > Schistosomatidae > Schistosoma > Schistosoma mansoni. The sequence goes on along the minus strand of NC_031498.1, from coordinate 21,971,702 downwards.
ATTAAGACTATTTCACTTATTGACGTGTGGTGATATAAGAATAAGTGGACAGATTTTCGAATTTAACCACAATTTCACATTACTAGTCAATTGATCAGTCAGTAAGACATAGACAATATAGGGATCTGTCATGAACCGGTTTTTGTCAACGTTGATGCATCTTATCGTATTACTGTATACCAAAAGAGGAAATTAACAAAACGAAGACTGAAAAGGGTATTGAGAAGTTACCTGTTATAATATGACATGCGTCATAATCATCTCGATCTCTTACATCAAGTAATAAATATGGACTATCGACTGATGAAGTCTGTTTGCTAGTTGTATCTGGGATTTGTGAACGTGACTGACCAAAACATATGTCGAATTCTCCAACACCAGTAACAAGACTATATTGTATTTTTAAAAAATGAAATTGCGTTACAGTCGAAGCGATAGTCATAATAATAATAATAATAATAAAAGATGGTTAAACCTAGTATTGTATTGTCCCCACAAGTTCAGAAGAACAAGCAACCTATCCATTTATATAGTTGCGATGAGAAACTACATTTGTTGAAGTTTTTAAACCGACTAGTAAAAGTCACAGTATTTGTGGTATGTATCTAGTACTGGAATCCAGGATATAAGTTGCATCTTATTTGAGACTCATCAGTTGGATGCAACTGAATCACACTGTTGATGTTCATACACAGACTTGAACACAGTATCTATATCTGAGTCACTAACTTGTTTAGTGGGTATAAAGATATTAATAGGGTTTTGCGATTTCCCGTTATTGATATTCAGTATCGCAATTGATCAGTCTCTGTTACAAAATATACAATCTGAGTGGACTACCTCGATATAGCAGTATTTCACAAGTTATAGTAAATAATAATTGAAATAACTCAAAACTTGTGCCTATGGTAAGCACAATAATGTGTAAAGCTTTTCTTATTACTGTAAAAATTTAATTTCCTCATTGTCTTCCATACAAATTCCTTGTTAAAAAAGACAATTAAAATGAAGAAACTTCTTACTAATTAGTTTGTCATGATGGCCCTGCACCAATATATATATATATATATATATATATATATATATATATATATATATGATTTGCTAAACTGGGAAACAGAACGCCTAAAGAATACTATAGACGGTTAGGTGTAGTTGTGGAATCACTATTAGGTCCTCACAGGAGAAATTTTGCTTGAAAACTAGAAAATGAACCGCTTAAAGACACAATCAGTAATCTAACGCTTTACTGTCGCTATATAGATGATACTTTCATAGTACTAAAAATTGAAAATGAAATAGACGATTTACTGAATGTATTTAATAACATCAATCCATCCATTATATTTACGTTTAAAGAAAAACAGATTATTTCTAGACGTTCGATTCACAAGAGTAAATGGAACATTAAAAAGAGGGATATATGGAAAATGCCCAATAGGACAAGATACTCATTTCTAGAGTTCCATACAAATAAATTACAACAGAAACTAAGTATAACTCCCGACTTATGGCACTAGAATGATTTGCTCTGACGATATCGTTGAGGATTAGTTGAGTAATATTTTTACAACCTGCTTGGTAGGAACGGATATCCAAATTAATTCACCAACAAGCACATGAATAAAATCAAAATAAGACCAAAGGTAAAAACTGTTTCAAAGTTATTGTTCTTGAAATTACAAATCCTAAGTGACGCGACTGAGGAAATTAAAATGCAAAGGTTAACAAAAGCTATGCAGAAAATATTAACTGCAACCAAACTGAATGCGGTTTTCTACAACCGCTCGATAATAAAATCCATCAATAAAGGCAGACTGTTTGAATTCGGCACATCTTGTTCAGCTGCTCCTGCAGAGCCAGTTATATAGGGAGTACAATTCGGTAAGCGCATTAACGCACAAGAGAACACCATCTATCTTGATTGAATAAAAGACAGGTAAGAGTGATTAAGAGTTCTATTCTTACTTACTTCGTGATTACAAGTCATCAAGTTGACTTAAATAAAACTCTTAAAGTTATACACTATGTTCCATTAAATTCATGGAATGGTTTACAAGTTGGTCTTTTGCATATTGCTGAAGCTATTAGAATCAACTTTCACAAACCAAACCTTTGCATTCAAAAGAAATTTGTACAATCACTTCCTCCACCCTGACGATAGATATTGAACTGAGTTTTAGCTAAACTCTAGTAAAACAATTCTTTTAAAGATATTCAAGCAACTTTCTTATTCCTTTGATTTATAGTTAGGTGTGTTTGTATCAGACTGTTTTTATTTAAATGTATGAAGAGTTATTTTCAAGAGAATGAATCAATTACATATAGACTAATGACTATAAATTTAGATAAAAGTATTCAGTTTATGCTACACTACTACTGATCCAAATTTAGTAGTATCGATTATACTATCTTCATTATGAATCATTTGAGTTCATTACTGCTTAAAAAGTGAATTAAGAGAAATTTTACCAGTATCAGGGGTGTAAAAAATTATAAAAACTATTGTTTAGTGGCTGAAAAAACGATGCTTATAAAGTGTACAGAATGACTCGACGTTAATGGATGATAAGTTAAGCAGTAATTCATTAATCACAATCGATACCATTCAAAGCGCTTTTTAAAGTTCTGTGTAACAGTACAGCGTGAAATTTTCGAACTTTTCCTACTTGTTTTATCAGTCTCAAGAATCAGTGCTACTGAAAACCTATCGCATTATATTGAGAGTTCAAAAAAATGTACACTCATTCAGAAATAGTAACTATCATGCATTTTATTGTGAAACTAAGCACGGTCACTCATCCTGACTACAGATTCAAACAAGAAAGACAAACAACTAGACTAGACGACTGCTCATGATGAGGAAAATAAATTTTTTTTAAATAGCTTAGTTGAAAAGCACTGCGAAGAAAACTGGTGCTAGAGTTTTAGGATTCTCAAAACTTGACGTTTGCAAAACGAAAAAAAAGACTTTTTATACAAAAGTAGGGTTAATGGTAACCTCTTACTATCGTAAAACGGAATACGGTTGTAAACACAAACCACTGTATGGAGTATGGGTGATCTAAAGAGAACACGCTTGTAGCGAGGCTTGCAGATCTTCCATTTGATCTATAGAAAGGTAGTGAATGTAAACCTCTAAGTTCCAATATTAAGCCTAAAAAGCTGTTCAGTGTTCCCTAGTTTCCAATGGTTACCGGACTGAAGTCAGTTTATAATGTAGGTAGTCTTCGAAAGAAAAATAAGATCATTACCTGAACTGTGTATAACTTTCTCAAAGATCAGATATTATTGTTAAGTACAGTATTCTTTGTGAACATTCAGATAATGTTTAAAAAATGGATTTGATGAAGTTAGGGTAAAAAAATGATCGTAACGATAACAGACATAAGGCCCATCCAGGGAAGATAAGGGATTTTTTCTACAGTTTTCCTATCTCCGATTTCAAACATTGTTTGAAGTGTACTACTCCTTGAACATTAGTTTCAGACAATTATAAACTGTGTGAAATATCATCAAAAGTCATCGATATGATAGAAAATAGTTTGAAGTTGTTTTAAAAGGCGAATAAGTTGAATCTAATGTTCAAAAACAGTCTGATAAACAAAATATAATCGCTGTTTACTAGAACACCTAGTGAATAATAGCGTTCTGCTGTGTAGAAATATACGATTGTCAAGTTCAGATATCAGTGAGGATAATATCATTACAATGGATTTAAACTAAACAGTATTATGATGAAGGTAAAATTTACATATTGAACACTATGATGCCTGGTAAACAGTAAATTTAAGTCAGAATACAAAAGGTAGATGATAAATATCTTTTCCAAAAAAGAAAACAGTTAAGTAGGTGATATGTCGGAAGCGTTACGAATTCACTAGTAGCGAACGGAACAAAGACACGTGACCAGAGACCGATAACTAGCTATACTGACGCGACCCAGTCCCAGCTAACTAGAGTAAGAAGTCCAAGTTGGAGCGGGGAAGTTATATTTCCGTAGCAGCCAGAAGCACAGCAATCGAATAAGGGAAAACATCAAGCGTATTTATACAGCAACAAAATGTCCTTGAGCATCATTAGTAAATAGCACACACAAAGAAACAATGGACCAATAGCGTTTAAGATAGTTTATATGTGGGAAATATGACGTGAAGGTAAAAAGAGCGCTTTTGGCGCGAAAACAGCTAAATTCAAATTTTCAAAATAAAACTACAAGATTAAGTCATTTACCAAGTAAGTTCTGGGGATTTGACATCCCCAACACCTCCCCCTTTAATAACGCACATTCTTCGGGTCCACTTGCATTCTGACTGTCTTTCGCCGTTGGCGCAGTGACCATCTTCGGGACCGTAGGTCGACCTTTTGTGTTTCTCCCTGCGTTGGGACTGCCGGCAGATTAAATGTATCCAATAGTACGTCCAGCGGAATCTTTACTCCGGTCGATGGGCGCTCTGGCGTTAACCGCTTGCGTAGTTGATTTCGATGTCTGGTCCACCTGTCTGCTCCCACCTCAACCTCGTACATGACTTCTCCTATCCTTCTTACCACACGTGCTTCGATCCAAGGATCACGATTTGCTCTGTAGTCCCTAGCGAATACTGGGCATCCAACGTTGTACGTGGGTAGCTTCCGGGACGTGGTTTGTACTAGTGGTGGTGTGGTTTTCGGCATCATCAAGTTGTGAATGGTCCTCAACCGTCTTCCCATGAGGATCTCTGCGGGCGACTTCTGCTCCGGCAGCGTGTCGTTGGGGGTCGTTCTGTAGGCGAATAAAAAATTCTGCAGTGTTTCCACTGGTGTCCCCTCCCCTTTTGACTTAATCAGAGCCCTCTTGAATGTATCCACGAACCTTTCCGCTTGCCCATTCGATTGTGGGTGATAAGGTGGGGAGCGAAGATGCCTGATGGTTAGGCGTTTGCAGAACTCTTGGAACTGCGCAGAGGTGAACTGCGAACCGTTGTCGGATACAATCACTTCCGGTAATCCGTTTCGTGCGAACAACTCAGTCAGATGTTTCAGAGTCTGGGTGGTCGTTGGTGGAGTGACGGGAACAATCTCCGGCCATTTAGAGAAGGCGTCGACCACGACAAGATAAGTGGTGCCGTTGACTGGACCGGCAAAGTCGACATGTATCCTAGACCAGGGATGCTCAGGCTGTGGCCATGGAACCGGCGGCACCTTCGCATTGGACTTTGCAGCTTGTTGACACGGAGCACATTTGTTTACTAGATCCACGATGTGCTGGTCCATGAGGGGCCAGTAAGCATAGCTTCTGGCGATCGATTTCATACGCTTTATGCCTGGATGGCCAATGTGGAATTGCTTTAGCACTCTCGGTCGTAGGGATTCTGGAACCACCACTCTATCTCCAAACATCAAGCATTCATTTACCACACATAATGAGTCACGTCGATGGTAAAGCTGCTTCATGTCACCGTCAAGTTTAGTTGATGGCCAGCCATTGGTGACGTACTTCATCGTTTTCTTAATGATGGGGTCGTTTCTGGAAGCAGTTTGTATCTCAGATTCTGAGACTGGCAAAGCACGAACCGCAGTTGTCAGGTGGCATTGTGCGTAGTCTTCTGTCGAAAGAGAAGCAATAACAGCCTCTTCGTCGGTCGTAGAGTGTTCGCTGATGAGTCGCGACAATGCGTCTGCCTGACCAAAATGTTGCGTGCGTCGATACTGAATGTCAAAATCATAACCCAAGAGGATCAAGGCCCATCGTTGAAGACGGTTTGCAGAGTGGGCCGGGACGCCAGACTTCGAACCAAAAATTGCAAGGAGAGGCTTGTGATCCGTTAGAAGAGTAAATCTCCGACCATAAAGAAACTTGTGAAAACGACGCACTGCGAATACTAGGGCAAGAGCCTCCTTCTCTATCTGGCCATACTTCTTTTCTGCTGGGGTTAATGTTCGGGATGCATGCATGATAGCTTTCTCTGTCGCGTCGGGGAACTGGTGTGAAATGACAGCACCGAGCCCAAAGGCTGAAGCGTCTGCGGCCACGATGATTGGCAAAGACGGGTCGTAGTGCGTTAATAGTAGTTCTGAACTAATAATTGTCTTTAGCTTACAAAAGGCATTTTCACACTCCTTTGTCCAGTTCCAGCTGATATCCTTATTCAGGAGATAATTCAGTGGGGCGCGTATGTCATGCATCGATGGAACGAAGGCTGAGTAGTAACTAACCAATCCCAGGAATGATCGTAGAGTAGAGATATTGGTAGGTGTGGGCATAGTTCTTATCGCTCGAATGTTCTCGGGATCTGGTCTGCGACCTGCAGCATCGAAGATGAACCCCAAATACTTCACGGATTTCAAGAAAAGCTGGCACTTTTCCGGACGTAACCGGAACCCGTTGTCGCTGACGCGTTGGAGCACGGCTGTTGTGCGCTCTCGTAGCTGTTCCGACGTTGTGGCAACAATAAGGATGTCATCCAGATAAGTTGCGACCCCCGGGATACCCGATAGAATGGTATCCATCAGCTGTTGGAAAATAGATGGGGCGGTCTTGACTCCAAACGGCAGTCGATTATATTGGAACAGGCCACGATGAGTATTAATAGTGAGTAGCTCTCTTGATTCTTCAGCAACTTCTACTTGTAGGTAGGCATCAGCAAGATCTAACTTCGCAAAGAACTTCCCGCCATTCAGCATAGTGAACAAATCTGCCGGGACTGGCAGCGGGTAGTGATGCTGTTCTAGGGCTGCGTTGAGACCTGTGGAAAAATCTGCACATATTCGGATTGTGCCATTAGCCTTTTTGATAACAACGATGGGTGCTGCCCATGCGGAATAAGAGACAGGAGTAATAACTCCTTCACGTTGAAGGCGATTAAGTTCTTCCTCAACTTTCTGTAATGCAGCATATGGTACTGGTCTCTTCGGACGAAAAACAGGTTTGACCCCAGGTTTCAATCGAAGCGTTGCTTTCATGGCTGAGCACCGACCCAAAACAGGCTGGAAGACGGTCGAAAACTTCGTAACTAATTCCTTTGAATAGGCTTCCGGGTCATGGGGTTGCTTTACTAGTTGATACACAGTGTTTAACGGGACGTCTGCTAAATGCAGTTGGTCAAACCAATCTAATCCAAGTAAATTAAGATCACCCGGTGCAATGTAACATACCCCAGTGAACGTCGAATCGCGGAAAGACACGTCACAATGTAGTTGACCTAACAAACGTAAGTAACTACCGCATGCTGTACGAGGCTTTTGTGTTGTTGTTGCCATACGTGGTCTGCCCATTTTAATCCAAGATTTTTGTGAAAGAATTGTCACGTCCGATGCTGTGTCTATTTGTAATCTAAATGGGTGCCCGTTAATATTAATGGTAATAAATTTTCTCTCACCTGGGGTTGAGTTCTGACAGGATGCTACAAGACTCAACGAATTCGTGCACGGCTTGGGAGCAGACTTTCTAGTACTTCTGGGGCGATTCGGCTTTTTATTTTGGCAAAACCCATCTTTGTGGCCCACAGCTTTACACTTCCTGCAACGATGTTGTTTGTACGGGCAGCTTCGAACATAATGCCATGCACCACAGTGCCAGCATGGAGCAGGAGGATTCGTCTTTGCTTGTTGAACTGAGTTAGAGTGAGACGAACTAGGTATAGCTGGAGCGGGTTTAACAGGTTTCGTTTGTTGTTGGACTACATGTACTTCACGGCGATCAGAAACACCACGTTGAACCATGGTAGTGTCATTCTGCAGATTAACTAGACGTTGATACTCGTTAGCAATATCATTTAGAGTAAGCTTAGGGTCTTGATCCAATCGACTGAGTAACCGTGTTCTAATGTCACCGAACTTTTGCGATTGGAGGCTGCAGATGAGAATGAGGGCTTTAAACTGATCTTCAGTTAGCGACTTCAACCGAAAGCGTTCGCATTCGCGGTTGACAATGCCCACATGCGTCAGAAAATCGGTGTCTTCGTTCATAGTCAGCTTCAAACATCGATAGCGTGTGTTGAACAGTGAGGAATTATCTCCGAATTGTTGGCTCAATGCCTGAACAGTGTCTGAGAATGAGCGATCGCGTGGGTTTAAAGGCAAAATCAGGTTACAATATTTATCAAGTTCACTAGGACCCAGCTTTCGAAGCAGCAAACGGACTTTCCAAGCATCATCTTGATTGGCAAAATCAAATCTGAATAAATCTTCATAACGGCGGAACCACATATCAAACGTAACATTAGATTCAGGATCGTAATGAAACTCAGAAATACTGCTGGCAATACCATCAACTGAAGGTGCAGTAGTGGTAGGATTAGAGCTGCTTGATTGGCTATTGGTCGTAATTTTTGTTTCTGTTAGCATCTTGATAAGTTTCATCTGCTGTTCGAGCAATAATTCCACTTTTGCAGGATCCATATTTCCAAATCCCATCCCCGTCGCCAATTGATATGTCGGAAGCGTTACGAATTCACTAGTAGCGAACGGAACAAAGACACGTGACCAGAGACCGATAACTAGCTATACTGACGCGACCCAGTCCCAGCTAACTAGAGTAAGAAGTCCAAGTTGGAGCGGGGAAGTTATATTTCCGTAGCAGCCAGAAGCACAGCAATCGAATAAGGGAAAACATCAAGCGTATTTATACAGCAACAAAATGTCCTTGAGCATCATTAGTAAATAGCACACACAAAGAAACAATGGACCAATAGCGTTTAAGATAGTTTATATGTGGGAAATATGACGTGAAGGTAAAAAGAGCGCTTTTGGCGCGAAAACAGCTAAATTCAAATTTTCAAAATAAAACTACAAGATTAAGTCATTTACCAAGTAAGTTCTGGGGATTTGACATCCCCAACAGTAGGAAAAGAATATATTCATGACTAATAACATACAACTTTATCAATGGTTTCCACTAATACCACAGCCTACATTAATCTATAACCAGAGACTATGCATTGATATCATATCAATTCTAGAAATATGGAACTAAGTGTCATCTTACCTTCTTACATGTTAAGTTTATTCGTTCCATCTTGGAGAAAATATTCCACGTTTAATTATCCACTGAACTCGATATTTATGAGTTCTTTTGTGCCCTGGCAGCGACACCAATTGTTGTGTCTGTGGTATAGTTAACTGACTTAGTACTTGTTAACGGAAATCGTAGATTGGATGACACAGATAGGAACATGAAAACTTTAGGTAATAATTTACTTAACACTTAAAACTATATTAATTTTAATATGATTTAAACTGAATAATGGTCAGATTTGCGTGAGCTTGTTAGTGTGAACCCAGATTTTTGTACATTGAACTGAGATGTACTTGATATTAACTGATTAATAATTTACTGAATAAATGTTAACTGTCTATGACCGACAGACATAGCTCATATGTTTACTTGTTTTTATGATGTGATTACATACCATAGACAGTTAGAAAAAGAAATTAGTACCGTATGTCAAAATAACTCAGAGCGATTAAGTCTTTGTTCATTATATCGTTTTCCTTTTTGTATGCCTATCGTTGAGTTAACTTCCAATTATAGTGTGCTATTTTATGACATGTGGCAACGTAAATGATGCAAAGAACAAATTCTTAATTTATTGGAGAATGAGAAGTTTACAAAGCTGACACTATACGATTGCTTTTTAACATTTAGTCATGATTATTTCGTGTTAATATTTTATACATAGGCACGTCATTTTACTAGATAAAAAATACATTTCTTCCTTCTATTGGTCAGAAGTCTTGCCTTTCGATTTCTGTTGATTAGAGCCTCACTTCTCGTAAGTAGTCGTCACTCACATTATATCATTGAATTTCATCGGTCAATCAGCATTTCATTGACTCATTCTAACAAATTCACTTCTGATCAAGATATAACAGTGATCTATTACATAATAACGACTGAACTGATTAGGTTCAGTCATATGAAAACCTTACCAACGAATTTGCCATTTTTCTCACTCAACTGTTTCAGCATGTAAAGTGTCTTTCATAATTTTAGTTAGCGGTTAACAGTGGGATCAAGGACGTATATTTCAACCTGCCAGGATCTCTTCAAATAAATTTGCTTTCATCCCACTGGGACTCAGATCCACTATTTATCACTTTAAACGCAAACAAAATACCCACTATGCTAATGAAAAGTGATAATCATCATTTTGTTTAGCATGGTAACGCAATAATACTACTAATAATAATACATAAAAGGACTGTTTGAAATACGCATAACTATTATCTGTAATCCTCAAATACATTGCTATTATATATTCATTTTTTGAATAAATGTACATCTCATTTGAGCTCATGAACTTACACAAAAGTCACGTGAATCTAACCGTGAAACGTTTATCAGTTATGTACATCTTTGATGTCACTAAAAACTCAGCATAAGAATGTAACTACCGTGGCCTAAAAATACAACTTGAATCTATTCTCTTTAACGTACCTGTCTTGAGTATCGAGAAAAAAACATGCACACACATACACAAAAATATACATACGCTCATGAAACAGGAAAAAAACGTAAGTATGTAAACACTGTAAAGTGATTATGTAAATTATGTCAAAACAAAAGAATGGTAACAATAACAGTGTAAGCATAAACTTCTAAAATATCTCAATTAAAATCTGTTGTAACCTAGATTTTAAATCAGTGTGTCTTAAGTGGTTGGTTGCCATGGAGATAAAAATCGTAAGCAAACAAAGCAAATGCATTGGTTATGTAAACAAGTTATGAAACATTTCCGTTATATGCTTTTTTGAGGCTTGTAGAGGATTATTCTAAATGCAATGGATCCTGAACGTAGTTTTACTAATATTCGTTACTCTCCCATTGGAAAGACTTACTTGGATGACTTATGAAATTAAAAATTAGTCTTTGCTAAAATTGACATCAGTTAAGGGGAACCAAAAAGCACTGGATAGCTTACTGTTTCGCCCTAAATTGAGGACTTTAAACATTCCTTACTTACAATCGCAAAGATAATTTAATCTAAAACCCTTATGCAGTGAAATATATTATTTTAGCCCAAAACCTGCTATTAAATGAGTAGTAAATACTTCTCTTGAATAAAAACTGGATTAATTCATACAACATATTTGCGTATTTTTACTTTACTTTTTATTGAAAAACGTAATCAAAAGATTAACTAAAGTTATACATATCGTTTCTATAAGTGTGCTGCATCAATTACTTTCGGTTATTTTTCCATCGATTCAATGAATTAGAGCTGAGTATTGGAGTGAAAATTTGATGAAATTTCAATTCAAGCCCTTTACTTTTCCTTGAATTGATTTCTTTCTATCCGACATGATAGACTTAGATACCCTAACATATTCATAACAAACAAGTGAGGATAACTCCAAACAGTTGAAATGAAATATATAAGAACTCTCATCTAAATTAGAGCGAATAGTTTCACAGTATTTGAGCGCCGAGTTGATGTAAGACAATAAATAGGAATAATATTATTCCTTGAAAAAGCTTGGACCAGATTGCCAGGCGAAACGTTGGATTTACTACAAATTCATTCGCTGAGATTTTACAAATATATTATTCCTATTTAGTTGAAATGAAATGTTTAATGAAAATTACACTGCAATATGCAGCACTAAAAAAAGTACTAGATGAAGTACACTTAATGAATATTGAAAATGTTGTGAATAACTTTAGCTTAAAGAGGTGTTTATATCATTGACCTTTAAAGGTTATTTTATATTTGAATAAATTGCATATCATATTGTCTGTTAATAATAACACACTGAATGAATTGGTTTAATTCACGAATAATAATAATAGTAATAACAATAATAATAATAGTAATAATAATATTTCTTGTTTATTTATAGAATCTGATCATACTATCAATCTGTCAAATATAATAACAATCAGTGGATTTCTTGAATGAAGTGTTCGAAACAATCATTTATAACACAAACATATCAATATAGCACTCATCTTAAATCAGTTATTAAATCATAGAAACTGTATGATTATTTATTATCAACGGTTTGTATTATCCAATTTTTGATATTCAGGACTGAGTTTTAATCAATCTCTCTTGATTTATCTTCTTCGTGAGTAGATTGCTATGATAAAGATGTTTTGTCACAGGTTTTGAAGATCATATGGATCATAGCTGGTAGTGAGATTCAGGACCTGCATTTCGTCTCATTCAGAACCTGTCAACTGAATGTTCCTTGGTCTCAGTGAGACAGGAACTCAGTATCTTTGATAAGCCAATGCATTGCCCACTAATCTACTGAGTTCAGATAGTTAATAACTTATTCAAAAAGTATTATGCTTATTAGTAAGGCCTAATATCACCACGTTGTCAATATTCAGAACTGAATTAAAAAATTAGTCGACTTTTCCATTACAGATTTCTTTTCAGTTTTCATCGGTCCACTATCTGTCGCGTCTAGACAAAGAATAAACAATTCGAATATGGCAGGAAACAACAGAATGGAAAGGTATTAATAAAGGAATACTGAATCTGGAGCAAGAGAAATCGCCTGTGAATCTACACCACTATTACTGAGTGTGAGCCACGTCGTCTGAAGTATCCAACTACTGATCTTGGTTATCGCGCGGGCTTCAACTAGACGGTCCGCATCTAGCAACACGGCTCAGACCAATCGCTAATAGCTCTCAAGTATAAAAACAAGATATTCATCTACTTTTGTTTTTTAATTATTCCTTCCATTTCTTTTTCTAAGTCATTTACCGAATACAGGTTTATGTAGTCCACTTTGAGCCACACTCTAATTGATTAGTTGGCTAGTTCTACTACCACTTGTTGCCTACACCGAAATTAGATAGGTGAAGAGGGATTTGAACCTGACACATATCAGTGGATAAAATAACATATTCAAATGACTCAATTTCCACTGAACCCCCGAAAATGTTACTATCACAATAAAGATAATTATATTAACAAACAGTGAGATACAATCCAACTAACCTTTCAAGTGTAGATCTTTCAGTTAAAGGTGGATCCACATTGCCATGCGTAGAACCATTGCCATTTGTTGACTTATTATTATTATTAATATGATTGTCAACTAAAAACAAAATAGAAATATTCTTTCTGTTTATTATTAAAAATTTACCTTCATTTCTTGGTGTACTACATGAATTATGATTGTTTAACTCATTATTTTGTTGTTGTTGTTTTTGTACCTCAGATATTTGTAAAATTAATTGAACAAATGTTGGAATTTTAATTCGTTTGAAAATCTCATTATCTTTCATTTTATAATCTATAATAATAATAATATTATTATTATTAATCTTTTTGGTCATTTCTTTCAAGTATTACTTTCACGAATCTCTTCCATTTTCTTTAAGTATTTTGATAGACTGGCACCTGTATCAATTGTTGGTTGAATATTTTCATATTTTGGATTCCTTGGTATTGTTTTCTGTAATGGCTGTAATGTATATTGAATCATTGAATAGGTTATTACAAATTTATTTCATTGAGAAAAAAACAATTGAAGGTAAAAATCACTGGCTACTATAGTGTTAACACTCTATAAACTAAATTAGAAAGAAATCTTCTGGCAGTATACTATTTCAAATCATGGTAGAAGAAGCTTTCAAGGTTCCAGAATAAAATATCGGATGTAATATAAATATTTTGATTGTGTATGGGTTGTTTTTAATAAAATACATAGAAACAGAGGTTGGGAAATTTAAAATCTTACAATTTGAAGTGAATGCAAAAATTGTATTACACAGTCAAATAACTAGTTTAAAAACAAAAAATGTGATGAGCTGTGGTGTATGCTACCTATGCCTCTCGACATAAGTGGCATAAAACACTAATCAGAAGTGGAATGTCTGGCAGCAGAAGGTTGAGAAGATTGAATTGAAGAGAATAGGAATGTAAACAGAGAGCAGGTGTAATAACAACAGGAATGAATGAACGATAATGTTTGTAAGAGACAGTTGATAGAAAATGTGAAAATGAAGTATTTAATGTATGGTTTTCATATTTTAGAAGATAACTGTAATTTTCCATTTGACAGTGAATGTGGTCTTCTCCACCTGATTGTTTGGTTGCTACAGAGTAAATAATCGTTTTCAATAACTTCTTCATCATCCTTTACGGTTAAAAATTACTAATAATTGTGTTACAACGTCCAAAATAAGATATATATGAGCATGCGAATTAAACTATCGTTCCCTCGAACATTATTTGTTTCGGAACATGCTGTGGAGATCTTGGAAAAAACTAATTATTTCGTGCAAAAATTTACTAAATTCGAAAATAGTTTTTAGTTGAATAAGTGGGGGAAATTAAACACAGAACAAGGAGTGGATAGCGATCACATTCGAAAGATCTGCGATGAAAGTTTTTGAAAAGAAAACCAATGAATTTATTCTTAAGAATACTTTTAAGGATGAGCTAATGATACACTAAACATTATAAGGAATCATAAAATACTAGATGGCTGTTTAATTCAGTTTTGCAGGTCAGTAATACTTAATATTAATGCCATATATAACCAACCTTCTGATAGTTAAGGTTCGAAGCAAGCAATAAAAAATTCAGTCACTGTACTAGAGCTCAATGTTTCATATTTTTTAACTTTAGTTAATTTAGGATTTTTTACACATTTCGTCTAGTGTTACCAGTGGACATCTACCCCTGCTAACGATAACCAAAGATTTAAAAAAGAGACAAAGCAGGCTACCGAGATGTCAGAACTTCATCAAAATGATTTCGATGTATAACTGTTACTTTGTTTACTCAATCGTGATGCTGGTTTCTCCTGTTTCCCCCAACGTCTATTCAAAGATGAATGAATCTATTGGTGTGTGCCGAATTCAAATATAGTTGTTTACTCAATGCATATACCTCATCCAGTCATCGTTCCTATTTCAATAAAGCGAAAACTCATGGGTTAGTGTTCAACTCTCAGAGACCATGCCTTACGTTTGGACCTCACTTCACCTATTTCGACTTTGATGCGAATAGTATCACCATACTTCATGCCTAGCGCGTGATTTGAAATCAACTACATGACTTTTTACATGATTACTGAACTGAGTTGACTTTATAGAATTAAAGGACAATAGAACAAAACGGTTAGGTATTAAATCAAATAAAAACGACTTATGGACTAATAGTTATGAAATTTAAACTTCTCTAAGTTCATCAAACTTATAACTGTTCTACAATCTACTTCAAGTCAAAAAGCAATCAATAGCACTAAGACTGAATTAAGGAGGATTACAGAAAAAAGGTAGGAGGCAGATTTGTGTGATTGTGATTCTTGTACATTACTTGACAACTGGTGATCTACATACAAGTTACTTAAAAGATAAATCATCATTTAATCGAATTTCATGTGGAGGATTTCAAATGATAATTAAGAAGCTTATATTGAACTCAATATAAAGAATCTGAATTTTGTTTTTACGTTAACTTCCAAGTAGCTGTATTCCGAATATACATGTACCTATAAAAACTCATTTGCACTTCGAGTAGTTCTTATCAAATATTCAGCTTCTATATCTTAAATTCAAGAAAGTAACTAAAGATTGAACATAATTAATACAACTACATATTGCTTCACATAAATAAACCTGATGTGAAATGTCACTAAGAAAATACGTTGAGCTTATAGTTGAATGAAGTCCTTAATAAGAAAACTTTGAGTCAGACTTGAGAATAAAACTGGTTAAGAAACAAAGGAGCTAATACATAAACTAAATGAGAGTTTTCAAGACAATTTTAGCTTCTGTAGGTGGGAAAGAAACAAATGAATTAGGGAATTCACTAACATTAGCCACTCAAGCAAGAAATAGAAAATTATTAGTGCAGGGGGATTTGTAGAGATTGTAGAATTTTTATAGTCCGAATGACGGACTGATCCTAGATAGATCACCATTGATGAATGAATAGCATTGGACAGTTGTTTCACCCTAGTATGAGACTCATTATCAGTCCACATAGACGACTCAGTCGGTAATCGAACCCAGAACCTACAATCTAGCAGAGGGCATGCAACTTCTCAGTCAGAAGGCGACAACGTAGAACTTCGTACGTACATCAGTTCAAGTTGCCATACCACATTAGCACAGAGTTACAATTGTCCATTCAAACCCAATAGTGTTAGAGGTAGTAAGAGTATAAGCAGTAATCGGAAAGATTAGGGTTTGAAGAAGTTGTTCAAGGAGTATAATCCAGTGAAATAAATTTGGAAGGAGAAAAAACAAAAGGGACATGAAGAATTCAAAAGTTTAGAATTTGGGAGAACACAAAGAGTTGATACACCTTCGCCATTGCAAACGATTTTGAGCCATGTCATTCAAGGTCTCTAACCATCGATTGCCATCATCTCGCGGATCCCAACCAGATAGTCTACACCCACCAACACGGCTCAGGGCACATGTCAGTGCTCGACCGTAGCTGCTACCCTGACGTGCTGGTCGGGTTTGCCTATCGTGATGACCCAACCGAGCTATATTGGCTGGAACATATGTTCCTGTAGGTTCTACCATGCCATACAGGTCGATTGAAGAACAGTAAAGACTAGAAGCAGCAACGCAAGGTCTGAGGGGCGAAGCCGTACTGCTGACTTTAGAGAGGTGTGACAGCAGTAAGGTGTTTCCCTCGGACAACCAGCATCTGCAACGATGCTGCCTTCTCACAAGGAAGGAAGGGGTTAGGAAAGGTTGACCCTAGAAATGTCACTCCTCACCTTACCTCGCGGATTTCCGTCTCCGGCGGTAAGGCCCTTTGAGGAACGAAGCCAACACGTCAAAAACCTCCCACAAAAAGGCCGTGCGTGACCGGCCTCAAGCAGTTGTCTCTTGGGCTCTGCAGTCACGCTCCCAGATCCTTAGGATCAAATTTAATCCAACTTTCTTTTCAGGTTCTTCAAGAAATACCCTCCCACAGTGTGGGCAGCCGGGAAGTGATAATAGCTCTCATACCCGTAACAGCACATGAGACAAAGTTGGTCACAACCAAATCCTACCTACACCTCCTAATAACTCTCTTATCTCCACGACTAACCCTTCTCATGTTCTTATATCACCTCGCGTCGCTAATGCAAACGATTTGAGTACACGGAACGTTATCCCCGATCACCTGAAACCACGCTCTAAACTATATGTAGGAGCTTTCAACGTCCGAACATTGTGCTAAATAGGACACCAGGCCTCCTTAGCTAGGACCTTGGAATCTTGCGACATCAATGTGTGCTGCGTCTCCGAAACACGCATACAAGATCCGAGTAGCGTCATCCACTTGACCTCACCATATCAAAATAAAGAACCAACTTGATTCACACTTCGTGTATCTGGAAGCCATGATTCTGCTTCCCGTGGCCGCGCTGGCGTAGGTATAGCATTGAGTTCTAGGGCAGAACTAGCTCTTTTTGACTGAGTCCCAGTAGACAGTCGTCTGTGCGCTGTCCGACTAAACGGAACAGTAAGTACTTGGAAAGATAGGGAAACTCGTCGTTGCCTCTTTATCGTCTCTGCCTACTCTCCCACTGACTGCAGCTCAGATGATGTAGAAGATGAGTGTTACAGGAAGCTTTCAGACCTCTCCCAAAACGTTGAGCGCATTGATTTAGTGATAGTGGCTAGTGACTTTAATGCTCAAGTAGGTAAACTAAGCGTAAAGAAAAGACACCTGGGGGGATCTAATGGTGTTGTGGTTCAAAGAACAGATGATGGCAACCGTCTGTTGCAGTAATGCTATCCTTGAGGCATACATATTTTCACACCAAGTAATCAGCTCTTGAAACATCCTAACAGAAGAAGACGTGTCAGCACCTTCAAAAGTCTATTCAAGAGAATGTTACACACTCATAGAAGTTTACTGGAACAGAACTAACTGTGGTATTTGTACTAACTGATGATTCCTTTGTACTTGATTGTCCATTAATTATGAATTCCAAATATAATGCATTCATTTGTGTTCATCTAGTCCCACCTGCCTTAAATCGAACTATTTTGGGAATTCTTAGTTATCACATTAACTCGAATACTTTTCATTATCATACTAAGACAGGCCGTCTGTCCTCAACATGTGAATCTAAATCTGAATAGCGAATTGTTACAATTATCTTCTACCAAAGTATATGGTGTCACTAGGATTCGCCAGCAGTCTCACAAAAAATCTAGACCGTCGTTGTGTTGTACGCGTAAAACCAACAACTAAATATTATTTTTTTATCTTATTTTTTACACCACAATTCGTTATTTCGCTACATTTTCGCAATATAACATTTTCGGTTGATAAATCTCTATTGTTTAAATTCCTATGTCTAAAAAAGTTCAGAAGCTAACAGACAGACTGTGTTCCAAATAATTGAGTATATTAGCATACTATCATTCCTAAATGGGATGCGCTCTGTGATCCCATCATCGATTAAAGATGATATATAAACTGAGCATGTGGGATTCAAAACGGATCTGACATTGCAAGAAAGAAAATGCGAAGCAAAAATACAAATCAAAAAGCGAAGTAAATCCGTATCATTCAGTGCGCAGACGCTTTACGAGAACACATATACTATTGTGAAACGCAGTGTGTACTTCGTATGTTCAGGAAGTTCATGTGAACACATATACTAATCTATAGACTCAAAATATAGAGATAAGTCTAATGAGGAACTAAATATGCAAAAGTGACATCATAAATACATACATCTTTTAGCTTCTTTGGTATCGGCATGTTGCTATGGTAGAAAATTTATATTTAAATGTAGCACTTGTGAAAGTAAATTACACTCTTAAATGACAGAACAAAGTGACCTTTAACACTTGAGAATTAAGTTGCCTGTTTTGAAGCCACATTAGATTGCTAAAATGTCTATAATTAACAGAATGTTGTAAGTCTGTAGGGATCTACATGTAGTTAATTTGATTTGAAATATTCAGGTTATTTTCTGTACGCTGGCATAAAATAGTTCAAATATTTCAAACGGTTGCTGACAGAATAGAAGAAGCTTTCGCCTAAAAGTCTTCAGCACCTGGTATCAGTGGATTTCTGGTGCCTCTAGGTATTCAGCAAATTATAGTGAAATACTTTCATGAGTCCTTAAGAATACATCAAGTTCCCTGATGAAGGACTCTTTAGAAGTTATTTGGACAATCTCAGCCGGCAGAGATTCCGGAATTAGGCTACACGTAAAGAGTAAAATCTGTGGCCACAGTTCAGTTTACTGCGTTGTACCTCTAATTTCTGAGCATTGTCCCTAATGTTTGTGTTGAGACTGAGATTAAGTAAGTATCTAATGGAATGTCCTTATGTTTTTAGCATGCTACAAGTCATCAAGTGATTAGTGAGAATCTTGCACTCCAGCGGGTTATAATCCAGTGACTTCAGGAGCTCTTCGTTAGGTTATATTCGATTCTTCATGCAGATGTCGTGGCTCTCCTTTAGATATGTTCCAGTGTATTCTTACCCTTTTGGAGTGACGGAGAAAACGCTATATTGCAATGCTTTAAATGTAGTCGAATAAAACTGTTAATGATAAGGTGGAAACTTCCACTGTTTAAGCTACAAAATACGTCCTTCAATATCTTCAGCAAAAAGTTTGCTCGAAAAGTATTTTGTCACAGAGTGATACTTCAGATAATAGAAAGCAAAGACTCCTAAATCGTTCTCAACTCGGGACAGCATTGGGCAGGAAGCCCGTAAATTGTTTGCGTAGTCTGCAACATGTCTAAAATAGATCGATTTACATAATGAAGTGTTGGATGTAAGTCAATTGTTCGCACAACTTCCGATTCGTATCAGATAGTTCTGAAGTACCAGACTGTCATTTTGTTTGAAAACTCTCAAAAGATCAACACTGTTAGCAGACAGTTTTAATTCAGAAAATGCTGAGGGAAGTCACCTGTGTAAATCAAAAGGGTAATACTTTCTGGTACTGAGCTCTAAGGTTATCCACTAAGACTCCGTGGCCTGAGAAAGTGTACAGTTTATCGAGACATTAGAAAGTCGATTATTTAGATATAACTTAAACCATTCTATCAACAGTGACTCGATACTTATCTGCCTGAGTTTATATATTTATTGATTTAAACACATAAACAATGGTACAAGAGGGCACCAAATACAATTGCACTACACAACCACAATAATGTTGTGAAGATATAAAGAATATAATGTGTGTACAATGAAAAAAAGGAACGACGACGAACAAAAACTAGTGAATCAGAAAGAAATAATAATTATAATAATGGTAATAATGACCGGAAAAGCAGTTCAGTCGGCAAAAGTACAATCAGAAAGAGATTTTTCAGTTAAAGAAGTTACGTTCATTTTTAGGAATAAAGGGAAGTAAGGTTGCAGCAGGACCATCACTAGCTTCTATCCTAAGTCAGGTCTGATAACTCCTTGAGACACTGTTTTGCATCATCTATAGGATCTCAACGAGGGAGTCGTGAAGCACCAACAGAAAACACTTCCATACAGCTTTCTTTCATACCACGACACAACGTCATACACTGACCACCACTCTGCTTTCACCGACCGGTCCGTGTGTCAGAAAATAATGCACGATGTGGGATTCACTGGGACGATATTCGCAAGACATGTCTAAGCCACCGAAGTCGACGTTCCAAGATGGTGACACCGATTGAATAATCGTCTATGTACCCGAACACATGATTCCGAACCACTGCACAACCAACATGGTGCTGCCGGTGGTTAATAGCAACGATGATCAAACACAGAGACACGTCTGGCACACTCAACTCGGAGAAGCCAGGTCTCACAAGCATAAAGCAAAACTGCTTTCACAAACGCGTTGCAGACCCAACCTTCTACATCTAGACTAACGTCACGAGAACAACGAAAATGAGTCACTCTGGCTTTTACTAGACGTCTATCGATCTCATCACCTGCACCACAGCTAGCACGTACACATGCGCTAGGAATATACGAACTTCCCAACTACTTCAATCTGCTCACTACCTTGGGTGAGTGCTGTTTCAGGGGTCTACAAGTCTTCTAAAAGTACTTCGCACTTCGAGGGTGCAGAGCAAATGCCATATATTAGGGTACTGACTGCCAACTCACTAAGTGTTAACTACATGGCTTAGGTATCATCGCAAAGTAAGACTATATCATCCACATACTCAGGGTTGAGAAGTTTTTTTCCACGCAAAAGATCCATATAACTATTACATCCATCCATCAGAGCCGTTCCCAGAACGTCATCGAAGGTAAAGTTAAAGAAGAATAATGAGATTGCGAGACTCTGTTTACTCTCAATGCTTGAATAGAACAGTCGATAGAGGTGGTCCTCACTCTGTCTGGGGTGTTTTTATCTAGGACTATTACGGTGGCAATAGACTTCTCGGGCACACCCTTCTCCAACAGACAATCCCAGAGAACAGTCTTGACCAACGAATCGAAGGAGGCCATAATTTCAAGACACACTGGGACTGTTGGCCTGTGATAAGCATGACGGTGTTCTAACGTTAGGCGGACGTTTAAGGTACGGCCAATATATCCCCGACCAGAACGAAAACCAGAATGCTCCTCACGGGGAAATCTTTTTCAGGATTTGAGCAATCTATAAAGTATGACGGAAACTAATTTTTGGGTTCCATCGGAAGCAGATTTCTACCACGATAATGGTTGCAGAAATGATGTGAACAATTCTTGAACATAGCGATAACCACTGAATCATTCCATGATGTCGGAACACTCTCTAACTGCCAGACATTTGTAAACAACTCAGTTGGTTTCTCAACCACAAAGCCACCACCATCTTTAAAAGTGGCCACAGGTAAGTCACCTGGGCCTGGCGACTTGCGGATATTCAAGAGATAGAATTCTTTGAGGACTTCCGCCTCGTTTGGTGAACCGATCGTCACAGGCCATGGAGAGTGGGATAGTCTGATCGATGTGGAGTGTGCGGCAGACCAGTTGAACTACTCCTACAAAAACTCTTACTATTGTCCAAGACTTCATAAGATGTTAATGATTGGCATCCCGTCAGCTCCACAGATTGTTTCACTCACACCAGACTTCTTGATGACAGTGATTCGGATGAGCTGGAGGATCTTCCAGCAGTACTGGTCAGTGGAAAATCTATATTTCAATAAGTATAGTCCAGAGATAAAGACGCGTCAATGTCAATCGCTGGGGTTTTTTATAAGATATATAGGAGACGAGTTCCGCGATATGTATGTATTAACTGGTAAGTGTCCGTCAAGATTATTATCCTGGGTTAAATTGCGACCGATATACGAGATAGGATGATAATCTAAGAATGGAACAGCCTACAAAAGAACAAGTCGAAGGATACCTTAACCACGTGAAAAAAGTTACCGCTTTCAAACTTCGCATCATCATAAGGAATGGATCTCTATAGAAACCCGGGACAAGATTCAAGAAAGGAGAAACAAGAAGACAGCAATTAACAACAGTCGAACACGAGCAGAGAAAGTCAAAACACAGGCAAACTACGCAGAAGCATACAGGCAAGTGAAGAAGAACGCTAAAGCTGACAAGCGAAAATACTTGGGTGAACTAGCAACGGCGGAGGTAAAAGATGCAAGATAGGGGAATACGAAGTACATGATACAACGAAGAAACTAGCAGGTTGATATAGTAGACCAGAGAGGCCAGCCAAGGACAAAGAAGGAAAGACTTTCTCAGAGATTCAAGAACAGAGGAAAAGATGGGCAGAATACTTCGAGGAACTGTTGAATAGACCAGCTCCAATGAATCCACCGGACATCGAAGCACACTCACCTTCCTATAGATGTCACTCCACCAACGGTCGAAGAAGTCAAGATGGCCATCAGACAAATCAAGAATGAGAAAGAAGCAGGATCTGGCAATATACAAGCTGAAACATTGAAGTCGAACATTGAAGTAGCTGAAAACATGTTTCACATTCTATTCAAAAAAATTTGAAAGGAAGAACAAGTGCCGACAGACTGCAAAAAAGGATATCCCGTCAAGATACCAAAGAAAGGAGATCTGAGCAAATGTGAGAACTACAAAGGTATCACGCTGTTGTCGGTACCACGAAAGGTTTTCAACAGAGCGTTGCTGAACAGGATGAAGGGTGCAGTGGACCCCCAACTTCGAGATCAACGGGCTGGATTCCGTAAGGATCGGTCGTACACAGACCAGATTGCGACACTACGGATCATCGTTGAACAACCAGTTGAGTGGAATTCGTCACTATACGTCAACTTAATTGACTATGAAAAGGCGTTTGACAGTGTGAACAGAAGAACAGTATGGCGACTTCTTCGACACTATGGAGTTCCTAAGAAGATTGTCAACATTATGTGGAACTCATGCGACGGACTACAGTGCAAAGTGGTGCATGAAGGACAGACGCATTTCCAGTAAGGACCGAAGTCAGACAACGCTGTTTACTCTCCCCATTCCTCTTCCTTCTAGTGATTGGCTGGATTATGAAGAATTCGACATCTGAGGGGGAGTACGGGATACAACGGACATCTCAGAACCAATAAGACTATTTGGACTTCGCTTATGATCTAGCCCTCCTATCTCATACACACGAACAAGCACAGACGAAGACAAAAAATGTAGCAGCAGCCTCTGCATCAATAAGCCTCAACATACACAAAGGAAAAAGCAAGATTCTCAAATACAACACCAACCCAATCACACTTGATGGCGAAACTCTGAAAGATGTAGAAACGTCCACGTATCTGGGAAGCATCATCGACGAACAAGGAGGATCTGATGCAGATGTAAAGGCGAGGATTGAAAAAGCAAGGACAGCGTTCCTACAATTGAAGAACGTATGGAACTCAAAACAACTTTGTGAAAGCCAACATCAAAGTCAGAATCTTCAATACGAACGTCAAGACAGTCCTACTGTATGAAGCTAAAACGTGAAGAACTACTACAACCATCGTCAAGAAGGTACAAGTATTTATAAACAGTTGTTTACGCAAAATACTCAACACTCACTGGCCGGATACTATCAGCAACAGCATTTTATAGGAGAGGACAAACTAGCTTCCATCTGAGTAGGAAATTAGGAAAAGACGTTGGATAGGGATCAGACATACATTAAGGAAATCACCAAACGGCATCACGAGGCAAGCCCTTACTTGGAATCGTGGAGGGAAATGGAAAAGTGGGAGGTCAAAGAACACATAACGCTGGGAAATAGAAGCAGATATGAAAAGGATGAATGTTAGCTGGAAAGGATCGCCCAGGACAGGGTTGAATAGAGAGTGCTGGTGTGTGGCCTATGCTCCTCCACGAGAGGTAACAGGTGCAAGTGAGTAAGTTAGTCTGTAACATTACTGTGTTTCACATAAATTAGCCAAATATTCTTCATAGGTAAAGCAATGGGTGTTTTGTTTTGAGCATGTCGTAATTAATACTAGTTTATGATGTGTCTGTCATAGGGTTAACATATAGATTTCTGTTAACAGAATCCGCAATCACCGACCGAATCATAAAAAAAGTTTTATTCATGTTGACGAGTAATATCTAAATAGTGCTTACCAGTTATTTCATTATTATATGTGAACAATGAATCGCTGACAGTATTATGAATGTCGTAATGGGATCCATCTCAGATTTCATATCACTAATGTGAGTTTTCAAATCCGTTTGTTTAGTGTCTGCAGTTTGTTTGTCAACACCCAGTAACTTGATGAAATTCTGGGAGGGTTAGAAAATGAAGCGCCTTCTTTACAACGAGTAAGAAACTTACAGGTACTGAGATTTCATTTACTTATTGAATTTGATACCGATAACGAAGTTAAACTTTTTGTTTCAGGATTGAATTGTTGTTTTCCGGAGTTGCATAAAGCTGAGAAGGTCCTCATACGTTTCCTCGTATACAATCTATGGTTTCTGTTAACTAATTGAAAGGCTGGAAATTTTCTAATAATCACGTCTATGCGAATTTCTGAATATGGTAGATTATTTGGAGAGACAATTTATAAGTTGACGATAACTATGTTTTATATTGACTGATGCTACGTTTATTCATCTAATGAAATTATATATATATACATAACAATTATAATCAGTCTTTTGCATTATATATCTTGTTAGTATGTATAATTATAGTTTAGTTCGGTACCGATACTACGTTGATAATAGACCTAATCCAAAAACGGTGGATTTGTCATGTAATTGCCTAAACTGTAAGATCTTACGCGGACGTCCAATCACTGTCCACACTGACTTATCGTATCGTGACGATTAACAATGATACTTAGTAATAATTTACACATAGTGACCACATCTGCAAGGTTGAGCCACGTCATCCGATTGAATGAATGTCTTCACATCCACCATTACCAACCTTCCCTAAGTGTTACATGTCGAACATACATCTTTTTAGTCATCATATGCTTGGCTTCGAAGATTATGTGTTTAGAGAACAATACCGCTTCAAGTATTCCTCGGAATATACTGTCATAGTGGAGAAAATTATGTACACAACTCAACGCTCTAACGAAACGTCTTAACTGATGCAGTACTACACGTTTTCATGACGATAGAGGTACTTATAAACTAAACACATAGTTGTTTCTAATTTTCACAAACAGTAACCCGTTAAGATTATCGGTATATCTGCCCATGAAACTACGAAGACGAAAATAAAAATTGGACAAAAGTTTATTGGTGTAACATTACTACTGGTACAGAAACAGCAATATTTGACGAGGAAAAATCAGTTTACAAGTTGGATATATAGTTAAAAATACAACTACAAAGAAATTTTTATAGTAAATAGTTCCTGCCACATCTCCACACAGTTCTGTATCCCTATCCATATTTTCTGTCGTAAAGAATACTACTCAAAGATAAGCGCTAGAGAAACCGCAGTCTTACCCACTTATTGATGATTCCTAACTAAAAATTGGCTTCGTTGAATCTGTACATACTGTTTGCGTAGTCTGGGTAGTAAAATTGTTGTTATCGGGGAAGATATGAGTGCTATCTATCTTCCATCGACTGCGATGTTTGAGAATATGATGAACTATATTCTTTTTAATTTGCGTTTGATGGAGCTGACGTGTAAGAGTTCGTCTTCCCATGTATGCCAGTAGCATATGACAACAAGGACATGTAGTGGATGTCGAGTCGTGGACGGACTATGATCACCACTACTATTCGATTACGTGTCCAAAAACGACTTGGTTCCCTTGATAGCCCGTAAATCAGAAGGCTTTACTAGTCCAGATCAAGTATATTTATTGGCGATCTCGTGGTATCGAAATAATACCGAGACGTGCCAAAGAGTACAAGCGAATAAGCAGTGCGTGAGCAAGCTCGAACCAAACAAGGCGGATAGCGGAACAAGAAGTGAAACTGATACAGTTAAACAAATACAGTAAAACAATCTCTGGTACAATTGGTTACAATAATAATAATTGTTTCCGTTATTCCAATCGTGTTCTTATCGAGACTGGCCGGCCACTACAGGAGCCCCCCGCTAGAAAGGGTTTACACTTTCGATACGTAGCGGTTTCGTTCGTGGGACTGATCGCGAAACGTGCAATTGTAGGACGAAGGCGTTGGCAGAACAGGAAGTGATCGTTGATCCTCGAGTTGCCACCAAAAGTCTTTGACGTAGAACGGTACCAGGAGGAAACGTACTGTATTGATTGCTTGGGTTAGCATGCTACACCAGAGTGGTTTGTATCCAGAATCTGAAGGTTGCGTTCGTAGAGGTCCGGACCAGAAACGCTGCAGACGTAGGACGAAACCAGATTGAGCCAAGGAACTAGATGCGACCAGGATAACCATGTTCGGGACCAAATGTATATCATACGTATTTGGAGTCAGAGAGATCGACTGAGTGCGTTGACTATAGCGTGGGTGATCAGGCCAGCTTTCGCCAAGATTGACTAAAGTCGACGATACCAGAACAGCGATGGTCAGAGGCGTAGGCTCGGGGTAAACAAAAAAATGAAAGAAAAAGAGAAAAGTGTAGCTTTCGTGTAGTATAGGGGTAGATTCCTATACTGTATCCGTAGTTGGTTATGAGGTTAGTCGAGAAAGCGTACGGGTAAGCGTACTCGGCGACCAGAACGTGAGACGCTAGTCTCGTTCGAACCTCGTGAGCCTGCAATCTCATCCACAGTCAAGGGCGGTGTGGTCTGCAGGTCTGGACGTGAGACGGAAGTCTCGCCCGTAGACGGGGCAGATGACACGTGCTGTTGACTGGGACGTGAGAATGAGGTCTCAGGTGCATCTAGCGTGGGATCCGAAGTAGATGTAGAAATCCCGCTAGAAGCTCTGATGGGTCTAACATTGGGTCTCGGCTTATCAGGTATAGCATTGTCATCGACGTGTGCTGGCTTGAGACGATCAATGCTGACTGTTTCGATGCGGCCACGTCGATCAACCTTGAAGGTCTTTTCGTGACGGGAAATCACGTGAAAAGGTCCTTCGTAAGGCTGTTGTAGAGGTTTGCGTACCGAATCTACTCGTATGAAAACATGTGAACAGGTAGATAACTCTCGAGGGAGAGCGACCTGTCGATGTTGTATACGAGTTGACACCAGAGTCAGTGTTCGCATGAATGCAGACAGTCGTTGGACGTAGTCTGATTCGCCGAACTTAGTGCTGCTCCGTGGTGTGAAAAATTCCCCAGGCAGACGCAATGTCGTGCCGTAAACAAGTTCAGCGGCGGAACATTGAATATCTGCCTTTAGACTCGTTCTGATTCCCAGGAGGACGAGCGGAAGGGTTTCGTACCAATTGTTGTTTTCGTGTGCTCGAAGAGCACTTTTAAGTTGGCGATGAAACCGCTCAACTAAACCGTTTGATGCTGGATGGTAGGCGGTAGTGCGTATGCGTTCCGTACCAAGCAGCCGTGTTAGTGAGGAGAATAATGCGGACTCAAATTGTTGTCCTCGGTCAGTCGTGACAGTCGAGGGACAACCGTACATAGCTATCCATCGTTCTACGAAGCGGTGAGCGACTGTCTCCGCCGTAATAGACGTGATGGGAATAGCTTCGGGCCAACTTGTGAAACGATCAATGCATGTGAGTATGTGATCATACCCGTGCGATGGTGGTAATGGTCCTACAATGTCTATGTGAACGTGATCGAAGCGAGCATCAGGCGTAGCGAAAGTGCCAATAGGGGCAGCTACGTGCCTGTGCACTTTTGATCGTTGACATTGTAAACATTGTTTTACCCACATACGGACATCTTTATTCATTGACGGCCAGACGTATCGTGCAGCGATGAGGCGTAGTGTGGCTGCGATACCAGGATGAGATAGACCATGAAGGGCATCAAAGACGAGACGGCTATAAGCGGAGGGTACGATGGGTCGAGGGAGGCCCGTAGAAGTATCGCATAGGATAGTACCTGAGCTAGTAGCTAGGGGTACTTCCCGGCACTGAAGGGACGTAGAATGTTGTGCTTCCGTGCATGAAGTATCGTTTGCTTGGGCGGCGGCTATAGCAGGTAGGTCAAGCATTGGCAAAGTAACTGCATTAAGTTGGATACGTGATAAAGCATCAGCAACACAGTTCGACTCGCCTTTGACGTGACGAAGGTCTGTCGTGAACTGGGAGATATAGTCCAAATGTCTGCACTCTCGTGGTGAGTAGCGGTCAGACTTGGTATGCAGAGCATACGTTAAGGGCTTATAGTCGGTGAATAAGATGAACTTACGACCTTCTACAGCGTGCCGGAAATGTTTGATGGCGCAGTAGGCTGCTAGCAGTTCGCGACCAAAAGCGCTATATCTCGTCTCCGTGGGAGTGAGGCGTCGTGAGAAAAATTCGAGGGGCTGCCAACTACCGGAGATATTCTGTTGCATAACGGCTCCTATGGCGAAATCCGATGCATCAACCGCTATACTAAGCGTGGCTGATGGGTCAGGATGCACGAGAAGTGTGGCTTGAGCTAGGGCCGTTTTGATATCTGAAAATGCAGTACGTGCGGCGTCGTTCCATTCCAGTTTGCGTGGATTACCGCGAAGTAAATCGGTTAACGGTCGTAACTGTTCTGCCGCGTGCGAAATGAAGCGTCGGTAGAAGTTGACCAAACCGAGAAATGACTTCAGTTCCTTGAGTGTGGACGGTACAGTGTACTCCATTATAGTACGTACTTTATCCTCACAAGGTAGAATACCCTCATGCTTAATAACATGACCTAAGAATTTTATTTCCTTCTTCCCGAGTTCACACTTGTCGGGGTTGACTATTATTCCATTATCCGAAAGGCGCTGGAATAGTAGCGTCAGGTGTTGATAATGTTCATCTACGTTTGATGATGCGATTAGCAGGTCATCAATATAGACGTGAACAAAATCTAGGTCTCGTACAATGCTATCGATAAACCTTTGGAAAGTTTGAGCAGCATTCCGTAATCCAAATGGCATTCGTAGGAACTCAAATAAACCGAAAGGAGTCGTGATAGCAGTTTTCTCTATATCTTCAAGAGCGACTGGGATCTGGTGATATGCTCGTACCAGATCGATCTTGGAAAAATTGTCGTGCCCTTGAGTGATGCCGTGATGTCATGTATGTGGGGGATGGGATAGCTATCGAAACGTGTAGCTGTGTTTAACGCTCGGTAGTCTCCGCATGGTCTCCAACTAACCCCATCCTTTTTTCGAACCATGTGGAGAGGTGAGGCCCAAGGACTGTGAGAAGGACGAATAATACCAGTAGCTAGTAAATTGTCAAACTCACGTTTAGCGAAAGCTAATTTGTCCGGTGCCAGTCGGCGAGGTCTTGCCGTGACTGGTGGTCCGCGGGTGACTATGTGGTGTACCACACGATTGGTCACCGATGGAGTCTCCTCGAGAGGTTTAGTTAATTTGGGGAATTTCTGAAATAAAGCGTGGAATAAATCGTCACGCGAATGAAATACACCTGTGATTCGGTACGCGTTTGTGTGGGCTTTAGAGCCCATAAAGTTGCTGTTCGACGAAGTATCAATTAGCTGCAGCCTACGTGAATCGACTAGCAATTCATAGTGCTGTAGGAAATCGATACCGAGTATAGCTGTGGGAACATCGGCAATGATGAACGTCCACAGATACTGTCGTCGGTTGCTCAGGTTGACCGTGAGTTGTCGTGTACCATAGGTGGGAATGACTGAGCCATTCGCAGCGCGTAGTCGAAGCATAGTGGCTTGAGACTTACTGTTACCGATAGGTACGACAGAAACTTGGGCACCCGTATCCACAAGGTACCTAGCGTTGGTGCGATAATCGTGCACGTAAAATAAACGGCCAACCTGAGGTGAAGTGCCGGCGAGTACGGCCGCATTTACTCGCCGGCTGAGGAGTTTCCCGCCTTGTATGAGCAGGGAGCTCGACAATGACGGGCACCGGCTCCGAAAGCACGGTGAAACCAGCACCAACCTGGACTCGCTTCCGAAACCGCCTTCTGGCGTGGCTTGGAAGATGCTCGCTTGGGGCGAGTCGTTACGGCCTTACGAGATTGTGACCTGGGTCGGGGGGCGTAGGGGGCTGGCACATTTGTGCGGTCTCGGAAACTGAGACGAGTATGGATACATCTGTCCCTATCCCCATGAGCCGGAGGTCGTCTAGCATCGAGATCAACGTTAGAACGGGAAGTACTAGCAACCAAATAGTCGTCTTTGGTGTTAACTCGTGCTAGAATCTTATCTGCTATGAGGGCCACCTTGTTGAGCGGGGTGTCCTCGAGCAGAGCCGTAAAGGTTGGCTGGATACTGACTGGTAAGGCTTCGAGCCACAACTCTTTGACTATCTCAGAGTCAGCTGTCATGTTTGCTGCAAGGGATTGCAGG
This sequence comes from Schistosoma mansoni, assembly GCF_000237925.1. Lineage (NCBI taxonomy): Eukaryota > Metazoa > Platyhelminthes > Trematoda > Strigeidida > Schistosomatidae > Schistosoma > Schistosoma mansoni. Next base: position 21,940,979 of record NC_031498.1, on the reverse strand, counting down.
CGCGTGAGGTGGTGGCTCGGCTTAGCATCACCCATAGGGTGACGTGCTAATAGTGTCCTCAATCGTTCCTCTCTTGATGGGAGGAAATGTCGAAGGATGGCATCCTTAAGACGGTCATAAACGTTTGGAACGTTCGGATTGAGGACAACCTCACGGACAGCGGTTAGGTGATCCCCGGGCAATGATTCCAAAGCGTAGGCGTACTTCTGCCTTTGACTGGTTATGCGGCGGATCTCAAATTGAGATTCCAGTGCCGCGAACCAGACTTCTGGATCATGAGGGATGAAAGGAACCGGTCGAAAACTGATAACCTGTATCTCGGAGTCTATCATATTTATGTTATTCTTATCGTTATCTACCATATTAAGTTGCCAAAATATTATATATTGAAAAATATCAATACGAATATATGCAACAGATGTGGATAGATAAATAGACTCACCGGATTGATCTGGTTTGGAGAATTGGCCAAGTTTGACTTGTGCTCGATGGATTGGGTTACCAGCTGTATTGCGTGTTCCAAATACGGCTCACCAGTTGTAGTGGATGTCGAGTCGTGGACGGACTATGATCACCACTACTATTCGATTACGTGTCCAAAAACGACTTGGTTCCCTTGATAGCCCGTAAATCAGAAGGCTTTACTAGTCCAGATCAAGTATATTTATTGGCGATCTCGTGGTATCGAAATAATACCGAGACGTGCCAAAGAGTACAAGCGAATAAGCAGTGCGTGAGCAAGCTCGAACCAAACAAGGCGGATAGCGGAACAAGAAGTGAAACTGATACAGTTAAACAAATACAGTAAAACAATCTCTGGTACAATTGGTTACAATAATAATAATTGTTTCCGTTATTCCAATCGTGTTCTTATCGAGACTGGCCGGTCACTACAGACACATGTATGTCACAACTTATCCAGATCATCTGCCTGCAATTCCTTTCGCTCCCAGAAAAATGGAACAGGAGGCCCATCCAACAAAATTATTCCTGAGATTTACCCAAACCGAAAACACGCTTCCCCAAGGTGGGCAGACTGTGAGGTTACGAAGCAACAATTGGTCCAACGTGTGCACTAGAAGACAGAAAGAGCTAAATCAATGTTCTTCGTAATGATTTTGTGGTTTTGCTGCAGTGAAAGACCATTTACATATGAGAAAACCTGATATTCTTGCACCTCAACGGACACCCAACAGACCGGCAGACGTTGAAATACGGAATGACCGCCTCTCGCCAGGCCGTTCAAGGTCATTGAAACCGGACGGCGGGCGACTTTGGGAGGGTCTGACTTTTTACCGTGCCGAAATAAAAGCGAACAAAGGGAAAATAAAGGGGGAAGTGCATTGGAAAATGAGGGGGGAAATAATGCGGAAATGCGCCGAAATGTCTGCTTTTTCGCTTGTCTTGGGGGAAATTAAGCAGAATTTCCCCTTTATGTCGCTCTGTTTCAAATGTCGCTAATTAGCGACATCCACAATTTAAATTGTGGATTTTTCCCCTAAATATCCGACGTATTGTCTATTTCCCCTTAAATTTCGGACGAATTGTCGATTTTCCCCTACATTTTCGCACTATAGTGCTAAGTTTGTGCACGGTGTTTGAAATATAGTCACCGCTACTCTTTGAAAGTAGATATGCCGGTAAAATGGCTATCTATTTGAATAATTTATTTCGAGTCCTCTCATTGATGTCTGTGAAGATTCTTAATTAGCTTGTCAGGCTGGACAGCTTCCTGAATTCCGTAATTTCCACGAAAATTTTAGAAATTTCCTCAAAATAACATGAATTTTGAGGGAGAATCCTTAGACCATGGGCAGTTTTGGGCTTTTAGCCGCATTTCTTGACAGGTTCACATTGAAGATTCCCTAAAATCGATAAAGTTTTCACCGAATTGGGGGGATTGGAAAACGTGGACTTCAGCATATGAGCTTGTTTTGAATGCTAGTGGACTGCCACTGGCTATGTGGAGAAGTCGGATAGTGTGAACATTCCGTATATATTGAAACCTTGTATAATTCTCATTAGTTAAAAATACAAAGACTTGTGTACTTGACAGTTCCTCTTCTCACTTCAAGGTGTAGTATTATCCCGCGGTATAATATGCCCGTTAAATATTTGGCGAGCCTGCCAAAATGCAAACGTCTCAATGATAAAATGCGGGCTTATTCTTAGCCATAATTAAGGTAGCCTCTTGCTCCTCTCCAGTCTACTTCTACGCCAACATCGCGTTTCGTGGTAGGAAGTGGTTGTACATACGTTAGCATATTTTAATCACCTCTTCAATACTTCACCAGCTGAGTATCCACGTTTATTGTTCAGACTGCTATTCTACATTTAACTCCATCTAATTTGTCGGTGGTGATTGAACTCGGGTCTGTAAATTTAGAACAAGGATTTCGGTTAAGCGATGTTCCTCAAACTAAGTAAGTCCGAACTGTACATACTTTATCCCATCCGCAATGTAGGTCTTCCAGCTATCAATATCTGCATAACTAAAGTGCTCCTAAGTACCAGAGTATAAAGTAAAGTCTCATTAAGTGATTGGTGTCTACATAGTATTATCACTTGGCTCAAAGTCATATTAATGTGACGAGAACTAATTAGTTCTCGAACTATTAGAAATGTAAGTTAGACCTGAAAGCTCTTGTCTCACAGATAACTCATCGGATTTTTACGCGGCTATAATCCATTGAGTAACTTCCCTACTCCTATGGGGGAATATCTGTAAGTCTATTCAAAGGAATAGACAAACATACAAAAAACCTTACGTTTTGTGCGTCGTTGGTGACCCTTAAGTCATAAGTGAACATCTTAAACAACGCGTTGCAATGGATTTCGGTAGAAACTATAGTTGATGCTTTATAGCAATTTTAAATTAGCAATTCAAACTCGTAATTTAACAGGCATCACATACATTAAATGCTGGAGGGATCTCATAGTAATAAAAGCAGTAGAATCGCAACTATTATATCTCGAGTTCGAACTGTTGTTCCACCTTCGTCTGAGCAAAACTGTGTAGTGTCACCAGCCTTAAAACGTGAACGAAATAAGTTCTGGAACCTGAGTTCGGTGACCAAGTTACATTTGGAAACAATATTTTCGGAACCTTTGTGGCCAGTTGCTTCTGTGTTAGCATATTCATAATAATCGCTTTTTTGCCTTCCTAACAGTCATCTGTCTGTATTTTAGGAGACATCGGACACTGAATTTAGTGATGAACCTTTACTGAAACTTAATGATTCTGCGTCTGGCAGTTCACCAAAAGCTGTGACTAGATATGAAACAAGCTTGTCAGAAGCAGCATCTAATTGCAAGAAAAACTCCAAATTTGACTTCTTGGATCTTTTGACAACATTTACTAAGTCAAATCAATGTATGCTTGGAATTGATGAAGCTGGTAGAGGTCCAGTCCTTGGTGAGTAAGTGGATTATTACGTCCTTAAATCACTAGCTATGAAAGTAATAATATCTAATAAATTTGAATACTTTCTTTTTCTCTTTCTATTTAATGTTTAGGCCCTATGGTATATGCATGTGCCTTGTCACCAATAAGCCAGTTGAATGAATTAGAAACTATTGGACTTGCTGGTAAGTATTCATATGTAATGTATCAACACCGATCAGTATCATCCATATTTATTAATTTTTAATTATTTAGTTCCACCTTTCTGTTTCACTGAAATACAGATTCAAAGACATTAAATGAAAATCAACGGGAGAAACTTCTTAAAGAAATGTTGAATAAATGTGATTGGATATCAGCGGTCGTCCATGTCATTAGTCCTGTATACATTACCGAGAAAATGCTAGATAAGTGAGTATATTATCCAGTTATCAGTTTCATTTTGCCTTAATCATGTTCGAGAGGTGGGATGTCATGGCTGCGATCCACAAAAGACAATCGGTATTTTGTTGTTCAACACTAGGTAATATGTCCTTTAATATTTTAGTAATAAGATCTTGTGGGAAGAAATTGTTTGATGGATCCAAACTGATCACTTTTAAAAATTCAAAATAATATTCATTACCTTCCACGTGTTCGGCCATAAGCAACATAGAACGTTGTGTAAATATACATCAACTGAATTCGCAACACTACAGCAACAAAACAAGAGGAAATTGACTAAATGAAAAAATGAGAATACTTATGCACATCGTCTACCTTCATAAACTATCTTTCCTAGTCAAAATGTTATGCAGCAACTAGCAATCTAAAAATCATTCGCCAGTATTTTATCAACTGCTGTTAATGCATCACATTAAATTTCTAAAATAGTTTTACTTCGCATTGAACTATTTCACTTAGATTGTTTTTCTTTGTTATCAGGTCGAAAACTAGTCTAAATGTTATATCTCATGATTCAGCCATACAGCTTATTCAATCAGTTCTTGACAGTGGAGTAAATTTAGTTGAGGTAAGAAATATAATTCACATTGTAACTACCATAAACAATCCATTTATTGTTTTACCCTTTTTATTTTCATTACATCTTTCGGTGATTTGCGTGTCCGTTTTTCTTCCGGACTAGGTCATCACACTATCTGGTGGTCAAAACTCAGAAAGGCCAAGCAGAATTAAGATTTTCTGCAAATTTTAATTTAAGTTACTCTGTTGAAGAACAGACCTGTTTTATCTCTAATGTGAGCATTAAAAGATTTTTCCAACAGCTTACATTTGGTTTCACCTACTTTTGAGATAATCAACTTAACGTGGTTACTGAGTTGCATTTCATTTTGTATAGCTGACTTGTGAAGTATTAGAAGTCTAACTTGTATGATCTCTTCAGTATTCAGGATAATATACTTTGTGTAATCGTTTAATCAATGTGCTTTTCTCCTGCATAGGCCCTACTATGTTATTAAAAAATAAGGATAAGCTCACGTAACGTGGTTCTAGAAGGATTGTCAAATTCTTTATTACTTTACAGCGATAGTTACTGATAGCGAATCATGTTTTTCCTTAATTAATCTATTGCTTTATGTTGTTCATTTGTATATGTATTTCAATCAATCAGGTTTACGTTGATACTGTTGGCAAAGCTGAACATTATGAAACTAAACTGCAAAATCTTTTTCCTCAATTAAAAATACGTGTTGAAAGCAAAGCTGATGATACTTATCCAATTGTGAGTGCTGCTAGTATCTTTGCAAAAGTAAGTCTATTTATTTTTTTCTAAAATAACATCGAAATTTTCGTTGTTCTGTGTGTGCTTGTGTGTGAACGAATTCATTTCAACTTTCATTTCCTATGAGTTATTTTTTGACCCTATCCATTCTATAAAAACTTAGTAATATTAGTAGTTTGCGTATGAATGTGTCATTCTGTAATTAAATTAGCAGTCAAATTATTTTGCTCAACAATGATAATTAAAAGTATTCGAATTATTGTACTAACTAGGAATTCCCGAAACAGCTCATTTCAAACCGGACAGAACTAGATCAGCACAAACGAATGTATTGTATTTGGAATTCGAAATCAGCCGGGCGATCAAGTGCAGAAGAATAATTAGTTCATACAGATACCACACCTACTTGTACAGCACTGACTTAAATATGACTCACAAGTATAATTATTTGACACCTCTTTTATTACACTGTGAGACTGTATGTACCAGGCTACAAATATTCAATGATTTATCTGCTCATTTCATTTTATTAATGCTTGAACGAACCAACAAGTGAACAACAATCAATCCCTCCATTAAAATTTGAGACCTCAAAATGTTCGTAACATGTCTTAACATCACCCAAGTTCGTTGCATACTAGGAACTTATAATCGGAGACGAAATAACATGACCAAACATGTTGAACACATATATGATAATGAACACTTGTTTCTATAGTGTTGTCTTATGCTTAAATATTGTTGCACCTCTATATAATGCGAATCTGACTTTCATCTACCACCACTCGAATTACTCATTTATTTGGCTTAGAATAAATTGGTACTCGTTATTTAGACATTATATGAATAATTATAGCGTGGAACTAAAAAAGGCGTTTTTTGATAGTCTAAATAATATTTCAATGAATTCAGGTTACTCGTGATCGAGTTCTTCAAATGTGGCCTAAAGAAGAACGTGGTAGTGTACCCGAAGGCACTGGTCTTGGTTCTGGCTATCCAGGTGGTAAGTTTTCATATTTTATGTCATATATTAAAGACAAAATTTGTTATATTTAAATTTTACTCCCCATCAAGTAAGAATACATTTAGTCAATTATTGTTTTAATTGATTGTTATATTTGTTGCAACGGACACACGTTATCATCTTATGATTTTCATTTCTTGTTTGTTCATTAACTGACAAGAAATAACTTATCAGGATTTAATATTTCGGCTCAATAAACTATACCTTAAGGTCCATCATATATAATTGCGTTCGGTTTGGCTGGACTGTGCTTCATTATGAAATCCATTCAGTTAAAATTAAGACATTTGCTGTGTCAGTAATCTGTATGTTCGATTATCTGACCATTTTGTTAAGTCAATTAAGCTGCCATAACAAGGCCAGTAAACTGTTGAATAACTCTGATCTTCGACGTGGTTTAGAAGTAATCTCACTGTTGACATGCAGTTGTGTTTTCTCTAAATCTTAAGTTTATTTATTATTTTTGGCCAATAATTAATCGACATTAGTTCACTTACTGCCATAAACTTTAAAAAGATCATTGGTTTCAAAGTAGTGTAATTAAGTATCCCATGCGGAGCTAGGTGGACTTAAATTTGTCAGCGATATTCACAAGTTTTTTAATTGTTTGTGGATCACCTATTGTTGTAACTTGATTCGTTGGATTTCATAAAACCCATTTAGCTTTGATTGTAATGTTGAAATTTATGAAAATTATTTGATCAAAACCATTACTTATGTCGGTGTGGATGTACAGTGTTCACACAAGAAATAGGAAATCGGTCGATCAATTAATTATAATACTGTTGTGAATTTAAAAAAGACCGTTGCCGATTTGTTCTGATTTTATGTCCGGCTTTTTATCACGTGACTTATCCACCAATCGGAACTCGACTCTTCCTATCTTAACGCTGTGCCGAAACAATGACGTTCGACCTGTATGAGCAGCCTAGCGTCCTTATTGGTCCTTTATCCGCCCAGCCCTTCCAGTTGAGTTCAAAACACTAATCAAAGCTTCTGCTGTGCAAATCATTTATTTTAAACATACTCGGTTTATATACTAGACAGACAGATCACATCACGCCATAAAATAGAAAATAATATTTGTACAAGATCAAGCACACTCGTGTAAATATTCAAAACCCACTAGCGTACAGTGCTTGTTGAAGAATAGTTGCTTTCTAACAACAATCTATGAAATATGATTGCCGAAAACAATTTGTCTGTCTATGAAACCTAAATTGACCGAAAAGAATAATTTGATCTTTAACAGATTTGTCAAATGGGTATTCTGAGGCCATTTCTAGTAATACGGCACGTACTTTGTGTAACGATGCCTTGGTTACCTCCTCATCTGACTACTTTTCGTGTTATCATCTACAAGCAAACTACCTATTGCAGCAACTATTAGTCCAATGTCCCTGACAAATATGCAGACAAGTCTAGGGACGGATGTGTTTGGCGTCAAAATTATCCCCATTAGCATGTGAATGTGGAGTTGAATGCAACGCTAATCCATCAAAAACAGAAGAGTGACTTACCTAACAAAGTGTTCAACGTCAAGAATAACAACGTGGACGATGACGTTGATACCAATGAACTAAAAGACGTTTGCAAATCCACTGAGCCTCCAGCTTTAAATCCAAAAGCATTAACTTTGGCTGTCTTTCGGTTAAATACTTTCTTCCATTCCTTTCGTGGTTAAAACCTTCACCCTTTATTTCCCGGTTCCACTTTTCCTACACATGAGAAGGTAACTAACAGTTATTGGAACCAATAGCTTTATGAACACCTTCCTTTATTCTAAATACGGTAAGTTCATATTTCATCTATTAACCAAAAGTCTAAACTTTTTCAAAGCTGTTGGGCGATTAATAAAAGTACTTCGTCATGATGTATATTATTGAGAAATGGGAACGTCCACGACAAAGAACGTATACATACGAAACAAGAGCAACGAAAAATGCCTTCTTTGGTACCACCTACAATATTAGTTTAAAGTATTTGTATTTTGTTTTAATAGGTTTGCTGTTATTCTGAAATTCATGTGATTTTTTTTCGAAATTTTTACTCAGATCCCGTTACTAAAAGTTATTTACGTGCATGTATGGATCCAGTTTTTGGCTTCCCATCTCTTGTGAGATCTAGTTGGTCAACCTCATCTTCTCTATTAGACCAACATGGTGTATCAGTTAGGTGGTAAGTTTTCATAAAGTTTCTCGCCATACTAAGTGTATATGCCTTCATCTTCCAAATAGAATAATTTCAGACGTTTTAAATATTCTAAAAAGCAGTAAATATCACATTATCTGTGATCAATTGCTGACTAGAAGTTGACTTCATCGAAGTTAACCCCAGCTAAAACATCTGTCCACTTATAATATTTTGAGACAGTAACACTGAATATTTTTTGGCTTTAAATTTAAAATAAGTTCACTGGCGGGACCACAATTTATAGACAAACCAATCAGATTAAGGTAGCTACTCGTGTATCTGTGCGCGAAATTCATTCATTCGTATGGCTAAATGGCATTTTGACATTATAGTTGATATCAGTTCGTGATGACAACTTTAACTTCAATACCGAACTCTAGCCCATAATCTCAATTCCTCGCACCAGTTTATAACGCTATTTTCACCGTAGTTAGTGGTTGAAGTTCCTCAGGGACACTGTCTCTTATAGGTCGTCCATAAATTATAGTCTCTCCACCGATTGGATTGCTCGCGTGATTAGTTCGATGTTTGCTACTGTATCCGTTTGTTGAATTTAAACTAGTTTGTTGTTTTAGATTATGGAAATTCAAGGAAAATATTTAATTTTTTCCTCAACTGCGAGTCTTTTCATTCATCATTTCATCATCATGAATTATCATATACATAAATTTGTTTGCTTAAGTTATTTTGAAACAAAAATCGCTGTAAATAATGTTACTCTGCTAACTCCAAGAGCTATCAAGTAAAGTAACAACGTAGAATGGCAGATTTCTAAAGTTTATCTCTTTATAAAATGTTGATTATACATAATTTTGTTAGGTATATGGAATATTGAAAATGTGTAACACTCAGTTTCAAATCCATTCTTAATTCTTCATCTTTAAACAGTAGTGCTGTAATTGGTACAAATTTGTCTTTCTTAAAATAAAATTTTTATTTAAAATATGATGATAATTTTGTAATTAAAAAATAAATATAATCTCGTAGGATAGTCTACTCTTTTGAAGATAAAATTCTTTGTCAGTTATGATCCACATGTTCACTAGCCCAAGTTTCCATACGATATCATTACAGTGGGATAAAACTACCTAGGTGGATAGAGTGAGATTCGAAATTATCATAGCATAGTGAGAAAGACTGAATATTGGTGAATATAGTTTGAAAAAAGTGGGGGTACATTTATGGACTAAACATTACAGCTCAGGACTTAGCAAAGAAACACTGACTCCAAGACGTGTTACCCAGCATCTCCAATCAATGGTCGTGGTTGTCGGGCGTATAGTTTGCAATAGAATTCCAGGAGAAGCTCAAATCTTTCAAAGACAACCATTAAAAAATAAAGGCCTTTAAACATGACTTTTGTCCTGTTATTAAACTATTCACCACCCAAGACTTTCGGGCTACATAACAATAGTGTTTGTTTCAATTCGTGAAATTGGAATACATGTCAATAAAAAACCTCAATGGATTTCTATGGTAAAAATCCTAATATGACTGTTCGTCTAAATGTTTCAACGTATTTCTAAAGTAACAGGCTTTGTAGAAATGAAAATTCTCCGATTCTTTCGTTGGATTATTTTTTATTAAAAGTAAAAGTATTTTCTGATCATTTTTTTGAAAAACTACAATAGGGAAGATGACGAAACACACGAAGAAGTGCTTCAAGCTAAAAAACTTGCACGAAAACGCGAACATTCAAAAGGTACTTGCAAACTATCGAATTTTTTCAATAATGCTCAATCGAAATCATCCACACCTGATGCATTACAGAGACAACCATTTTTTGTACGAACTGGTCTTGTGCATGTTCAAACTATCACGTAAATTATATGAAATATATTATGTATAATTTTTTTGTATAGATGTTTCATCATATTTCTCTAATAAAATCGATTTCTGTAATAACCAGTTGCATTTCTTTGAACATTCCTTGTGTGCGATTTATGTCACTGGTCTAAAAAATTAGGTAAACTATCAAATATTGAATTTGACCTGAGAATGTTTACTGTTCACCAGATAATCTTATAATTACCCCGCAGTTGTGCTTCAGATGTAACGCCAAACATATGATTTTTGTTGTGATGGTGACTCTTTAACTGTGAAAGTGGGCTTTTTTCATCCTAAGGTGAGCAGATGTTTATAAGATGGGCGAACACAAATCCGACTGCCCTTCATCATCGATAAAATTCAAGGGGACTGTACCTAGTAGAACATTTGTTCAATAAACTGTGCCAAACTTACTCAGTCGGTTTTGTTTAATTCAAAAGAATCAGTTATTGTAGTGTTAAGTATTTCACTAAATAGAGCGTGAGGGTGTTTACATTGATACATGATCTAACACGTGAATCATGTATATTAGTTATTCAAAACTAAGAACTAATATTCACATCTTACTATTCAGAACCGGGTGGGATCGCTGTGTAATGAAATGCAGATTAAGTCGGTTGTCATCAGTACATTTTATGTAACCGAAGTCATCAAATTAATAGGTTTTGTGGTTACTATTTGTTGGTAGTCAGTACTACAGTTGACCAGTTTCTACTGCCATTTTTACACCATGAGCGGATTGCCTCGATAAAACCTTTAGTCACAAGTTTTCTTCAGATGTTTTGTTGTGAAATAAAGAATATATATTTTGTCTTATTTCGTACTTGTCAGCTGGATGTGCCTGCATTTCAGGACTCACGTATGACAACAGAAACCGGCCACTTGCAGTCCCCAATATCAACAACAAGAAGTCACAAACCTTATTAATTCATTCATACATAAAACATAATTATATGAACAAAGAATATTCTTTTCAATAATTTCTCATCATGTTCTACAATTATAAATCCAAATTAATAATCCATAAAATTGGCCAGGTTTGAATGACGTGCTCTACCTTAAACCTGGCCAATTTTATGGATTATTAATCTGGGATTATAATTGTAGAACCTGATAAGAAGTTATTGAAAAGAATATTCTTCGTCCATATAATTGTGTTTTAATATAATGAGAATTTTCAGTGAATAAAATCTTGTCATCCATACTTGTTGAAAAAGTTAGTGGTTTTCTGAACCAAGTGGATACCACATTGGTATTTGAAATGAAAAGTACTGAATTCGAGTTTAGTTGTGAAAATCAATCAGACAGGCACATTCAACAAAATAGGACGAAACACACTTTCTGGATTTCACTACCACCCATATATCACATAAATTTCAAACAACGGTCATCAGTAGTTAAATAAAGTTCATGCTCGACAAAAATGCATGTACACTATTTCGTAACATCCCGAGTGACATACATATCTAGGTGTAATTATGATACATAAACTAAGGTAGTTTAACATTTATATGATTGGTCTCATAAAAGTAGACGGTAAATATCAATACTTTTCTAACAATAAACAAATGAACAAGAAGTTGTATAAATGATCTCCGAAAAGGCAGTATTTATCTGTTGTAAAACATCCACTAAACATATGCTTTACAGAGTCTTACAAAACCTGAGATCATGATTATAACCTATTGAGTAGTAACTTGGATTTTCGCAATGAATGCATAATTTGAAGTAAAATACTCATGTGTTTAGCACAAGAAAATCTCTTCTCATTTATTGGAGGGGCGTTTTACCGTAAAATAAATCACTATTCCATGTTAAGACTCTTGATAGACTGATTGCGAGTTGCACAAAAAAGGTTCCTCCAGTTGTCGATATGACAAACTTGAGATAAGTTTATTGACGCACAATCAATATTTTTACTGGATGTGTTATAATAAACTTTTGTAATTTTCATAGAAATAGTTAAACCAGGAAATGATGTACATAATTTCTAAAAATATAACTTGCATTGTTGGTTCTAAAATGTACACATTACTCCAATGTATGATTATAAAACGAGACAATCGCTTTATTCGGATATGTAGTCTTACTCTATGGGTTTTCATAAATGCATAAATCGATTTATCATGAAATCATGCAATAATTAGGATCTATCCACCCTCTGGATTGCTATAAATTTTGATAACCATTCTGTTACAAGCCTACTCAACCGCTGTTGTCATCCTTCACTTGAAGTTCTTTTTTACTGAATTTCTTACATCGAAATTGAAGGACCAGAACAGATAAAAACTCATATCAACCGCTTTTTTTTATCTTATTCATGGCAAAACATCTCCAACTTACTAAAACTTCATTGAAAGCAAGTTTTAGTCCTATACTTTTTAAATTCAAATTCGTCAAATAAACTGATGGACAAAAACCTTGTTTGAATAATTTCGTTCAGAGATCTTTTACTATTTAGATCAACTAATTTAACTACTAATATTATTTGTTAGTAGACAAAGTAAAGCCACTGAACTGTCTCCGCCTAACTTAGCCCTGGTCAATCCAGCTCACCAACATAACTATTTAATCGAGAAAATAGTGTTTGACAAAAAAATCAATGTTATGCGAATCTGTTAACAAGCTATATTTCTGGCATAACAGCGTTTAAACTCAAAAAATAACCAAACAAATATGAATCTGTTAACTAATCAAAAAGTACATTGATGTATATTCAATCTTCAGTTCTTTGGGGTCTATGCAATGATCCTGATGACACCTTTTTACAATATACTGTACAGATTAAACGTTGAAATCCATGTCTAAAATTTCGCAAGAATATTAAATACAGGAAGAAGTTCACTGCATAGGTAATATCTTTAACAGATGAGAAAAGTCTAGACAAATCAATAATATTCATTGCATAAGGTTTATGCCTATCCACATGTGATAAAGTTTGACTCAATCGTATTAATACAAAACATACCATTGGTAAATATAATAATAAGAATGCAGTACTCAAAGCTAAATGTCCAAAAACTCGTCCCATTTCCATACGATTCCTAGAACAATCAGCTGGTAATAAAGCTGTTCGATGAACTTTCAATTTCCATAATTCAATACAAATGAAAATATTTAAAAATAATACAAGACAAAATGGTATTGTAAATGTAACAATTGTTTCAAATGCTATTGTAAATTTTGCTATTGGATGTTCAGATATCATTCTACATGTAAAATTTGTTCGACTTGATATATCAATCATTAATGTTTGTACAAATAATAATGGTGAATTACTAATTATTCCAATGAAATATACAAGAAGACATGCAATTAAAGCCCAATGTTTATGATATATTGAATAGAATTTAATTGGTTTATGAATAGTTAATAAACGATCTATTGAAAATATAACAATTAAATAAGATGATGTAAAATACATTGTATTCGATAGATATTCAACACTTTTACACCAAAATTTTGAAATTGTATCTAATTTAAAATAGAATTGATGATTTGTTAAATAATATAAACCACGTCCAAGAAAATCATCAATAAATGTATTCATTATTAATGTAATCATATTAGCAATAGCTAAAAAAATTGAATAAATTGAAAATCTTGATAATGGTTTTTCTTTTAAAAAAATCAATATAATGAAACTATTTCCTATCACACCAATCATTGCAATAATTGGACATAGATATGCACGAAAACCACCAACTAACTGACTATAATCTATAGTTGTAGTATTATGTAACATTTTCTTTGTTGTTGTTAATTATTATAGGGTTGTTTAATATAACATAATTGTGTTTCTTTTGTTTATTAATGTGTGTATAATGATGATGATGATGATGGTGATAATGCTCAAAAGTTATTTCGAATTATGTGCTTTTTTTATAAATACATATATTTCATCACTTAGTGTGCTTGAAAAATCAATAAACTTCCCTTTCTTTAAAATTTATCCAATCAAATTTATTTATTCCATTAGATATTATATAATCATAATAAATAGTTCATATTATTTTATTTATATTAATCAATCAATAATCAATATTAGTTTCATTCATCAATATTCTATACAATCGATCAATATATTTTTTTTCTTTAAGAATATAAATGAATAATACTCATTGATTGAATTGAATTTTTGGAGAGAAAAATTGATGATAATAATAATAATAAGATTTTATAGAATAAAATAAAAATAGGGGGGTGTGGAGAGTGTCAAATTTTTTAAAAGTGAGATCATAAATGAATCAATTTTAGATCATCATTGAAAACCTAAAAGCATTAAATGTCTGTTTCATCCTAGTATGGGTTTTCTGAGTGACAGTGCCTATCCACGATCAAGCACACGAGACTCGAACACATGACCTTCGGTCTCATGTGTGAACGAAACGGCTGTCCAAGGCTTCCAGGTTTTCAATAGTGATCTAACATTGATGATACCAATTTAAATTTGATATACGCTAATTAATGAAGTTTAGATTAAAGTAGTTCGGAATAGAAAATCATAAGAACTGGAATAGGATATAACGTATATTATTTTTTTTTTAAATGGTAGTTAAAATTAATAAGTACTTTTATAAGTAAGCATGTAAAATTTAGTGTTGTATCCGAAGAAGATTAAATTATGTGTAACTTCTGGGAACTATTTGTGAACTGTTATTATATATACATCTCTAATGTATAATCAGTAAGTAACTACATTATATGTATATTCATATTCCTTTTATTATAAACTTCTGTTTGACCTTTTGACTGCTATTATACGATTGACTATTCTTAAGTTATTCCCAATTTATTAGTTACAGTCTCTCATAATCACGGCCACCTTTGACCTGATCTTGTATAATTGTTATTTTCTATTCTATATTATGATGCAATCTGATTTGTTTGTATAGAAAAAAAGGGTGTCTGAAATATATGATTCATATAGCGGAGGTTAATATTGGTGTTGTGGGCTGAACTGGCTGGGTTAGGTGAGAAGCTACTAACTCGGTGGGTCAACAAGAACTCAGAGTTGACTCTAAGCTCCTCGTACTGGTTTATGCGTCATTCATTTGGCACAGTTACAACCTCATATAAGTCTGTGTTCTGATTGGCGGTTTAGTCACGTGACATATTAGCAGGTCCATAGGGCATAACACTTAGGATCTTCAGAGCACACACATAGAGCCTTACTTCTGAAAAGCTTAGCTAGGATTCAGTGGTTCATATTTCCAACTTCGGTTAACTATTTATTCAATCAGACTATAACCTATTGTGATCGCTGAAATTTTATCACTTCATATATGATTGAACTCCATGGGCCATTGTTTGACAGTATGGTTACAGTAATCTATCTCTTCCATACTTTTATCCTTAAACAAATGTGTATGAAGATGGTTAAGATAGACTTATCTTGTAAATAATTCTTGTTATTATTCACAGTTCATAATTTCATTTAACTTGTGCAGTGATTGATATCGATAACCAATTATTCTTTAAGTTTGACCTTGAACTTTTGCGGTACACGTCATGAGTTCGTAGGATACTATATACCATAAATCTTGTACGCGGATGGCTTTCAACCGTCTTAAAAGACCCTCCACTACGTAAGGCCACTCGAAGCATGGACTCACGGCTATGAAACTTAGACCTACTTTGTTACATTGAATTTGAGAACCTTACGGTTTACTAATAGTACCAAGTCCTTGAATTTTCTCTTCATAACCAACATGAACTCAAGGGAAACAAATGCATATTTACGTCACTCAATAGGGATTTCTTTACTTTGTATGCGGACGTAGTGAGCATATGTTATCTTCACTTATCATAATTATGCTTTCCTTACACGTTGAAAATCTTTTAAGACATTTTCGAATTCATCCCATGTCAAGAACCTTTGAGATATGGTTGTCTGACGAACATTATCGGTTGTCTTTCGAAATACTGTCAGAAGTACCTGATGCAGTGTTACTCTTGAATAAATAGAGAGAAAATCAATTAATGCTAGCCATAGGTCGGGAATCAAACATTGTAAAACAGAGGTTTTCTTTAACTAAAAGGCAAAAACGTACGATATGCGTGGTTATTCGTCATTTGGTGTTTCTTAAAATATATAGAACTCCTAAAGGGACACATACTACTAAGTTAAGCTAACAAACAAACAAGTCGCCGACCTGAGGCACTTCAAATATATAATGACCGCCTTCAGGCAAGGCGTTCCAGGTCGCTGAAACGAAAAGGGTTAATTTCAATTACGAACTAGCTTTTATCCTATTTATTATTGTTCTTAGTCAATCAGCTCCTATATGAACAGACAACTAGTATGATTGTCATATGTGTCCACGGATTACACTTTTTTTCATTACTGGACAATATGTGGTATAATACTTTGAATTATATGCTATATTTTGGAATTACTAATCATATGCCATTATCCTGGATTAATTGATCAGTTGAACACGCTATACCTACTAGTTAACAAGTAATGTCCAGATTATACCCGTGTATTTATTTTTATATATCATTAACTGGTTTTATACAATATTCTTCAATAACTTTACTACTTTATTTTAGTATTTGTATTTTTATTCCTCCACATACACTATTTCCTCGCGATCAGTTTACAACTTCATTCATGATAGACAATGATGTATACGACATATCGTTTTACAAAATAATGGAGTTGTTGGATAATAATGTCAGTTTAATCTAATCTTGCGGGAAAATATTTGTTTTTTGACACGATACTGTTTTATGTGACAGAAGGTAAACAATTTAAATGACTTAAGATATATTCTCAAAGCTACCAGCTCACTAATAAAGAATTTGTAGGTCATAGATACAAATCAAAAGAAAATATTAATAATCACTTTCATATCATTCATTACTCCATGTTGGATCAAAGTTGATTGGTTTGATTTGATCAAATGATAATTTGTTATATCTTGTGGCCGAGTGGATGCCCAGTTAATGTAAGACGTGATAAGACCGCCAATCAGAAAGCAGCGAATTATCGATTGCAACAGTGACACACGAAAACCGTACGAGCAGTCTTGAGTACTTATCGATCCTGCTTCTGCCTAGCCCAGCTAGTTAAGTTCAAAACACCAATAACAGCCTCTGCAATATGAACCACTGTATTTCAAACATACTGAGTTTATATACCAAACAGACTGACCACAACATACCAATAAAATAGAAAATAACATTTGTACAAGAGTTAGCCAAATATGGCTGTGAATAGGGGGAACAGTAATTAATAGACTGGGTATAACTCAGGAATGGTAAATCGTACAATAACAGTCTATGGGTCAAAATAAAGCTCATAATAAAAGGAACATGAATATGTGTAGTTTAATTATTTAGCAAATATTCGAGAAAAATTATATGCATAATATTGGTCCATAAATGGATCCCAAAGTTACCATTCACTATTGTTATCGGGATAAAACATAATTATACCAACGAATCATAAATTTAGCTGATCTGATTATAACATTTTCTTGAATAATTCGATGCAAATTAAGCATAAAGGAGACATTTCAACTAATTGTATTGACTATAAAAAATTTACTCTTTTTATCAATGACAAGAGTAATTCAGTTTATGAAAAAAAACAAAGTCACACTTGATTGTGAAAATGACTTTTTTTTGATATCCAACACCTTCTTATTGAATGAGAAAATAAGCTGAACATCCTAGTTTGAACACGTGAAACACAAATACCAATACCATAGATGATGCATATAAATTTGAAGCTTTACAGTTTATGTTCCTGATCATATAAATTAAGAATCTATAAAATTATAAAGATAACATTTTCGTTAGGTAGTTTTATGGAGATTAATTTAATGTTAACGGTAGTTTTTTGGAGTGAACTGGAATTGTAGTGAAGGAAAACTCAGATTGCGGAAAACCAGTTTCTTATTACATGCAAAATCATAGGCGATTATTGAAATATGAGAATCGTATATTAAATACATCGTTTGAAAAGCTTCTTTGCTTTGTCCTTTATAAACTCCATTATTCCTCTAATTCTGACGTTATTTTTATTGCTCCCTGATTTCTTTCCTGTTCACTTCACTTCAATTTCCTGCTGACAGGTAATCGACTTCTGATTGCTGCTACATACTACTTATATCGATCATCATAAATAGCATGTACCATAATACTAGTTAGGAAATACTCAAGTGATCAGAATACTTCCAACTTTTTCATCCTAGTATAAAACTCCTAAACAATGTACAACCAAAATATTCACGTACGATAGACCACACGGTCTCCCAGTCTCGTTACAATCAGGATATCCTTGAATCGCTGAATGCAACTTTAATTGACTATGATTTTAAATGCCATTCTTCTATGGTATACAGCAACCTTTGGATTCCTAGTAACAGGCTTTGAAGAATAATCTTTATGAGATCTTAAGGTCATTGGTTCTTTTCTAATGAAGTCAAGGCTGATCGCTGTTGAAACGACAATTCTCACTAGTTCTAAAAATGATGTTATTCAGTGATAAAATATACTCTAAAACTTCGTAATTCATAATCAGCTATTTCCAAGTGGCTGATTCGTTTCGTGACAAAAATGTAAACAGAAGTTGTTAAATCACATGTTGTTTAGTCAGATAAGTGGGAACTCATTATGAATCACAATTTAACTCTCTACAAACGTATCAAGGTTATATATTTTTTCATCATTACAATTGCTTAATGTTTGCAAATAAAAGTATAAAACATGAATCATCAGGCATCGGATCAATAGAAGTAATGTTTTTTTAAAATACTAAGTTGTTTGTACGTTTAAACAACAACCTGTAAGCAAAGATAGATAGTGGCTTGCAGTGGAATCTAGAACGCGCGTTGCGTCCTATTTGGGACTCGTCAGTTGGATGTACCTGCATCTCAGAGTTGATGTTCACTCTGAGACTCAAACCCATTACCTTTCGCTTCAAACGCCATCGTGTTATTGATGTGTGGGCGAGAATGACAATGATTGGTTGTCCTGATGAGTCAGACATGTAGATAGTGTGACAGGTGTTGTACGTGTTATGTATTCCCCTATCCTTATTATGTATTAACTGTTCCTTGTGTCGGATTTTGGTGTGGAAATATATTGACGTTATAGTCAGGCTAATTTCGTGTTCTTGATCTGAGTTGTGTTGAAGTCCTGTAGAATAGACACTGGGTGGGAATCTAGTGTAGATATTCGTCTAAGGTAAATTAACGTCCCGCATACGTGTAAAAAGTGAAAGGACTGTTATAACAAGAAACCCTAGAGTTATAACAAGTATCCTACATTTTATATCAGTTATCCATTCAGCTACTGAGTCCATCTTTACTTATAATGCTTGTGAATTAAGGCAACATCAACCAATAAGCACAGTATCCACATATGCCAATAAGGGACTGATCAATTGAAATCCTAAACATCAATGGGAAGATTCAAACAAACAATACTAAGTGAATTTAACAACGTGTAACTTTACGAAAGGTAGATGACTATTTTTAATTTTTAAATATTAATATATATATGATGTGTTGAACTAATCCACATTACTTTTAATGTTCATTAGATAAGTCGTATCCAACACTTTTGGTCATTTTTCTATTCATTTAGTAAATGTTACTTATTAGAAATTAACTTCAATCTTATTTTATAACCGTACTGAATGGTCATATATATCAACTACTAAACAGTAATTAAACAGTGTCAACTTAACCTCCAATTGTTTTCCAGTTAATGCTCGTGATCTTGTAGTATCGTTTTATACGTTAAGTCCATATACCTTATTCTTACTTCTGGACAAGTCAATTCACATATCTATCATGAGTCATGTTTGCACCTTGTCAATTATACACTAGTAACGCTGACCATTTTTATATGAGCGTGGATGTGTGTACACTTTCTTATCCTATTTATCACATGTCTGTCATTTATTCTTGTCTGACTATAAATACTGATTAACTCGTGGTTAAAACGAGTTGGCATACCCACCATTTCCAATGCATGTCGTTTTTGTTTCGCTTGATGATATTTACTCATGTGCTTATAACTTTCTGGCCTGCGTTATTTGACGATAAAACTGTAGCTGCCGCTTCTCTTTGCCTTCTGATTTTTATGCACCGTTAAGATTTGTATTATAACGGTTATCGGGGTGAATGATTAACGAAGCATGGCACTACAATCTAACACCCTTGTGTTAATAAAAATAAACAGTTGTTAATTGTTACTGTATTGAAAATAATCTTTGAATACATTTTCTTGTTATCGAGATGTTTTGCTAATTAAAGTGTAGCACAGAAAGACATTCTAATACTTTAATCTTTGTACTGAAAACTTCCTACTGCATTCAAACAAATTTGTTATTGAATAATAGAACAATCCAATAAAATAAGGATAAGCAGTACTAATAATGATAATGGTATCTAAAAATGACACTGAGTGATTTGAGTTTGCTTCTTTCTTTTTCTTGTAAACACACACACACAAACAAACAACTTATTACATCTTGAAAGGAAACAAACACTAAACTCAGTTGTGTCTTTGTTGTTATTTAGTGGATTAAAAAAATAACAATCATACATACAATCTGTACTGTTTTCTCTCATGGATAAATAAAAATGGAGGATTCTGTGAAGGAAGTAAAAAAAAAAGAATCTGAAACAGTTTTAATAAAACAAGTGATCAGAATTTTCACATAAATTAATTCTGTACATAGAAAGCAATTTGTAGACATAATTTATGAATGTAAATTTAAAGGTTAAACACAATGAATCATTGGTAGTAAGATGAAGGTAAGAAGAATAAAACTAGATCTTAGTAGTATTTGTTATTATGTTGTTTATCACCAGGATAATATAGAAAGTTGAGTATAAAAATAGAAGTGAAATGGTCATTAAATATTATTATTATTACTTCCTTTTTTGTATCAATCACAGAATAATAACAACTACTACTACTATTAATAGTAGTTAGGGTAGTAGTAATAGGCTTGAACTTTGTCTTTATTCATGATGATCCGATACATTTTTGTTCAAATGGTTTCTTCATGTTCTTCTTGTTGTTGTCGTATTGCAGATGTTTTATTGTCACTATCATTATTTTTCTCACTATCATCATCCACATCTTCTTCATCACTATTTCCTAAATCTTCTTCTGATGTTAAATGATAATATTCTCGGATAGATGAAGAATGTAATCGATCACTTGGATTATATTCAGATGAAGTTTCCATAATTTCACTACTAGTTATTGAATCAATTAAGCCTTTGTGTTAAAGAGATGAAAAATAAATGAAAGAATTAAATTATTGTTTCTTTTTTGAAAAAAAACATAATTAAATTCATTCGGTATTCTTTGTTTGAATCTTCCTATTGAGGTTTAGGACTGCAATAGGCATATGTGCATCCTGTGAGGATTGCCTAGATGTTACCTTAATTCACAAGCATTATAAGCAAATATGGATAGTGGCTAGCAGTGCAATCCAGGATACGCGTTTCGTGCTACTTAGGACTCGTCAGTTGGATGTGCCTGCATCCTAGGGTTGATGTTCACTCTGAGAGGCTGGTCAGTCGCAGTCCTAAACATCAATAGGAAGATTCAGGACTTAGTAGCTAAGTGGATAAAGTGATGACGTTTGAAGCGAACGCTACTGGGTAAGAGCTCCGGAGTGAACACCAACTCTGGGATGCAAATACATCCAGCTGACGAGTCCCAAATAGGACGAAGTGAGCGTCCTAGATTCCACTGCTAGCCACTACCCATCTTTTCTTATACCGATTATAATTTCTAGAATTATAGAAGGCTTTAGAAAGTCTTATTAAAAAATAGTTCTGTCTAATATGAAGCTAGGTTACATACGTTCAGTGTGAAAGTTAGATGAAGTGGCGTCTGAACTTTAACTGTTGATCAGTAGTAATCAGTATACAGTCACTTATAAATACGTGTTAACTCTACTTGCCACATCAGACTAGTATGACGAGATGAAAGTAACGAGATGAAAAGCAAAAGAGTAGAAATATTGATAGTAGCACTGATACTGACAAAGACTTAACGCTAGAAAACATGATTCTAGAGGATGAAATTAAAAAGTATAAATGAAGGGATAATAAAACTCAGGATCTAAGGGAATATTAATGAGTGAATCCAATTGTCTTATAGTGACTGATACTAAGCTATATCATACGTCCCTAACAGACCAACTGACTTTACCGCGCGGGACCCAACCAAATAGACTAATACAGTTTAGTCCAACAGTGAATGGCCTCAAGGGTTGATTGCCACTTTTTGGTATGTTCGCCTTCGTAGCTTTATTCCAAATTGATAACATTCCATTAAGCACTCCACGCCAAGACGGGTTGGAGATAAGTTCGAAACTACGACCTAACAGTTGAGGTTTGTGTTTAAATCACTGAACCATCATTCCATTGAGTCACAATTTATTCCTGAAGAAAAGCGATACCATACGAGTCCCTAAATCGTAATGATGGGAGTATGATGTAAATTTGCAGCTAAATCATTGGAGATTCGTTTGATTTAATTATTCAACCATTGATGACAATTCTGTAAAGAAAATGTGACTCTAGCTTGTCACAAAATACGTGTTTGAATAAGAAAAAATAAAATCGATATCTCTATAAAACAATGGAAACTCTCAACAAGAGATATTTGGTTAATCTAGACTATAAGCATGAGCTTCTATGCACCTTTTTATGCTGGAAAAGAGGACGGCCATAATGATCGTGGAATGAGCTGTGCAAAATAATGGTGGAAATCAAGAGTTACAAGGGAAAAATGAAATTAATACATCTCTACAATCATTATTCACTGAGAAATCATAAGTTTGATTCTTGGCGAGATGAGTCTTTATGCAATGTTGAATATTATCAAATCAGAAAGAAAAAAACAATTATACGATACTTCATTACTTTCAATAGTTGATATTCGAAAACGAAATTTAATGTTGTATACTGTTTTGTCGTCAATCTCTATGTAATTCAATGGATCATATTAGTAGTTATATAAATGGCTCGATAACTCCGTGTTGATCTGATTTAGATCTCATAATTGTAAATTGTCATCAACGAAGTATTTTGAAAAATATAAAGAATATGATGTGGCCACAAGAATTTAAATCTACTTCGCTCACGTTACAGACCCACAAAATATTCTACAGATCACCAAAACAGAGATCTTCACATTTCATGTCACTCCACTTGGGGGAATGGGGAAACCCTGATTCCAAACTAATGGTGCACATGGGCTCTAGGATCCTGAGGGAACAAAAGGCTTATGAACCTATTGTTGGTCACAGGTTACCATGGGACTGTATCTCCTTACGTTGTTCCACTGCCTTGTGGATTAGACCTTTAGGTCAAAGGCTCGGGGAGTGGCCTTCTAAGAAAACTACCTGCCTCGGTTTGGGCACCCGGGCAGTATCACAGCCCTCACACAAACCAATGATAACTACTACATATCCTATTGTTACTG
The DNA here is from genome assembly GCF_000237925.1 of Schistosoma mansoni. Classification (NCBI taxonomy): domain Eukaryota; kingdom Metazoa; phylum Platyhelminthes; class Trematoda; order Strigeidida; family Schistosomatidae; genus Schistosoma; species Schistosoma mansoni. Next base: position 21,917,336 of record NC_031498.1, on the reverse strand, counting down.
TGTGGCGCATATGTATTTGGTGCCCCCTTGCACCAATGTTTATGTGTACAAATAAAAATAAACGAAAGAATGGAAAAGATAACCAATGTCTTATGATTTTTGATGGTTCACCAAAAAAATTTTATACATTATGAAAGTATTATATGAGAAGACTGTTGGTTTAAAATATATAATGTATTTGCACAAGACATTCCATAAACAATTTGATCATACAAACACCAGTTAAGCATTCTCACTAACAAATACTAATGAAGGTCAATTATAAATAAAAAGTGATAAGGTTGAATATGAGAGAAATGATATTAATATAGAAAGAATAAGAAGTTGTCACATTACTTCAGGCATGAGAATAAATTAACACTTATCAGATTAGGTGGTTTAAGATTAAATCTAATTGTTTCTCAGCAGATAAAGGACAGTTAAATTTTCTAAAGTTCAGGAACTTACACAGAACTTAAGTATATATGACAAATGATAATTTCTATTGTTTTAATGACTTTCTACCCTGCATTCACCTGTCCATGTGACGAAGCTAACTGATGTTGATGCCATCTAAATACAGATTCCACCAGTCCTGACTGTATTATTCTATTACTCCACTCTGTGTATGTGTGTCTATACACATGTGAATTGGTAGATACAGTAGGTTGTGCCAGGGAAGTCCTACTCACTGCCTTCTCGTGGCGGGGGTGTTGTTTACGAAAGTGAGAGGACGAAGAGCGAATGTCCGGCGCTTTAACCGGGTTGGTGGACATGGAGGGTCCACCTAGGGGAGTTGGAAAACCCTGATTCCAAACTAATGGTGCACATGGGCTCCAGGATCCTGATGGAACGAATGGCGTATGAACCTATTGTTGGTCACCGGCTACCATGGGACTGCATCTCTTCACGATGCTCCACTGCCTTGTGGATCAGACTTTTAGGTCAAAGGCTCGGGGTGTGGCCCCCTAAGAAAACTACCTGCTTCAGTCTGGGCACCTGGGCAGTATCTCAGCCCTCACACAAATCAAATGAGATTTGTGAGGCGCATATTTATCTGGTGCTTTTTGTACCAATATTTATGTGTTTAAATAAATAAATAAATAATAAAGGTTGTGACGTAATCGTCCATGCGGCGTTGAGGCCTATATTGAAACATGGGTTTATTCCTTCCAACGAAAGTTTATTATTATTATTTAAACACATAAATATAGGTACAAAGAGGTACCAGATACATATGCGCCACACAAATCTCATTTGATTTGTGTGAGGACTGTGATACTGCCCAGGTGCCCCAAAGTGAAGCAGGAAAGTTATTTAGGTAACATAATATATCCTTTTGACTGTTTTTTGAATGAGATTTAGGACTACGCTGTACGATTCTTCACTATATGCTAAAAATGTTAAAAAGGACTTAAATGTTAACCACGTTGCATACTAATCTACAAACTTTAATTAATATCCGTTTAATATCGATATTCTAATCATACATACACATTTGATAAAGGAATGCATCAAAATATCATGTGAAATTGAAGTGCAAATTATAAGTAGCAGCAAAATATTTTAGGCAAACCCACAAGTACAATATTTATGATCATATGACTTCATTAGTAAAAATGAAAATATTGCTAATATTCGGAAATAGTAAACGTTTACAATACTACTGATTACATAATTAAAATTTACAATATTGACATTAAGTACAAGACTTTTTTCTTCACAGACAAATATGTTCACAGTACAGTGACATATAAAAGTTATGGAATTGAAAGTTGACTGTGAAGTGTTGGCGGTACACATAGCACTGACTTAGAAATGGTATAGATATATAGAGAGCTTAGTTGTTTTCAATGATTATATAAACTTAGAATAAATGGAAATCAGATATAATGATAAATAGTACCAGTTACAACGAAATATTTCGTTTATGTATGAATATTAATATGACAAACTAAATAGAGCTGGAAAACACCATATATAGTTGATATAACGAGGCGAATAGTACGGGAGTACAACTGATAGGAATTATTATTATTGTTTATACTTTTATTGTATAGTTAATAGACACTTGGATTGTTGTATTATTACGTTATCCTGTTTTTAAACTTTTGTTTAATTCACATATCGTTGTTGTCTTATTATTGCAGATTTATTACTAGTTTTGTATCACTTACAACCACGTTACTTACACATTGTAATTCCTTGATTGCATTGCTGTGTTCAGACGCTTTAAGTACATAACTGTGTGATTTTTGAGTCATGAATGATCTGACTACACCAGAGAACTGATCTGCTTTCTGTCTTCGTCTTATGACTGAACACTGGATTAGAAGCCTAGGGACCGATAATTGTTAATGTCTTGGTTATTATTCATTGGTCGCTGTGTAGATTGGTTTTGAGGAGATCACTGGTCTTACTGCCAATATAGGTGAACTAATCGTTAATCATACTTGAGAGAGAGGCCATATAACTTTATTCCTATCATTATGATTCAATCACACAATAGTCAATGCAACACAAGCAATCTGGTTGTTTTTCCGATATAGCAATAGTATCACAGTTCAATATAGTTTTTGAACATATTTATGATTTGTAATTGTGTTGAATGAGGTATAGGTTGACTGAAATTACTAACCAACATACTTTATTTCACTGGATTTACAATTACATGATCATGAGTTGAGTTGCTAGATAGAATTAATCTTTAAATCTTGTTTTTAGTAAGACAATAATCACAATTTACTTTGAAATCACGAACTAATTTAAGCCTAACCAACATTTAAAACCTGGAATCACTGGATAGCCATTTCATACTAGTATGGGACTCTTCAAAAGTACCCATACACGACCCTAAAACCGGGAATAGAATTCAAGACCTTCGATCTCGCTTGCAAAGACTTAACCTGTGGACCACTGAGGCGGTGTCTATTGGCTTACAAATCTAGCTTCAGTCAATTCCCGATATTGCGCGACCATCTTCCATTCACTTCGGTATGTGCCTTCCTCACACCCAACACGGCTGAATCCTAATGGTCATGGCTTCTCATAAGGACTCCAGAAATTTCATTTTGAAGCTAGTCACTAGTGATAACATGATGCACATTGATGAGTACTATACCATCCAGTGCCTCCACATTTTCAATCGTCGTCTAACTTAGATCACTTCGTGATTTCAGTGAAGTCCAACAGTCTCTGCTACCCATACTAACAATCATACGTTAGCAATAGAAAGTTTAATAGGTCATAGAACATTACACTTGTCACGAAAGACTAAAATATCTATAAAAGCAATAAGGATTTAACTAGTGACTTTTAGATCAGTCAGTCATATATTTAGGATGAAACTTATGGAAATACGATTGATTTGAAAAGCCGGTTATAATCAACGTAGAGCCAGGGATGCAAATGCATAGATCCAAGTTTCAACAGTGAGATGAAATTATCGAAATGAATACCAGAGTAATAGAAACAGCTATAGTATAGTAAAGGAGACTAGTTTTAGACGACCTGACTCGACAACAAGGAATGAATTCGAGGAGTAAAAGCATAAGATAATTCTAAAATTCAGAGTTTAAAGGCAGATAGTGATTGAGTCTGAGTTACGTCATTCAAAATCTACAACCATTTGTTACGGCAAGGAGGTGAACAATGACCAGAAATTCTACATTTACCAACATGGGTTAATCCAATTGTCAATGACTTCATGGACTGATGCCATATCTTATATTGAACATACTTAGCTTTTTTCCAACAAAACCCCATACTGGTAAACGTTGCGCGTTGTGACAAGCAGTGGTCAGACGTAAGTAATACATGCCATAATCACCTTATTCAACAAGCTTTCACAAGATTTGAGTAAAAGGAACAACCGGAAATAAAATAACACAATAAAATAGGTGCTCGTTTATTTTGAGTTAAAGTCTAATTCTATGAGCAGCTCCCATACAGATACCTCCTACCCAGATGATACACAAAGCTGTCCAGAATAGGATCAAACAAATGTATGGTGTTACTTCTTGAAGACAATGACTGCTGAGTTAGACCGTGTTTGAAAACCCAGACTTCTTGGTTCAAATCAGTTTCCACACAAACATAAATGTGTCGCTCGGAGTCGAGTAAGAAAAACTGTATTTCGTACATGAGTTACATTATTATTTCAATTCATTTTCTTTAAAACTTATCAGTATCCTCATGCTTTGCTAGTATAACCTGTAGTAAATTGTGTCTATACATATTTGTGTCAGGTCCTGAGCTGTTATTGCCCAAGTAATTAATTGATATAGGGATAAAATTCAATCTTCTGTATAGAACAATTTGATACGAACAGAAAGGTAACCAATTTGTCCTTGGAAAAAAGTTTTCTACCTTAGTCTACGACTTTCAAGAGTATTGCTGAATTGTCATTCTTTTCTATGAATAAATTTAAAAACTGAAATACATGAATTTTAAACACACAACAATCGAAACCCTTTTCAAAATAAAAAGTGTAAACAAAATAAAACATACCCGCCTCAAATAGAACAAGATTTGAACATTGATTTTTACACTCAAGTAGATGATCATCAATAACAATACCATCTTTATCATTAACAGTTGTATCCGTTGTTGGTGTTGTGATCGTATTAACTGTATCATTTTTCATGGTTGTTTGTGGATTCATAAGACTATCGACATGTCGAATAATGCCTTCTACCTCATTCGTAGATATCTTCGGGACGCTAAACGAAGTAATGACAACAACAAAAAATAATACGAAGTGAGATTTTGGGTAAACTGAAAAAGACTTAACAATGTCTCAAAATTATTGACATTATTAATTCGATAATAATAATACTAATATTTGTTATATCCTGTGGAGAATTATGAATGGTAACTTTGAGGACTATTTATGGACCAATGTGATATGTATATTTCCTATTGTACAATTGCTAAGTAAATTAAATATTCATATTCATGTTCCTTTTATTATGAGCTTTATTTTGACCCATAGACTATTACTGTACGGTTTACCATTCTTGAGTTATACCCAGTCTATTGATTACTGTTCCCCCTATTCACAGCCACATTTGGCTAACTCTTGTACAAATGTTATTTTCTATTTTATTGGTATGTTGTGGTCAGTCTGTTTGGTATATAAACTCAGTATTTTTGAAATACAATGATTCATACCACAGAGGCTGTTATTGTTTTGGACTTAACTGGCTGGGCTAGGCAAATAGCAGGATCGATAAGTACTCAAGACTGCTAGTACGGTTTTCTTGTATCATTGCTCTGATCGATAGTTCACTCCTCTCTGAATGGCGGGAATCATCACATCATATATTAATGGGGCACACACACACACACGATATAATAATAATACTCGTTTTATTAGATACCATTTTTGATGATAGTAAAAACTCTAGAGCACAAGATTTCAGAATTTACAACAAAATTCCTATTTTACAAATATTTAGCCTGTTAATATTCAAAAAAAGAACATGTATATAAAGCTTTTGAACAGTGATTCACTAAAACGTTTATTCAGTCAGAAATGTTTATGATCAGTCTAACTCTTTTCATCATCCAATATATTTGGTAATCTCCTATTGTTTTTTTCCAAAAGATAGAGAATGAGGAAAATATACGAAGCACCGTGATGGTACTTCTTAAGTTGCTCAATAATCAGATTCGAAATAGGTTATAAATGCTTAATTATTTTTAAAAAAATCTAAGATGAAATCAATGACAATAAATCCATGTTTATAAAAATAAAGGCCCAGAATTTTGATCAGGCAACTGTAAAGCAGGGACGTTACTTATTAAGGCATTCAACATGAACAATGTGAACCTCTCAGAAATTATGAAATCCATTAAAATTTCAGATATATGATACGTTAATGAAACAATTGTCTAATTAGCATCGGTCTGTGGTGTACAACACTGAAATTCAACAATCTCCATATACCCCCTTTTATAAGGAATAATAATAATAGTTTAACGCTTAGTTCTAATTACTTCTTAATAATCTTACACTTTTTTAAAACAGAGAAATAAAAAAAAACTAAAAATGTATAATACACTGATCATTAACTTATTAAATAATAATAAACTGTGCTTTTTTACTCAATAAATAAATTTGATGAAAATTAGCTGAATGATTGACAATAGGACATACATAACAATTCACCAGTAATTTTTAGTAAAAATCAATCTGTGCGCCGGTGTGAATGTTCTAAATTATTACTAAGTGTTACATTTAAACAAACTTTAAAATTGATGTAACCAACTTATAGGTTACTTTCTATTAAAGTGAAAAAACCCATCTTAAACGATGAGAAAAAACTTAAAATTTTTCACTTAATTGACATACTGAGTATTAATTTATTTATTCATTAAAATTAATAATTAACAGTAGTAGTATGGTGTGTGCTACTTATATTGGCAGACATAAGTAGTAGTCAACTGAAGTTGAATACCTAGCAGCAGAAGGCTGAGATCGAATCGAAGAAAACAGGAAGGGAAATAAAAAGGAACTGCGATTTGAAAGAATCATACAAAATGTAAGGGACAATTGATGGAAGATTCGCAAATGAAGTATATTATGTATGGTTTTTAAAATTTGCCGAAGAACTCTGTAAATATGATCATCCCCACCTAAGTCTCGATCACTACAATAGTAGTGACAACAACGAGTAAAAGTAATCTTCACTGTTGTTAATATTGATTATTATATAGCTTCACTGAAATGGATATAATCGATAATGTTAACTCGATTATCGTTATGCAACAATATTCTGCTGCAATGACTGAAGTTGTAAAGGTTGTGTTAAATGAATAATCTATGAAATTGGAATTACATGTTACCCCATAGAATAAAGCACAATATCTTGTGAGATTAGATATCCACTCTGCAACTCAGTAGTAGTAATCGATAGAATAGACTTCATCATCGATTTAAATGAAAGAGTGGTAAATAGTTATCATTACCAAGGTTTGTCTTGATAATTTCGAATAAATTGAGCATTGCATAGATTGTTATAAATAAATAATATATTTGTGATACCCCAATGAGTAAAAAAATTAGATTTTCTGACGTTTCGTGACTCAATGTAAGCCAATTCAGACCTGTTTTTTGATTGGTCACATAATATTCGTGTTGTTCCGTTGTACTATTTAAACTTGGATTAATTTTGATTTGGTTATTCATTCTCTGAAGAAATGCCTTACACTGAGTCACGAAACGCCGAAGTGGTAAATGTTCTTGTTGAAAATTTATGATCAATTGCTTTATAACAAGCGCTTCATAATTTTCAGTCGTGTACTTGACTACTAAAATGTTATACAATAAATGAACATAGAAATTTAAAGGCTTCAAAAAAAAGTATACCCGTTTAAATTGTCACAATTCACAGTGGTACACATGGAGGAAGTCACAATAATGAATAGAATTACTGAAAATAAATAAATAAATATGAGTGTAACATTTGATTCATAGCGTTCACACGAGAACATCATCATTTTAAACGATAACCAAGTTTATTCTAGTGGTTACTTTATAATCACTAACATATCTAAATCTCGGAGAATAATGAGTTATATTCTGAGGTATAGTGTTAACTTCATAGACTGATGATATAAGAAAAACTTCTTAATGATTGATATCTGAATATTTAATAAAAACTATGTAATATTCAAACAACTAAAGATTCGACAACAAAATAGTAGAGCAGGTCAAGATAGATATTTACACCTAAATTTATTTATTTAAACCCAGATACTGTAGTACAGCCGAGGGTATGCAGAGTCGGCTCTCCCTCTCGAAATGCTCTAGTGTATACATCCACTATCAGGGAAGTCCTACTCACTACCTTCTCATGGTGGGGGTGTTTTCTAAAAAATTGAGAAGACAAAAAGCGGATGTCTGTAACCTTAACCGGGTTGGTGTATGTGGAGGATTCACGTAAGATAGTTGGAAAACACTGGTTCCAATGGTGTACATGGGCTCCAGGATCATGAGGGGACAAAAGACGTATGGATCTATTGTTGGTCACCGGATACTATGGGACTGCATCTTTTAACATTGCTCCACTGCCCTGTGGATTAGACCTCTAGGTCAAAGGCTCGGAGAGTATCCCTCTAAGAAAATCATCTGTGTTCGGTTTGAGCGCATAGGCAGTATTCCAGCCCTCGCACAAATCGAATGACGAAGGGTGGTGCATAAATATTTGATGCCTCCTTTTACCAATGTTTATGTGTTTAAATGAATAAAAACAATAGTAGAGCAAGTATAACTGACAAAAAATCCTGTTATAACACACAAATGTCAAAAAAATTCAACCAAACATCGTCCTTCAGAAACCCTCAGGAAAACTCCAGAAAAAGATAGATTGTGATGTCAGTGTTCGATTCGACACAAACATGAATTTGTATATCAATCTTAGAATGTGTTACAGAAGCTTTTAAAAGCTCAACTTCATGTATAATAATGTGATTAACCTTGTTTCTTAGCATGAACTAGTCTTGGAATTAATTGCCTCTCAATATATCTTTCCTTTAGTTTTTTTTGTTCGATCCTCACGAGCGACTTATGAAGACTAGAAAGAGGCTAAAAAGTTCATATTTAGGCGTTTAAATACAAAACATATCCCTTTACAAAAGAATGCATTATGAGACAAAAGATTAGTGGAATGATATAACTTACTAACAAGAGAATAAGCTATGACTTCTTGGTTTTACAACAACTGTCATACTGTCGAGAGTTTTTGGTGAACTATTATTAGGAAAAGATACAGTAGAATATGAATTATCCGGCAGGATGAAACGTTCAGACGGTATTTCTTGAACGCTAACAAGCATCTGGAAAAAAAACAGAACACACATGAGGTTAATCATCAATGAGGTCTTATTTAGCGAACGGATTGGAGCCGTACTGTGAGAGATTGATATTTATGTTTTGAATAAGTATTTTCATGAAACATTTAATGTGAGATTTCCACATTATTCTAATTGTAAGCAGCCAGTTGACTTGTTTACAGATGCAACATATTTGACTATTTATAAATTATCAATAACTGATTATAGACAAATTATTCAGGTTTGTTTCATAAATATCTCCTTATTTACATACACTGAGGCTTATCACTCATGATGGAGTCATAGTCTCGTGTTTCTCGTGAATAAAATCACGTGAGTTTTCAAGTCAGAATAATACAAAATAGTGCAAAATCCTGATTATTAATTGAAGAAACGAGTGAGAGTTTTGTTCGGGCAAATGGATCATTTAGAGTAAATATATTAATCACGTTATCGAACTCACAGCAATGGACCATAAGCATAAGGAAAACTTATGATAAATATGAAAGAAAAGCCAAGCACAGACGTAGAGCAGCGCTCTACTTAGTGTTAAAATGATACACTTCCAATCATAACTGTTGGGGATGCTAGATATCCAGAAATCACTTGGTAAACGTCTTATTTTTGTAATTTTGTTTTTGGAAATTAGAATTTCTCGTTCTTGTGCCAAAAGCGCCTACTTTTGCCTTGAGTTTGTATTTCTCACTTGGGAGGACCTTAAATGTCATAGCTGCATTTCCTCTTTTAGTATGCTATTTTGTGACATTTTCCAATGGCATTTTTGTACTGTATATGTACGCATGAGTTGTGTGCTTGTTCGCTCGTTCTTCAAACTGCTTGTGGAATATACTTTTCCCTCGGTTGAGTCTGGTCTTCTCCATCTAGTTGTCAGGGCTGGAGCGCAGTGGAATAGTTCAGCTTGTCCTGTTGTTACGTTGCTGACTTTCGTTCCGTTCGATGGTCTAGTATGATATCGTAATCTCTTTAAACGTAGCAATAATTGATTGTACATAATTTTTTATATAAATTGATTTCAAAATGATCAACAGTCGAATTCATTACTGATGTATTCATGTTATATAATTAAAAAATGCATACAAACTACAATCAAACAAAATTAATTGGTTCATTATTGTATAATTCATATGTTTGAACCGTTCCCTAAACAGTACTCAATTCTAATTAGTTATTTCTATCAATTTTAGAAATAAATCTACAATTCAACATAGAGTTATTTTTATGTATGAATTTATGACAGTTTGTTTTCCTAATAACAAAAATATTTATTATTATTACTATTATTGCTATTATTATTATTATTACTATTCACTTAGTATTACTTGTTTGAATCTTCTCATTGATGTTTAGGACTGCAACTGGTCAGTCTCTTATTGGCCTATGTGCATACTGTGCGTATTGCCTCGATATTGCCTTAATTCACAAGCATTATAAGCAAAAATGGATAGTAGCTAGCAGTGGAATCTAGGACGGGAGTTTCGTCCCATTTGGGACTCATCAGCTGAATGTACCTGCATCTCACAGCATCAATGGGAAGATTCAAACAAACAATACTAAGTGAATTCAAACTTTACCCCATTGCACAAGCAAGTGGCTATTAGGACTCAGCAGCTGAGTGGTTAACGCGATGGCGTTTAAAGTGAAAGGTACTGGGTTCGAGTCCCAGAGTGAACATCAACTCTGAGATGCAGGCACATCCAGCTGATGAGTCCCAAATAGGACGAAACGCGC
>NC_031498.1:21889861-21906570 GCF_000237925.1 Schistosoma mansoni | reverse complement strand
TTCCACTGCTAGCCACTATCCATCTTTGCTCATTATTATCATAGTTAATTGCTCTGTATTTTACAGTCAATTTGTTTGGAATTCATTATGTTAAAGTGTGTTCATGAATCACCAATTCATTTGAGTATTTTATTAAAGAATGGTAGATTCATTATTATAGCAAAATGTACTGATCAATCACTAAGTTCACATAACCTATTTTTTGGTTTGTGATAATATTAACAAGATAGAGTCCCAATTATTGTATGATCCAGTAAGAAGGCCCATATAGAAATACGCTGATACGTTCACTTTTTTAATCAACTACATATTAATAGACGAATAAAAAAATGTTAGATTCTGTATTGACTTTGTTTACACAACAGTATCTTTGCTATTCAGATTATTGAAATATATATATTGTCCACTTTTAACTCCTGTTCTGATTTGAAAAGTATCAAGTGAACTATAGAGTTTAATGGATATTAAACAAAGGAATATCGTAACTAATTGACGTGCGTTTGCATTATTCATCGTTTTCAGTTAATTGCTTTTAATCGTCTTAACATTAAATAATTAACCAATCCATCTGTTAGGCATAAACAGTATAGGACTACCTGAGGAAAACGATTCGTCAGCTTACATTCTCAAAGGACATTATTAGTATAATAAGATGAATCGCAAACGGTTCGAATAAATAGTATGATTAAAGATACTAAAAAAGCGCTAAATAAAGAGTACATGGTTCCAAAAAGGAATGAATCAACTAAGTTAATTGATACAGTTGACAATAAGGTCAATACAAACCATGTATAAAAAATAAACTTTATACAACTACTTATGTGTAATTATTGTATTTGCAACAGTTAAGCCATGTTTTTACTCTTCAGACATATTGAGCAACATATTGTATATGGATTCTGAAATCTGACATGATTATGCACTTGTCAATACGTTCACATAATTCTGCATAAATAAAAAATCAGTTCTTTAAGTAACCCCTACTACTATACTCAAAAGTACTTTACTCCTCCCTCCTCACCAAAAAAAGATATTTGGTATATTTAAACAACTAGATAATGTTAATTATCAGAAGGGGTTTTGTGGAGATTTAGTATTTATCATAGTTGAAAGCGTGAGTCAATTGAAGCTAGACCACCATGGAAAACCTGGAAACACTGGATGGCCGTTTCGTCCTATTATGGGACTCCTCAGCAGTGCGCATCCACGAACCCACTCTCGCGAGCGAGATTCGAACCCAGGACCTACCAGTCTCGAGCCAAAGCCCTTAACCGATAGACCACTGAGCTGGCATCCAATGGTGTTAATGTCTAACTTCAACTGATCCACGAAGTTGCTGAGGAGTCTCATAATAGGACGAAACGGTCGTCCAGTGTTTCCAGGTTTTCCATGGTGGTCTAGCTTCAATTGACTCACGCTTTCAACTAGATAATGATTCAGGTAAAGCACTACTAATTATTAGCAATGAATTAATTGAATCATATCGAATGAGGAGTTCAAATGGGTCAATAAAACCAAGTGATACGATGACACTAGTAAATATGGTAAAGGCATATCATACTGATGACCTTGAGCGACTTATCAGCCGATTAGAAAGTAGTGTTCAGTTATAAAAAAAACAAATAACAATAAAAGTGTAGTAAAATAACAGCTTTGATACGAATGATTAACACTCATATGTTGAATTATTATTTTATAGTAAAGGAAAATGGTTAAATTTACATACGAGTTGGGTTAGTGTTGTGAGTCCAGGTTATATATAATCTCATAGGATTTTTGCCACCTACTGACATCAACTATAATACCGAAACGCTAGGGTTAGGTATCGGGAGTTAAGCTACAGTTATGAGTTCGATTTAAAAATTAGGCTCAGGGTTTCTCTCGCGAACTGACTTCAGTTGTAAAGCAATTATGATTTAATTACCACCCCTTTGTTTGTAAACTGAAAAAGGTAATTGTTGTGATTTGGCTTTCCTTCGCAAGGGAAGAGATATAAACCGCTGATAGGCTTAATTTCCTAAAAAAAGCAGATATATATATATATATATATATATATATAAGCAATCGATCCGGGTTAAATCAACAAAATTTCTTTCTCCGTCTTTTCTCTTAAGCAACCAGGTTAGTGTATAAAAAGAGTGTATTAGTATCAACTCTCAGACACAGCATATCACAATTAGGCTAAAGCCCTCATGTTTCCAAGTACTACAGTAACCTCGTTACACAGTGAATGATACGAGTGTTCTTACAAATAACATACATGTTCAAAACAGCTGAAGAAAACCGAGGTAGTTTAGCGTGCTGTTATAGGTATGAGGACAGTTTTCAATTCCCAGTTGTTCATAACATGGAAGGATGCCTTTTCTTAAGGTAATTGAAAAGTCAACTGGGTTAGAAGTGGTCTTGACGGCTTAAGAACGTGGTAGCAGAGCCAAGGTGATAAAAGCTCACGGCCAGCCAAACGAAGTTTTTTCCAAATGGTTCTTGACGTCCGTTCCGTACTTTTTAGGGCTTACCGCAGGGGACGGAACTCTCTAGAGTAGGTTGCGGTGTCAATCTTTTCTAACCTTTTTTTCTGGTGTGGGAAGCCAGAATCGCTGCAGGTGCTGGTTTTTAGGAGGAAACATTTTACTACCGTCACACCTCAGCACAGTCAGTAGGACGACTTTGCACTTGGATCATGAGTTCGCTGCTTTTAATCATGGTGCTCGTTGGCGGACCGGCCTGGGATAGGAGAACAAATATTCCAGCCGATATAACTCAAGTGGGTCATCGCGACATGCTACTCCGACCATCACGTCAAGGTAGAAGTTATAGTCAGGATTGTAAAAAATGTTAGCGACAATTTAAATTCAGCATAAAAATGAGACGGACAAAAATGTATAAGTAGTTTGACTTACTTTTGATTTCTGATGAAATGTTTGACCGGAACTATTTGATTTTAATGGACTCTTTGATTTAATATATTTTTGCTGAGATGATTCACTTATTGAACTAGGATAACTACTACTATTAGTAGTAGTAGTAGTAGTTGGAGAATTAGAACGTGCTCTTATGGGTAAAGGTAGACGTTTTGTATTAGACTTTCTGTTTGATATATCCACAGGCAAAACACATGAATCTTGGTCGATTTTTTTAATATTTGAATTAGATTCGGTAAATTTAACTGAACGATATCGTTTCGATTCACTGGGAATATGCTCAACAATTGATGTTGATGTTGAGTGATTATTGTTGCTATCTACGTCAGGATTTGAAGAATCCTCCAAGCTTAATGCATCAACACCTTGGTCTACTGATAAGATTGATGGCATTTGATAGCTGGTACTAGCACTAGCGCAAGCAGCATTATGAATGAGCTTTATTGACGGATTTAGAAATGATGAGATTTTTGAAGGTTTTTCATTGATATCATGTATTTGTTGAAATCGATTTGGAATATTACGAAATGTTGGAGCGGTCAATCGTGATTGATTAACACCCAAACGCTTTAACTCTTGGTCATATTGTTCATGAATAAGTGTTCTATAAAAAACAATCGTAATAATAATAATACCATATTTTATCACTGGCTAACATGAAAGGATTAATAAAAGTAGTCACATAAATGATCTATTTGATAAGTTCCAAACCCGAACTGAGTATACTTATTTTTTCCATTTGCACCATTTATATCAAATTATATTTTGAGAACAAATGGTGCATCAAAAGCTTTAGTGATTCTACAAAGGTGGCCTTGAACTGATGCTTCTGAATCCCATCAACAATCGAGTTTGAAGAACACGTAGAACAACGACTCAATATCTAATTTCCTGCGAAAAGCGGAAACTCCCAGAGAATGTTGAGAGGTATTTATCCGGAAAACAAAAAGAAAATAGCTTTGTTCAAGTGGGTACGGTAATGACTTCAATAACAGTCCAGAACCACTGTGTGGATAGAAACATTGAATATGAACTATCTCTTGTGATTTCTGATTCCTGATTCACTATTCGCGTGAACTAAGTTTATATAAACTTTTAGTAAACATTACTCGAATGAAACATTTAGGATTGATAAAACTATGTGTAACAAGGCATTTGAAGAGCTGGAATCTTAAGAAATCCCGGGGTTGCTTTAAACAATAAGAATGAAGACAAAACAATCGAGTTTTTACAAACGGAGAGCACTTTTAGGGAGATAAGATTGATGTCTATTTTATCTACCTTGAAATTTATAAAATCATGTATTTATTGAATAAAATACTTGGGTCATATTAAGTTCTAAAACTAAATTTTCTTGAACAATTCATATAAACAACCGGCAGCCGTTTCGTCTTAGTATGGGACTCTTCAGCAGTGAGAATCACGATCTCGTACGCGGGATTTGAACCCAGGACCTTCGGTAAACGTAAAAAAATCATTTCAAGTATTGAAAATTCATGCACTCTGTCTGACTTTAGTATAGTAATCTGTCTCTATTTGACTA
This sequence comes from Schistosoma mansoni, assembly GCF_000237925.1. Lineage (NCBI taxonomy): Eukaryota > Metazoa > Platyhelminthes > Trematoda > Strigeidida > Schistosomatidae > Schistosoma > Schistosoma mansoni. The sequence continues at coordinate 21,902,106 of NC_031498.1, read as the reverse complement.
CCAAAAAATGGGATTCGTAATCTTTTTAAAAGTGATAACTATCTCTTATAATTATTCATTCGATTTCATTACCCATTTCTGTTAGGTTTCTATGTGTTTTACCCTCATTTTCTCTGAATGACAATATTTCTTCTAAAATTCTGTACTAATAATATTAATTTAAATCTTAAAAATAAGTTAAATATCAAATACTGAGTTTTACTTGTTTTGACTATAGTTGGTATACTCAAACTTTGTGATTCCATAGTATGGTTGAAAAGTTTATCTGTAGCCATAATAAATCTTATGGAAATTTAGTTTTGATTATACTTTATTATTATTATTATCATCATCATCATCCGTAAATACTAAAAATTATTACTCATAAAGTATCTGGAAGTAAATGAGAATAAGTCAACAATTACTGAACAGTGAAACTTAATAAGCTTTTCAGCATTCATATATGATTTATACTTTAAAATGACATTTATTGTATGATAGCTAGATTGATGATTATGACTAACTAACTGACTAACTGAAGAGACTAATATCAGAGTGTGACAGTTGAACAGTCAGTGATCTAAGGACTCTTATAAGTAAAACAATTTTTTTTTTAATATCTAAAAATCAACTGAAACATCAAACGTACAACTTAACTTGTAATTCCAAAATGTAACTTTCCAGACTCGCAGTCGTCTCTTTATAGCAGTCTAATTGTTCTTTATATTTATTTAACTGGGTAAACTGTTTTTGAATCAGTTCTTCATGATATTGCTGAAAAAAGAAAGTCATGATTAATACGACGGAGAGAAGCGAAGTTTTGGAACTTTTATTTTTACTCAGAATAAGTGATTTGTTATCTAACAAGTCAACTCCGCCTGTAGCTCCTCCAGGGGCTACTGCCGGTCCCAAGCCCGGGTAAAGGAGGAGGGTTGGGCATGGGGTTAGCGACCCCATCCCGTAGAAAATCAACTCGCTAAAAAAACGCTAACCAGAAAAAATCATTCAAACCATTCAAACTCTGCCCTGGGAGTAGAAGGAATAATTATGACGTCTCATGATGAAAGCCGAGTTCCTTCGGAAGTCATGAGGCCGATGCACCTTCTTACAACCAGAGCGACAATTTTTATAGGTACATGGAATGTCCGGACAATGTGGGAGACCGGAAGAGTCTTCCAAATTTCTGCGGAAATGAGGAAATACAACCTGGAAGTGCTTGGAATCAGTGAAACACATTGGACGCAGGTTGGACAACAACGACTGTCTTCAGGGGAACTTCTGTTATACTCCGGTCATGAAGAAGAAAATGCCCCACATACACAAGGAGTGGCACTGATGCTGTCTAGAAAAGCACAAAATGCACTTATAGGATGGGAATCTCATGGACCGAGGATCATCAAAGCCTCCTTCAAAACAAAGAGAGAGGGCATTACAATGAACATCATCCAATGCTATGCGCCGACCAACGACTACGATGAAGACGCTAAAAACCAATTCTACGATAGGCTGCAGTCAATCTTCGAGAAGTGCCCAACCAAGGACCTGACCATTCTAATGGGAGATTTCAATGCCAAGGTTGGAAAGGACAACACTGGATACGAAGACGTCATGGGACAACATGGACTGGGAGGAAGGAACGAAAATGGTGAGAGATTTGCAAACCTATGTGCCTTCAATAAACTGGTCATAGGTGGCACCATATTCCCACACAAAAACATACACAAAGCCACTTGGATTTCACCGGATCACAATACACAAAATCAAATCGACCATGTCTGCATCAACAAAAAGTTCAGGAGGACGATGGAGGATGTGAGAACCAGAAGAGGAGCTGATATAGCATCCGATCACCATTTGCTGGTCGCCAAGATGAAACTAAAACTCAAGAAGCACTGGACAATGTCGCGGACAACATCACAAAAGTTTAACACGGCCTTTCTTCGAGATGCTGACAAACTCAACGAATTTAACATAGCCCTCAGCAACAGGTTCGAGGCCTTTCATGACCTACTCAATGGAGAGGGAACCACCATAGAGAGCAGCTGGAAAGGTATCAAGGAGGCAATCGTTTCAACATGTCAGGAGGTTCTGGGCCAAAAGAAGCACCATCACAAGGAATGGATCACTGTTGGTACACTGGATAAAATTGAAGCAAGGAGGAACAAGAAAGTAGCAATCAATATCAGCCGAACAAGAGCAGAAAAAGCCAAGGCACAAGCCGAATACACAGAGGCAAACAAGCAAGTGAAGAGGAGCATCAGAACCGACAAACGTAAATATGTGGAAGATTTAGCGATGACAGCGGAAAAGGCTGCAAGAGAGGGAAACATGAGACAACTGTATGATACAACAAAGAAACTTGCTGGAAATTACCGTCAACCAGAAAGACCAGTGAAAAGCAGGGAAGGCAAAGTAATCAACGATATTGAAGAACAACGAAACAGGTGGGTAGAACACTTCAAGGAACTCTTGAATCGACCAGCTCCACTGAACCCACCCAACATCGAAGCAGCACCCACAGACCTCCCAATCGATATTGGCCCACCAACAATTGAAGAGATCAGCATGGCCATTAGACAAATCAAGAGTGGCAAAGCAGCGGGACCAGACAACATCTCGGCAGAGGCACTGAAAGCAAATGTAACAGCAACTGCCAAGATACTCCACATCCTCTTCAGTAAGATTTGGGACGAAGAACATGTACCAACAGACTGGAAAGAAGGACTTCTCATCAAGATTCCAAAGAAAGGCGATCTGAGCAAGTGCGACAACTACAGGGGCATCACTCTCCTCTCAATACCAGGAAAAGTCTTCAACAGAGTATTGTTAAACAGGATGAAGGATTCCGTGGACGCTCAACTTCGAGATCAACAAGCTGGATTTCGTAAGGATAGATCGTGCACAGATCAAATCGCAACTCTACGTATCATTGTGGAACAATCAATCGAATGGAATTCATCACTGTACATCAACTTCATCGACTACGAGAAGGCATTTGATAGCGTGGACAGGACGACACTATGGAAGCTTCTTCGACACTACGGCGTGCCTGAGAAGATAGTCAACATCATACGGAACTCCTTTGATGGACTAAACTGCCAAATCGTCCACGGAGGACAACTCACCGACTCGTTCGAGGTAAAGACCGGTGTTAGGCAAGGTTGCTTACTCTCACCCTTTCTCTTTCTCCTGGTGATCGACTGGATTATGAAGACGTCAACATCTGGAGGAATGCACGGGATACAGTGGACAGGCAGGATGCAGCTTGACGATTTAGACTTCGCGGATGATCTGGCTCTTCTATCACAAACGCAACAACAAATGCAGGAGAAAACGACCAGTGTAGCAGCAGCCTCAGCAGCAGTAGGTCTCAATATAAACAAAGGGAAAAGCAAGACTCTCCGATACAATACAATATGCACCAATCCAATTACACTTGACGGAGAAGCTTTGGAGGATGTGGAAATCTTTACATATCTGGGCAGCATCATTGATGAACACGGTGGATCAGATGCAGATGTGAGGGCGCGGATCGGCAAAGCAAGAGCAGCATACCTACAGCTGAAAAACATCTGGAGCTCAAAACAATTGTCAACCAACACCAAGGTTAGAATTTTCAATACAAATGTCAAGACAGTTCTTCTGTATGGGGCAGAGACGTGGAGAACTACGAAAGCCATTATCCAGAAGATACAAGTGTTTATTAACAGCTGTCTACGCAAGATACTTCGGATCCGATGGCCAGACACTATCAGCAACAAGTTACTGTGGGAGACAACAAACCAGATTCCAGCGGAGGAAGAAATCAGGAAGAAGCGCTGGAAGTGGATTGGGCACACTTTGAGGAAATCACCCAATTGTGTCACAAGACAAGCCCTCACATGGAATCCTGAAGGTCGAAGGAGAAGAGGAAGACCAAAGAACACATTACGCCGAGAAATAGAGACAGACATGAGAAGAATGAACAAGAACTGGATAGAACTAGAAAAGAAGGCCCAGGACAGAGTGGGTTGGAGAAAGCTGGTCGGCGGCCTATGCTCCATTGGGAGTAACAGGCGTAAGTAAGTAAGTAAGTATCTAACAAGTCACACTATCTTAGAGTTCGCTTCCTCTATACAGTGATACGAGCTAGAAAAATACTGAAAACAATTGAGAACTGGTTACGTGTGTCAGCATAGTTTGAGGAACTCCTTGACAATATGTACCTATGACTCCATACGACATTTAACTCAACACCTTTGAATCATGGAGTTGGATTCCAAATAATCTATCAAATTTTTTACTGCACTGAACTTTTTATCCTTACTAAATGCCATCATCAGAGATATCTATCTCATTACCATGAAAAAATAGTAGATTTATTTATCTTAGACACATTATTTGCCAATCTGTTGAACCGTCTAAAGAGTTACTGATTGACAAAATTAAAATTTGCTGACAAAAGACGAATTTTTTAGAATAACTACAAACCCTGTATCTTTAAGCCACAAAATAGGTAGTTCGGCAGACGTTAAATAACTTAAATCTCAATGATGTGTTAAAATTTCTAACTTAGACATATTTATAAAAAAATATGGCCAGTAGAGTAATATTGGTAACCCCATAATCCAGTGAATATGAAGTATGTATAACTTTAGACGATCGTATACTCATCTACTGACCAAACGGTTTATGATGACCAAAGGGATTTTCATCACACACTGACCTAACGAAAATAAGACATTTTTCACTTTAAATTATGCAATAAATTATACGTACAAAACAAATATTTTGTCGAAAATAAACCTTTCCAGTTTTATAACCCGGAAATGTGAAGCATTATTGGGTCAAAAATCCAATGGTTTAAAGATAACGTGACCGACGAGAAGTCCTATGTTTAACTCCTGGCAACGAAATGGGTTGATACTATTTAAGAGTCCAATGTCACAATGAAATCTCTGTTCACTGACCTCTAGCTAAAGTCAATAAGTGATATGATCTACAAAAACCGTCAGTTTCGCAAACTCTTAGCTAACCTAAATGTTAAATTACTAATTGCACACATACACAAAAGACGGAAAAGGAAGTCATCAAGTCAACTAGAGAACGGCACGAATTAGAAATATATGGTAACATTGTGGAGTATAACAAGCTGTATAAAGCTTTGAAACAAAAGTCACAGCAAGAACACCGACACTAAAGCCTGATAACTTAATCCAAAAAAAATCAGATACTAATAACCAGAAGTAGACTGATACAAATATAAACTGGTAACAAGCAATGAAGTCCAAATTATACAAGTGTCTGGTATGAAATGTATCAAAAGGTGTCTGTTTTCACTCTTACATAGGCTGGATACGCATCAAAAAGTTTAATTGACATTGTAAGATATGACAATAATGCAACTCATTCATTAAGTAGGAATTCCCACGCTTGGATCTGAACCATACTTTAGGCATGAGAGTTGTTTAAAGTGAAGTAGGCGATGCATGATTGAAACCTATTGGTTTAAAGCCCAATGCTTTACGCAGTAAGCTGCTGCTCCACAAGGTGCTGTTATTATTTCGTTTATCAGATCAAAGGAAACGAATTGAACGTTATGATTTATTACAGCACCCATACTTACGTTTAATGTGATAATTAAAATGGACTATATAAATTTAAACACCGTATACATGAAATAGGACTATTATCTAACATTTAGAGTTTATAACTAAAAAATAAGCTATCATCAATTTAGATCACATGTAATCATAAACAAAGGCCCCAGGTGTACTGTATAAATTATGACACATCTCAAACACATGAAAAAAGAAGAATTATTCGGAAAAAATGCCATCACTCAACTGTAAGTAACTAACTGTTAAGCATAGACAACATTAGTGTATAGGTACTTTATGGTTGAGATATTTCACGTATTTGGAAACAAATGACTGAGTTGATTGCAAATATCAGACGAATCTTTTAGATAATTGGAATAATACGTTATGTGAGAGATCCAGATGTTATTTGTGAAAAGTGGAGTACGATTGATAAGTTTATGAGTTGCTACCCAGAAAATATAGTTTGAAAATGTATTTTAGAGGATTAATCACAGATATTCTTCTAGAGCGTGAAGTAATTAAGAAAGTGATGTAACCAGGAAAAAAAGACAAACTCTCTCCCCGAGAGACATAGAGAGTTTAAAACTGCCACGAGGTGAATCTAAGTAGTTATAGAAAGTGTTCAGGTGTTAAGAACTAAAATCAACAATAGTTATATAGATATATTCACCCTAAGAATTTACAAATGATCCTGTATGACATAGAATTAGAGAATAAAATGTACATGGGATAGTCAGTAAACTCGAATCAATAAAACTAGTTTACAGCGAGTTTTAGTATAAAACTACCAGTGTGCATTTTTAGAGTACATAATTAGAATTCTATATATTCACTCAGAACAAATATCTAGAGTTTTCACTAAGAAAAGGACTTTGTTATCAGAGTTTGTCAAACTAATACCATTTAAAAGTAAGGGCAAACATAAAATAAGATTAACAAATACATTTCATTTAAGCTTCTACAATTAGTAAAACAATTATACACAGGAATTTGAAGTAGATCAATAGAATTATATCCCACAGTTTGAGTAAACCACCTGTTAAAAACATTGGGTTTTGTTAAACGTATTAATTGATACTTCCTAGGTCTTCAAAATAGAAAGTGACTTTACACACAGATTTTGAACATAAGTCTTATTTGTCAACTAGTTTTCTCGTTTCGATCATTTTTTACTTATGTAAATACACAAACGTTGTTACAAAGGGGCACCCAAATATATGTGTACCATAGAAATTAGTTATTAATAAATTAAAGCGTGAGCTCAGAAGCCTCTCAGATGCCCAAACAGAACACAGGTGGTCTTCTTAGAAGACCAATCCCAGAACCTTCGACCTAGACGTCTAGTCCATAAGGCAATGGAAAAACGTTAAAAAATTCAGTCCCATGGCAGCCGAGGACTAACAATAGGTTCGTATGCCATTTGTTCCATCAGGATCCTGAGGCCCATGTGGATCACTGGTTTGGAATTAGCGATCTCCAACTATCCTATGTGAATCCTCCGTACCCACCAACCCGGTTAAAGCGTCGAATATTCGCTTTTCATCCTCTCAATTTCATAAACGAAACCCCCGCTGCGAGAAGGCAGTCAGTAGGACTTCCCTAGCAGTGGCTATATACGCCTAGTCATACAAGAGCATTTCGAGAGGAGCTGACCTTCCGCACCCTCGAAAGCACCAGATCAGACCCAGAGACTTCAAACTAGCAGTTGATCTTTAGGTGATCGATTTTTATTACTGACACTACAAATGATGAAGGAAGTATACAATGAGTTGATATAACTCACTACCTGTCATGAATCAGGATGTGATACATTCCTGGAAGACAAAGCTTATTATGAAGAGAATGAGTAACTTTATTTTAATCGTAATTTTGGATCTGCCGAATTGTTTACCAATTAAATATCCCTTAGAGGAAATATTGAGATTAATTCTTAACTTGATTTATAATTTACTTCGGTAATTATTTTATTCTCAATAGCGAAATGTGAGGCTGTCATAAGTTTGTAAAGTGAATCAGATAAAGAAAAAGATGAAATAGTCTCTCGATAATTTGTCACTTTAAAAATATCAATGACTCATCTCCATTCAGTCATGAAACAAAGGCGGCACTAATGGAGTTGTGACGAAAGTAACGACTTTCTAACAAACTTTTCACACTTGTTTATACTTATTATACATTATTACCAGAAGTGGTCATGATTTGAGCTGTTGTAGAAGATTTGTAGATCAGGTGAATGATTTTTGTAGAATTTCGTCCTGAACTGATTGGTTTAATCGTGAATCTGTCAACGATGAAAGCTTCACGATTAGAAAACCACACAGCTCAGAAAACGAATGTCCACCAAAATTATGACTTTAGTACTTCTAAGTGGAAAACTAAGACAATGCAGTTGCTTACTTACGCCTGTTACCCCTCGTGGAAGAGCATAGGCCGCCCACCAGCATTCACCATCCAACCCTGTCCTGGGAAATCCTTTCCAGTTAACATTCATCCTTTTCATATCTGCTTCTATTTTCCAGCGTAATGTGTTTTTTGGCCTTCTTCTTTTCCGCTTCCCTTTCGGATTCCAATTCAGGGCTTGCCTCGTGATGCAGTTTGGTGATTTCCTCAATGTATGTCCGATCCACTTCCAATGTCTTTTCCTAATTTCCTCTTCATCTGGAATCTGGTTTGTCCTCTCCCATAAAACGCTGTTGCTGATAGTATCCGGCCAATGGATGTTGAGTATTTTGCGTAGACAACTGTTTATAAATACTTGTACCTTCGTGATGATGGTCGTAGTAGTTCTCCACGTTTTAGCTTCATACAGTAGGACTATCTTGACGTTCGTACTAAGGATTCTCACTTTGAAATTAGTTGAGAGTTGTTTTGAGTCCCATATGTTCTTCAATTGTTGTAATGTGGTCCTTGCTTCGCCGATCCTTGCAATGGATGGAATTTAATAGTTACTGATCATACTGATAACATTTGACTTAGTGTAGTGGTTAATTTAAACTTTTAAATATTTAATTATCTTGCCAACTAGCTGGAAAATATGCTACTCGTTATCATACCATTTCACGAAAACCGGCCAAAGAATGATAAAAAATAGAGTCCTACAACTCAAATTTAAGCAATAAAAATGTGTGGGAGTTGTAAAAAGAAAAGATTAGTTACATGGTATTTCTAAGGAACTTGTCACGATTCCCGAAGGTTTTAAGAAGTTAAGTGTGACGTTTACCTTGGCTTTGATTTCGCATAAAATCAACCGATTACACTTTTTTATTTACTTTGGGATAGATATACCAGTATTCATTAAAGTGAAATAATGTTTGTGAAAATGGAAAAAACTGGCCTTACCAGTTGTTCTAAAGAATAAACCTGATTTTGTTTTAATTTCTCAAACCCATGGCGCCACATACATTTCGATTTTCTATCCTCAGTATTCTCGTTTTGACATTCACAAATTGCACTAAGTTGTGTTTCTAAACTGAAAAAATAAGAAATAAATTTTTAATCGCAGCGTAACTTTGGATTATATTTAAGACATCCAAATTCAAAACATACCTCTGCTTGAACAAAAGAAAAGGTGAGAAATCAATGGGAGGAACACAATAAGAATAATCCACGAGTTCAGTTTTAAAGTCCAAACTAGTTCAGTATGATAAGCCAAGTTTGTATTCTTACTTAAATTGCACATTCTCCAATCCTACGAGAGAATCAATTAGATTAAATATTTCTTCCGAACGGAAAATAGCATCCCGTGAATAATATTTCCTAGAAAATAATATTAAGCGAATAAGGACAGTGATAATAAAAGTAATACAACAAGCTGATAAAAATCAATGTGAATTTATTTCCCTGAAATAGTAATATGTATAGAAAGCGAAAAAGAACTTACACAACGGGGAAAAATAATAAGAATAATAGGACAACTTAGGATGCTTGAATGTGAACCAAAGTTTTTGTGACACTCAAGAGAAACCAAATGGAGAATTGTTTTAACCTGAAACTTAGTAGATGAGAGTCAGGTACTCCACTATTGTTTCATACATACCATATTTCCTGGAATGCCAGACAAAGCCAGACAGATCACATGTTGCAGAATCGTCAACCAGATTACATGAAAACACGAACAGTGGTTAGTAATGGATCGACACGTAGACAGCCAATTCTTAATGAGTTTATCATTTACCAGAACGTCACTTCTACATATCCTAGTCTGGGTCAATCGAATATATATATATATATATATATATATATGACTTGCTCATTCAGCCTCTTGCAACTGCTACTTCATATGCACTCACAACAGTATATTTCGAGTAAATAACTAAGAAAAGGCAGCACTTTGACTCACCCTCACACTTTTATAGTCAAGTATGTAGCTAGATGTAACCACTGAAGAAAGATACGTGATTTGTGAGGAACAGGCTTTCAGTCTACCTGGACATTTCACTGAACCGATATTAGAGAAATACGAACTTGAACTGACACAATGAAGCCTTCATAACACTCTCAGACTGAAATTATTCGTCAGAAATTCAGTTTGTCATAAGAGTATATATTTGAATTAGGTGAGGTGAAGTTGTGTACTTTACCAGGTTTCCAGATATTCAGATTTGGTAAGTAGATGAATAATTTTAAGAAAGCAAAAGGCATTTGCCAATCATCCAACTCAAAATTGCTTTCGTTGTAAATGAAATTTTACCAAAAAATATACAGCCGTTAATCTACATAACACGACTTACGTCAAATTGGGCTTCAGTTGAACTAAATCTAACATTGCAGAGTGCAGACAACACCTAACAAGAGACAGTTTGATCCAAGCTCGAAGCTGGGACGTAGCGAAATTAACGGGTTTGATACCTTTGAGAAATTACTCTTGAGATGGTCAAGAAGTTTCACTGATGACGTATGTGAAAAACTGGGCAAATTAGATAATTGAAGTATGAGACACCATGGGTGTTTTGGGACATTTTTCCCGACCAAAAAATTATGAGCTGGACATTATAACATTCAAAAACCTACATTTTAAGCCATGGTAGAATAGATTTTCTAAAACTGCAAGAAAATTCTGAACGTCCGGGGAACTGTCGTCTGGTATTCGGTGCACGGAAGATTCAATTTGCGACTTTATTACTAATCTACACAAAAAAGCTACTAAAAGATGTATAGTTCATTACTCAGCCACTTGAAGTAAACTTTTTCTTGTGATTCTATGTGGACTAGGACGGACTACATCCATAAACACGAACAGGTGACTTCAAGGCTGACCTTGAGTTGTAATTCCCGGTCACTTAAAATCCAATATCTTTGTGGTAAATCGGTAGAATTCGGTTACTTTCTTTCTGACTTCATCTCGATGTCACGATAAGATTTCAGTTTTTAAGAAACGATCAAACTGACAGTTAAGTGTAGTTCGTACCGGCCGACTCACACCACTTTTAGAAGTCCTTTAAGAGAAAACTTCACATATTCTTGAGGACTAAGGATAGTATCCTACTATGATATACCAATTTCTTTTTCCTCTTCTATCGTTATTATACCTAGGTTCCTGCCTGGAGATATAGGTGACCCACTACTACTAGACACGGAAGCTCGTTAAGCAAAGCTTCTTCTATTCCGCCCACAACCATTTGAACAATTTTAGTAACATGTAAACCCCATAACTACCCATTAAAATACAGTGAGCTGTGCAAGAAGAATCTTGAACATAAGAAAACGCACTAAAACATGTTAATCTTCACAGGCTTGGAAGACTGCATATCCACTTATTGTAAGACCATAAACGTATGCAACGACTTGATAAGTAAGGCAAGACTTTTGTGTGAAAACAATTGCTTAGGGATTATAGGAATGGCCAGAAAATGTAGTTCTTGTATATAAAAGAGCAAACTCAGAGGAACAGTTGAATCTTACTTTATTTGCAGAATAAAATACGTTGATATTATTAGGATTGGATATTTCAAAAAGTGTAGCCTTACTAAGATATTTTAAAAAGGAACGAATCGAGCGAAGAAATTTCTTTTCAATTAGTTTTTCATCATGGCTCTACACTAATATATATATGATTTACAATAATTAAATAACACTCATGGAGTAGATACGTTACGTAATGATTATATAATGACATCGATTATAAACTAACATTAATTGAAAGAGAAGGATTAATACTAATCAAAGTTATTATTCGAAAATCAAGCTGTTGCTACGTTGCATAATATATAAAAATGAGAAGAAAGAACTAACAAAATATTTTGATGAATGGTCAGTAATATAGTAGTTATGTAAGAATCAAGAGACGAATGAAGAGAATAAGTAAAATACAAAAAATGGAAGGAATAAGATAATTGTTTACCGAAATTATGCTACAAACTCCGCTATACCGATGGCCAAGGTAGCGAGAGTGGTTGTACAAACTTCTTTTGGATACAAAGGTTCGGTTTGTGGATATGAATTGCGATGGCTTCAGGTCATCATGTTGAACTGAATAAAGCTTTTAAGGTTATGATCCATATTCCATCACATTTGCACGTGGGATCACTATTACTGATACCACACATAACTTGTATCACATTTCTGAGAGATTAAGAAGGTAAGGAATCCAAACATCAATGAATTATTATCATGATCAAGACTTTGAGAATATCAAACTGGAGGAGTAATAATTATCTTTTTTTGTTTAGAAAATCATTTCAATTG
>NC_031498.1:21821595-21889661 GCF_000237925.1 Schistosoma mansoni | reverse complement strand
GATTCCTAGCTGAAGCCATCGCAATTCATATCCACAAACCGAACCTTTGTATCCAAAAGAAGTTTGTACAACCACTCTCGCTACCTTAGCCATCGGTATAGCGGAGTTTGTAGCATAATTTCGGTAAACAATTATCTTATTCCTTCCATTTTTTGTATTTTACTTATTCTCTTCATTCGTCTCTTGATTCTTACATAACTACTATATTACTGACCATTCATCAAAATATTTTGTTAGTTCTTTCTTCTCATTTTTATATATTATGCAACGTAGCAACAGCTTGATTTTCGAATAATAACTTTGATTAGTATTAATCCTTCTCTTTCAATTAATGTTAGTTTATAATCGATGTCATTATATAATCATTACGTAACGTATCTACTCCATGAGTGTTATTTAATTATTGTAAATCATATATATATTAGTGTAGAGCCATGATGAAAAACTAATTGAAAAGAAATTTCTTCGCTCGATTCGTTCCTTTTTAATTAACAAATGTCAAAATGGGAATTTTCACTTTATTAAGATATTTTAGTAAAATGTATTCCACTGACTATGGGGAAAGACTAATAATTATTTCTAATCATAGCGGATGGTTCATGTGGTCATTGAGGAGAGGGGTTTATTATGATTACTTCGACATCTCAAATCAAATAATTGCAGTGGTTCTGACGACATTAATCAGCACCAAGGAAACCCTGAAAAATATAATTCATCGACCTATGGCAGTGCTGTTTTAAATGTCTCTGAATCAGTCTAAACTGCTTGGAAACTGGAAAGATGCAATCATCAGTCGAGTTGGTACAGAGAGGTAGTGACTAAGTTAGTAACTATAGACTCCTTGATCTAATAAGTGTAGTCGCCAAACTAATGGAAAAGATCATTCGGATGACTATTCTAAACTATGTGGAAGGGAATAATCTTTTAGTCAAAAAACAATACGATTCTTGGGGAGGCCAATCATATTTGGTGAATCCCACTGTAATGGAAGGAATAATAAACTGGATAAATAACTTTTTCAGTGACAGGAGATGACGTGTACAGATAAATTATACTCTATCAGCGTTGAATAATGTAAAAAGCGGAGTTCCTCTTCGGTCCACTCATTTTTTTCACTTTCGATTAATGACTTACTAACCGTAGCAAAATCACTGTTCTAACTTTGTCAGTGACATCAGACTTTGGGAACCCATAAACAGCAACTTGAAGGTGCCACAATTGTTTTTAGTTTGACAACAATTTAACCAGTTACACCTATAATTGAATCGTGCCCACCCAGTGAAATCAAAAGTTAGAAGTGAGAGGGTTCGAAGATATATTTGATAGGTTATCAGTATGTCCAGGAGTTACTGATCTAAACTAGCTAGCGGTTGCAGTGGAAGTTGCAGACAGCATTCCAACTCATGATCTGGTGCAGATGCGTGACCACCTTCAGCTAGATGGGTCCATTAAAACTAATGTAGTCAGTCCCAAATATCAAAAACTTACAGAGCTATTAATTATGGGGATTTATTCACCTCTACAATCTCATGTGAAATAAAACAAAAGTATCAGCTCAACTCACTGGTTGAATTAATGTGTATGTATTTATAAAAACGTAATTCTAACATGACTGTGCTGATGCTAACAAATAACTATGACAACTTATATCATTGAGCAATATGTCGAGTTGCGTTACCTAAAGTGATGGACTATAAAGATCTGGAAATTATTGTTAGCAATTTCTTTTAAACTAAGAGTAATTGCACAGCTGACGCTGCCAAAAGTTTCACGGTGCAGTGTGCTATGCGTAAGTCATTTCATTACATGGACTGGGAAGTATTTAGGGTATTGCATCCGACTCTTGTGACGACACATTTGAAATATGGGACTCGGGCAGCATGCCCTTGTTTCAAGTATGAGGCGGATATGCGAGAACCAGTACCACGGTGATGAACCAAAATAGTGAAAGGTCTCAAAGGCCTATTTTATGAAAACAGACCGAGGCGCCACAACCTGTTTCCGTTATCCTACCGGAGGTCACTGGGTGCTTAAATACTGGCTTAGCGTATACTAAACGATGGTTTCAGCAATAATATGTTTTATCTTCCCCTGCCTTCAAGGATTGATTATTTGAAAGGATATTATAAGAAATATCATAAACCAAGATCGGATCGTCCACGTCGGAAGCTCCGTTTATCATATCGAGGATTGAATTACCGGTGTTCTCTACCAGAACATGCAATTTCAGTACCTTTTCTTGATCCATTCAAGGTGCAATTGAACCTTCTTAGTACTACAAATTGCAAGGATTAATATAGGCCGATTGACCTCATATCCCTACTACTGGTGACTGAACGCATTTGTCCTAGGATATTGAAGTTGCTAGAACCAGATGTCGTTAAAGTAATAGATAAATCCCAACAAACAAGTAATTCTATAAGACCACGACACTGGTGCTGACGTCATCAGTTTTAATAGACACACTCTGTCTGAAGGCGCTTGGGAAACTATCCATACTATATCACCATTTGCTACGCAGTGCTGCGCATTCCCCACAACAACTTATCAGCTGAGCCCACATACTTCTCGATAAATCGACTATCCTCCGAATAAATCTTCAGAATCTTTCGTCCCTAACCGTACTTTGACTGGGTTGGGACCCTCGACTGTAAGAGTGTTACGAACAAAAAGTTTCCAAAGCCCTGAATATCTGTGACGTCTCTTTCATGTTATTGGATAGAAGCTTGATTTGTCGCAGTATGGCCAGCAATAAAGCTGCAATTGAGACTAGGGGAAGAAAGATAATCGTCAGGATAAGTAAATGGATCGTTTGCACAAATAATATGAACAAGAAGAAACCTGAGAGTAACGGAGTGATAGGGCTGAAATAATAGGAGATGCGTAACAAATGCAGCCTCACTATCCATTGTTTCGGCCTTTTAAGTGAACTTACTAGTTGGTGGATGGCTGTGGCAGTTCCTCTTTTTACCAACCCCTGATACAATGTGCCTGCTTTTATAAGTCCATTTAGGTTAAAATCCTAATCTCGAAAATCATAGAGAACCTGGAAACGGTGAAAAAAGAGCGTTAGTTTTCAGAAGGATCATTAGCCGTTACGTCAACTTGGCTTTCACTTTATGCTTTTGCCCTATATCTATCGGGATGAACCAACGATTCCCAACTCTTGGTTGTTTGATGTTATGTAGCTTAATCACTGGGCAGGAACCAGACCTTTATTACAATTTGGAAGAATCAACAAGTAGCTTCTTCGTTCCCTTGGTATGGACCATTTCACTAATTGCGAAAGCTCACGAACTATGATACACGAAGAAAGGAACGTGTATGCATTAGTCAGACAGGTGCTGGAGTTTTGGGAAAAATTGTGTGATCTATGCACGTATGACTTTGTGAATGCGCCTTTAGTTTATAATCAGGTCGTGGCGTTGGCTGCGTACATTTATTCCACTGTTACGGTTTCTGATTATTTTATTGATGCCCCTTCCATACTACAACAACAGTCGATTCATTTAATTTAACATCAGTCAACAATAATAATGATCATAGTGTAAGATCCATTTTGAAGGTTTTGTGTACGAAAATCTCTCCATGTTTATACTTGTAGTTTATTCCTATTGATTCCTTCAGTTGTACATTTGTTAGCCTTTTTGATTCCATTTGAGATTGTAAAATTTGTATTTTATTATAGTTTTTATTTTTCTTACTTCTTCACTGAGTTTCCATGTTTCTCCCTGAACTGCATTTAGTCTGTCTTGGTTGGTACTTGGTCTTGGCTGCAGCCATATTGATTTTATCACCATTATTATTCACAAACATCTTGTGGGTACATAAGTGTTGTGAAGAACTCATTTTGGGTTTCTTCAGAAATATATTGATACACAAGATTCAATAATGTTAGCATAAAGTCTGCCATATTTTGAAAAAGAAAAAAAGATAGGAAAAAGAAAAAATAGTATTATGGTAGAACAACACTAAGTCAGTTTCTCTGTGACCTAGAAGAGTATTGAGTTGATTTTGAAGAAGGAAAGGGAGAAAACAAGCGAAGAGAAATGAAGAAAACGCGAAATACGTAAACAGTTTGATAAGCACGTTTGTGAATACAGAACAAGAATAAACGACAATGTATGTATCGTCGAATGAATAGTAGAAAGAAAAGAGAAAAACGATTGTGTTGCTTGCATTGACTGAGATTATGCATTTTTGATTGTTAATTAAAACTCTCTTTCAGAGTTGGGAACAATCTGTGTTATAAAGCAACCAAATATTATCTTTCGAACGAATCTGTACATGATCTATCCACGAAGGATATGATAACGTTTATTTGGTGTGCTTGGTAATTTGTTTACATTCTTTATCAACTTGTTTATTTTTTTAATTTTGGAATTAATATTGACTGAACAATTATTGGTTGAATAACTGGGTGGCAATGTTTGTTTAGGTAATCACCTACGCCTTTAACCCTCGTGGAGGAGAATATGCCACCCACAACCATTCTCCATCCAACCTTGTCATGGGCAATCCTTTCCAGTCGCTATTCATCCTTTTCACATCTACTTCCAATTCTCGACGCAGTGTGTCCGTTGGCCCTTCTCTTTGCCATTTCCCTTCAGGATTCCAGGTAAGCGCTTGCTTCGTGATGCAGCTTGATAGTTCCCGTAATGTATGTCCTATCCACTTTCAACGTCTTTTTCTAATTTCCTCTTCAGCTGGAAGTTAATTTGTTCTCTCCCACAGTAGGCTGTTACTGATGGTATCCGTTCAACTGACATTGAGTATCTTGAGTAGACAACTGTTGGTTGTAGTAGTTCTTCAAGCTTCAGCTCTGTACAATAGAACTGTCTTGACGTTCGTATCGAAGATTCTGACTTTGATGTTGACTTTCAGACAGTGGTTTTGAGTTCCACGTGTTCTTCAATTGTAGGAATGCGGTCCTTGCTTTTCCAATCCTCGCCTTTACGTCTGCATCAGATCCTCCTTGTTCACCGATGATGCTTCCCAGGTACGTGAAAGATTCCATCTCTTCCAGAGTTTCTCCACCAAGTGTGGTTGGATCGGTGTTCTCTGTGTTGTATTTGAGAATCTTGCTTTTTCCTTTGTGTATGTTGAGACCTATTGATGCAGAGGCCACTGCTTCACTAGTTGTCTTCATCTGTATTTGTTCGTGTGTATGGGAGAGGAGGGCTAGATCATCTGCGAAGTCCAAATCATCTAATTGATTCTGAGATGTCCATTGTATTCCATGCTTCCCGTCAGATGTCGAGGTCTTCATAATTCAGTCAATCACCAGAAGAAGGGGCAAGGGGGAGAGTAGACAGCCTTGTCTGACTCCAGTTCTCACTTAGAATGTATCAGTCAGCTGTCTCTCATGCAAGATCCTGTACTGTAATCCGTCGTATGAGTTTTGGATAATGTTGACAACCTTCTCAGGAACTCCTAGTGTCTAAGAAGTTTCTATAATGTTCTCCTATCCACACTGTCAAATACTTTCTCCTAGTCAATGAAGTTGATATATAGGGATGAGTTCCACTAAACTGGTTGTTCGACGATGATCCGTAGTGTCGCAATTTGTTCTGTACACGACCGATCCTTACGGTACCCAGCCTGTTGGTCTCGAAGTTGGGAGTTCACTGAGTCTTTCATCCTGTTCAGCAACACTCTGTTGAAAACTTTTCGTGGTACCGACAACAGCGTGATACCTCTGTTGTTCTCACATTTGCTCAGATCTCCTTTCTTTGGTATCTTGATGAGATATCCTTCTTTCTAGTCCGTTGGCTCATGTTTCCCCTCCCAAATTTTCTTGAATAGAAAGTGAAGCATGTTTGCAGTTACTTTAATGTCTGACTTCAGGGCTCCAGCTGGTATATTGTCAGGTCCTGCTTCTTTCCAATTCTTGATTTGTCTTATAGTCATCTTCATTTCTACTATCTGTAGATCCTGTGGAGCTTGGAACCTGTTGTTGAGAGTTATCTTGAATTCGTTGAGTTTGTTAGTATCTCAAAGGAAGGCTTATTGCACCTTTGTGATGCTGTTTCCCAGTTGTGATTCCCACCCTCTTTTTTTGAATGATGCTCTGATGATTCTGGATCCATGAGATTCTCATCCTACAAGTGCATTTCATGCTTCTCTGGACAGCATTAAAACAACTCCCTGACTGTGTGGAGCATTTTTCTCTTCGTGACCAGAGTACGGCGGCATCTATCCCGAATGTAGCCTTTGTTGTCCAGTTTGTGTCCAATGGGTTTATCTGATTCCAAGTACCGCCAATTTGTATCTCCTCATTTCCGTTGCTATTTGACTGGTCTTCCTGATCTCATACATCGTCCGGACGTTCCACATTAGAAGGGGCATCGTTCTCGTGACTTCCGAAAGACCTTATCTTTTGTCCTGAGGCGTCATAATTCCTCCTTCGACCCCCAGGGAAGAGTTTATCTGATTTAATTTGTTTAATCAGGTTGGCACTTTTTAAGCAAGATTTTTTTCTACGGGGTGTGGTTGCTGACCCTATGCTCGACCTTCCTCCTTTGTGCGGGCTTAGGACCGACAATAACTCTATAAGATCTACAGACGCAGTTTTGTTTAAGTAATGATATACATTTGTTTTTGTAGTGACATCTAGAACCGTCATTTACCCAATCATCTTGTTTTGGTTCCATCTGGGAAACAGAGCGTATCTTAAATACCTAGACAATTTTTCTTCAATCCGAACCTTAGCTAAGATTCTACAGGCAGTAGTAGTAATCGCAATAATCCTGCCAACTATATAAATGTCACCAATAGTATATCCTTTCCTAGTCTATTACCAAATATCCCTGTGTTCATGATTCTTTTTGCTTTTTACAACAGCTGACTTAAAGTAGCCGAATCACTTGTTCCGCCGTTAGGTTTTGACGATGATAACTTTAAAGTAATTCCATTAGTGGAAACAAATTTAAACACAGGGTTATATTATGTACAAACAGGTATTTTCCGACCGCTTGTTGCTGCCTTCTTTTTGATTTATCTCTCAGTTTATCAATACCCGGGGGATTCTTATTATTCTTTTAGTATCCTTCGGCTTGTGACTGACCAACTCGATTTGGAACGGAACCAACGTTACGTTGATTCTGAAGGGAGAGTAATGTAGTAGTACAGGTTCTAACCACGCGATCTCTGAAGCTGAGCGTATAATTACCGAAGAAATTCACACTCAACATGTAACACTAAGATCAGGCCAAAGATGGTGAAGGTCGGAGGACTTGACCGGTATGACTTGGCTGAGCATGTATCTTCGATATGTGCGCTTGAATATATATATATATATATATATATATAGAATACTTTGAAGAAAGTTATGCTTACTTTACACTTAGACTAATTGGTCAGCCACCAAAGCTTTTAGTTTTGACAAAAGCTTCCGAAAATGATGAGAAATTATAAAAAGAAAAATGTCCGTCTGCACTGCAAGTGTGGGCAGTAATGAGCCCTCGCACACTACCGACAACGAAATCCCTAAATACACATGAAAACCACTAGGTGGTCCATGACGAGTACGTTCGCTCCGCTTTCTCCAGTGTCTAGTTGCTCTTTCTTTGCAAGGCTCTTCTCATATCCCGATAGGATAGCAGGTTTCGTCTACTATTTTGAGCACAGATAACTTAGAGGTGACAGGGATATGACAAAAACTTTTAATACTAATTATCAAGTCACACCACATCATAATGTAACCTATCGAGTAAAAAACTGGAGGACGTTGTCACTCCTCATAGGGTCCATTCCTTAACTATTGGCTGTCATGGTTCAGGGGACTCATATTCCGTTTCTAAAGTTTGGGTGCAATAATGCTGTTGCTTTCTATATGTAGAGGTTGTGAGCCTTGAGTCGTGGCAGAAAAAGTTTACGTGTTGACGTACTCGGTTGCATTTGGATAATGTAGAGTAACGTAGGGTTTCGTCAAATCACTATGGTAGTAGTCACTGGAGTACAGGCTTTTTGTTAGCGGTAGGCTTAAAATTATCTTTATTGAGGTCATGGAAAGGCGGTAAATTCAGAGGAGCTAGTCAGCCTGACACTACGTTGTAACACGAAATTGCATGGTATGACACTATAGAAGACTAAATTTGAAGACACACCTGTGTACTTCAATAGTAGACCTTTTTGAAGCTCATGTGAATCAATTATAAACATAACTCTTCTCTATTGCATGATTTCGTCAACAAAGAGTCAAAGTGACGAAATGAGGTTTACAAAGAGGTTGCTGACGAATATTAGTAACTACAGAGTTCCCTGTATGATATCTTGCGTAGTTCTAAACACAGGCTCTCTCCAGTTTCAACTTACCCTGTCAACTTTAGTGCAAAGTGTTCAGACTCGTAGACAGTTATTCAACTATGAAGGTGGCTAATCTGCGGGTCCTATTTCCTCATTTCTGACTGACAAAACATAATTTGGGACTGTACAAATGCCTTGAGATAGCTCAGCAACTATGCCTGTACGATTTCCTGCTAATTTCTGTACTCCCTCCAGCTTTACCATCCTGATAGGACGCGTGTGACCCACAGTCTTTCGTTCCTGCTTCTTGAAACCGTCCATGGCTCTTTGTGGGCTTGTGGTTCCAATGAGCCCAAACCACACAATCCTCCAAGCTTGAACTGGGAAATTAGGTATCCAACATTTAAAGCGGAGGAAAACCCAACAGTGCAGAAGGCGAAAAGAACTAATCCGATTGGTCGAGTGGTATGGCTCGGCCTTGCATGCGTGGTTTTCTTGTGTAACATAAGTCTTTTGTTCGTATTAAACAAATTGCTATATCTCCAGTCTAAATGTGTTCTCCATCATATATTGGTGATGATTGTGGATAAGACGAATCAGTGTAGACGGTGATGTGACTTCTACGTAAGATCTTATAGATTGGGTAGTTACATCATGAGAAATCTACAATTTCGGGACTAGGTCTATTATCAGAGAAGTACTAATAACAAAGTAAATCATAATTCTACACACTCTCCCATCTGGTTATCCATCAAACACTACAACACTCCGAGAGCACCAGGAATAAGGATAAAGACCTGTGACAGCTACGGTCCTCCATGTTGAATAGATTGGAAACCACTAACCTAACATCAGGCAAAAGATTGACCATTAAGATATCCCCATCTTTTCAGTAATAAGAAGTTAATCACAAAGTATTCGTTTTTCTGAGTGTTAGGAGTTCTTACTACAGATCAGCCTGTTCAATGTTATGAGTTCGGTTCTGGGAAGGCAAGTTATATTCTCCTGATGCATGTGTTTCTGAGCGTCTTCAGCTTTTACATCTAAGTTGATGGGGTCCGAAACTTGTCACAGATAGCCTTTCGAAGTACTGTCATTCTGTTTAGAGGTGCCATGCTAAAATGCAGCAATTTTCCGAATGAGAATATCATGCAACCTCATTTATGGACACCCATAAATCTCCAGTGACATTTAATTTTATGTTGCCCGAACTTCATCAGCCCCAGCTACCAATAATGCTAGTGTTCTCTTCTTTTTTCACACAGTTCCTCTATGAATGGTTTCCTGTTAAAGACGTTTTGGGTGACTTCCTTTAATTTGGTTCTGCTGGTAAGCTGATGATATTTCCGACCGTCTCTTAGACATTTGCGCCAATAGAAAAACTTATTCAGTCACATCCAGGTTAACTAGGTCTTGTGATCAGCACGAAGTTGGAGACATTTACCCTCAAATATGTCACATTCCACATTACAAACAATAGAAACTGCTGTACCTGTGTTAAATGCTCATGTTTTCAGTGATTAGACTGACAGACAGCACTTTAATATGAGCGAAACAAGGTATTAGTGAAAAGAGAGTATCAGATGGTAACCTCAGTTAATAATGTATTTGTAGTTCACAGAAGTTTCTTTAACCAAGTGTAATTCTTGCCTCAAGGTTGAAAGATACTGTAGAACATCAACGTTGATGTTCTATGTCGAAATGATTGGGGGCCTACTAGAGTTAGACGAGAATGGTGACGAACCAACTAACGCTGAAGTCACGCCTCGCGACCAGCCCTTACGTGGATTGAACCATCGACGCATCAAAGGATAATGGACGCTATGGAGACTGTACAACACAAAGGACGTTATTACAAGAATATATTAGTTAAGGTACAACTACGGAAGTACAGAAGTGAAAGAATAACCACTGCCGCGTGGGCCAGTCCATGGCGTACGATTGGTTTGTGCGCGTTGACTACCCTTGACATTGACAGGGATCAGTGATCTGTTCGATATTCAGTGACCCTACAATACTCCCCCACCAGATTCAACGGCCGTTTGAATCGATACCAAACATGTTGGGAGTAGTCGCGCGCCGGAGGTTGCCAGACGATTAATATGAATCCTCCGGGTATTGCCGAGCTGTAAAAGAAATGGAAAGGAGGCTGCAGAAACTGATCGGGAAACAACGAGTAATAACATGTAAAAAAGACGTTGGTTGAATGTTAAGCGATCAACCATAGAAATAATAGAAAAAGAAACATGACATTTCAGAGTTTTATCAAGTCGTGTTGAAATAGATAGCTCTGACAAGTGGTTGAGTTCGGCAGATGAAAAACGTTAAGTTTGCCGCAAGAGTAGTGATGTCACAGTGATAGTACGATAAGTGTATTATCAATCGATGCCGATGTTTGTACTGCCCTCGGTACAGAGTATTAAGTCAGTAAGTGTCGTTGACAACTGTTCGTAAGCGTCGATTTCTAGTTATATCTATATTTAACAGACTAACTGTAAGTACAGAAGTATAACCGTGAAGATAAGTCGTGGTTTCCTTGTGCGAAGCTTCTGATCAACTTGCAGTCAGTTTGGAAAAACTGATAACTGCTGTGAAAATCAATAAGGGTCGAAGAAATACAGATCGAGGGCGAAGGTGGCACGATGAAGTTTCTAAAAGATGATAAACGGTGAGTGCTGCACGTGTGTTTGATGAGTGAACCGAAAAATGTCGAAAAGAACATAAGAAACCAAGAGTGTCACTCTGGACTCATGTCAATGATATCGGTGAAAAATGCTGTCAGTGTTGGGGTCGAGACGACAATATCGTTGTCAGTTTGCAGGAGATGCGCTCGACTGCGTAAACCGATGATTCGCGTGAATGAGAATCGTCAAACCACCAATTGAACTGGACAGGCTTTAGATTGTCGAGTAGTTGAACAGCTGATTGATGTACCGAAATCATCTATTAGATAAACAGCCACGCGGAAACAATACTTCATAAGATGAAAAAAAATACGACGTCGAATTTGAATAACTACAATAGTTTGGATGTGTTGTAATGTCACATCGAAGTAACATCATTTCGTATACTGACAATTGCACTGAACGTTCGTTTGGGCATTGTTTATGTAGCAATTGGATGTGCAGTAGCAAACATATACTATCGTGGGGTTCGTGGAAAGTTTTAGAGGTCGTTTAGATTTTTTCCAAACCCGTATTGCATGTGAATAAACCGAAGAAATTGAAGTGACTTTCGTGCAATAAGGAAATCGAGCTATGATTTACCGTGTGAGATAACGGCATATACAAAGCGTGTCGCAAACATTAATTAAAATGGTAACCACCAATGTAACTAAAGTTAAGGTTTAGATAACGTGATCGTTTCGTAAAAGAGCTTATTATCTAGCGTTAAGTGACAATATTAAGTACGATGAATGTCTGGTAAGGACATGGATTAAGATTGCTCGTGTACACGTAATACGTTTTTCCACAGCATGTTGACTTACGAGTCATAAATGTACATAGTTTCGACTAAAATTTGACGGCAGTGACAGATTATATGACTACTCGAAGTGAAAGTAGCCTCGAAATGTTATTAAACATCAATATTATACGAAATTAACTAACGCAATTATGAAACTCGCCTGGGTTACTCTTGCTCCCAAGTAATTGAGATTTGTTGATTAAATTCGTAGATTACCGAAGCGTTGTAGACTGAATTGGTATACGTCCAAATTTAATTTGAGCCAAACACGTAACATTGCCTGGCGAAACAGTCTAAACAAGATCTAACATTGCAGGAAATTTATAGTTCAAACTCACCGTAAATTTTTAGCATTCGTATCCTCTGATTCGCCATGGAACTCAGCAATTGGAAATTAGGCAGGCAGTGGTCAAGAAAGTAAAATATTCTAGTAGATAGTTTCTGATAGAAGCTAGTTGACAGTGATTAAGTAGACAGATGGATTTATAATAGGCAGTTAATCCTGTATTGTTTATATAAGTGAATAAGTTGCAAACAGATATGCGTTCGTGTTGCCATGTGGCTAAAAAATTACGAGTGGTTAATATTTCAACAGACATATTTCACAGGAGCATTTACATGCTGCTGATGCTTGTTAAAGAACCACGATGACCGATTACAGTCGTAGTTGATTGGTTAGTTCTATCGATTGAACTAATTATTTCAGTTGAAATACTAATCAACATTGATATGAAGCAACGAATGTTCACAGAAACTGATAAAGATAGCCGAAGTTAAAAATGAAAAATAATAAGTATAGAATGCAATAAAAAAGATCATAATGATAGGTTGCGTTATTCGAAGTCTTGCTCACCAGTGTAAGACCATCTACGTTGATGATCTATGTCGAAATGATTGGGGGCCTACTAGAGTTAGACGAGAATGGTGACGAACCAACTAACGCTGAAGTCACGCCTCGCGACCAGCCCTTACGTGGATTGAACCATCGACGCATCAAAGGATAATGGACGCTATGGAGACTGTACAACACAAAGGACGTTATTACAAGAATATATTAGTTAAGGTACAACTACGGAAGTACAGAAGTGAAAGAATAACCACTGCCGCGTGGGCCAGTCCATGGCGTACGATTGGTTTGTGCGCGTTGACTACCCTTGACATTGACAGGGATCAGTGATCTGTTCGATATTCAGTGACCCTACAATACCATCGGATGACGGTTTAGTGGTTGGTCATTCGTGACTGCATTGTGAATATGGGATTCAGGCAGCGAGTCTTTGTTTCGAGTATTAGGTGGATATGCTGGAACGATCTCAACGACAAGAGACTAAAATGGTCAATGGTCTTTCTGGCCTATCTTGTGAAGAAAGACTGAGACACTTGAACTTATTTCCGTTATCTTATAGCAGATTACGGGGTGATCTAATATTGGCTTGTCACATACTGAGTGATGACTTTGGAATTAATAAGTCTTATCTTTTCCCTCCGTCTAGAACTGGTCACTTGAGAGGACATCCTAAGAAAATCCAAAAACCGACATCAAATTGTTAACATCTGGAGTTTCGTTTCTCGCACCGAGTAGTGGGTTATTGGAATTCTCTATCAGAACACGTAATATCAGCGCCTTCTGTTGATATATTCAGTACGAGATTGGACCGTCAAAGTTTTACAAACTGCAAGGATTAATATAGGTCAATAGACCTCCTATCCTTATTACTGAAGACCAATAATCCCAGGCTTGTTGACCTTGGAAGTAGTTTGCGAACTGTCTACACTATTTGTCTTGGTCAAGTAGTGGAGGCAAAGTGAAATTCCCCAAAACATGCGTAACCTCAACCTGTCGAGTTGTGGTAGTTTGTGGCTAGAAGGTCACAATGTACGTCATATCTCTCTGGACGACTGCTCTAATAACATCACTGTTTCTTTTGAGAAAAGCATTGAGTTGATCAGTAGCTTGGGGGTAGGTCTTTTAAAACTCAACAAACAGATGTAATTAGGTAAATACTTATCACGCTCAAAGCACCCAACAAGAGATACATAGTTGTTTTGCGATATCTCCACCTGTATATTTGGTTGCAAGTTCCAGTGAAATATTTCTTTGGCATTCACTGAATCACCAAGTATGTTGTTTTGTACCATCATAACAAGCAGATTTATGAAAAACTTGATCTCAAAACGGAACTAAAAGCTATAAGTATTTCTCCAGATCTTTCAAAAACGGTTGTCGTAACTGGTAAGTAGGTTTGCGACCAAAGATTTTCAGGCGATGGTTTTATTCATATTCTTTCTTCGACTCTCGAAACTATATCCAACTTTTCACTGTACGAGGAAGGTTTCGGGTCGGGTAAGTATTTACTATTACTATAACCTCCTCTCAGCTCTGCCAGTTTCTCTAGGTTGGGGTAAGAAGGAAACTCAGTTTCATGGCTCTGAAGGCAAGGAAGCAGCTTTAGCAAAACCGGTATGGATTAAGATTTGTTTACTAAGAGCTTATAAACTATTTATCGCGCTTTTTGGTCTTATAGGCTTTATTGAGTCCTTTCAATGGTTGTGCAATATTAGTATTTGTTATATTTGCGGGTAACTTCTGAAAGGCTGTTTTGATTTGTTACTATAAGCGCTGTTTAGTTCTTAAAATGTGCAACATACGGACCAGTGAATGATACAAAACGATTGATTACCTGTTTGTTGTATCTACTGATTTCTCTTAATTGAGGAAAGATTGAAACTGATCACTAAATCCTCAATCTATTCTTTTTTCTAATGAAGCAAAACACCCTCTTGTACACAAAAGTATAAGATGAATTATTTATTCAAAGGTAACTTAATATCAGTTGAATTTAGATTGCCACCTAATTTTCTGTGTGCTATGACAGCGCTGTAGTGAAGTAATGCTTAAGTGAATATTTTATCTAGTGTTGTAGATAGTTTTAAATTGTTTTTTTTCTACCACTGATCAGCAGTTGATTGTTAATTGTTTTGGTTCATGAAGGCAGTAATAACTGCTCTCACTTACGTGTAAGTATTTATGGCTTCACTATATGTTAAGATGAGTTGATTATCGATCAGTGCGACAGTTCTAGGCACATTAATTTCAAATCATGAAGAGTTTTCCTATCTATTCAATTCGCCTTCCTGTGTAGGAAATAAGTACTAATACATGCCTGTTTATCAACCACAGGTTTATTTAGTTGACCTTCAGGTATACTGTTTGTGTGAGTTAGTAAAACTACAGCCCTCCTGGTAAAACCGAATTAGGTTGATGGGAGTCCGAACATACAGCTAACTGGTTGGTTAAAAGCTGAATGCTTTAACAAATAAACCACCACTTGACAGTTCTATTCCTTCCGAAGTGTACAGTTCATTTTTTATCCTTTTCTAACCCCCTCTCTTCTCTCATAAAAAACTTATTAATGGACCTATACATCGAAAAAATTTGTTTTAATCAACCGATCAAATCACTAAGAAATCATGCAGTATCAGAATATTCACTTACCCTAGACCCACTTGTTACGTTCTTTTACAAGCAGGTAAATTATCACTTGAAGGGAATTCCATGGTTGGCACTGAATGGGGAGGTAGGCAACTGTGATTTTTAAGCAATTATCGTGACTTATCAGATACAATGTCTTCTTTTTTAAGCTTCACAGATGACCGAACAGTAATTAGTGGCCGCAACTCCTTAGCGTTTCCGAAAAATATATCCAGAAAGACAACTGGTTAGTTTGCTTT
The DNA here is from genome assembly GCF_000237925.1 of Schistosoma mansoni. Taxonomy (NCBI): domain Eukaryota; kingdom Metazoa; phylum Platyhelminthes; class Trematoda; order Strigeidida; family Schistosomatidae; genus Schistosoma; species Schistosoma mansoni. Next base: position 21,874,217 of record NC_031498.1, on the reverse strand, counting down.
AATTGTGTATTAACCAGCAGAAGTAGATTAAATGCAGACTGTAAAGCAAAGAAATATTCAAATTAAAGAAAATCCTTGTGTAAGGTATTCTATTTTTAACCATATCGTGTGTCTAGATCTTAATAAATATTTCAGCAAACGTATTAAATTTAGTTACTGTATATATATTAATCAGGAAATCATCCGTTATTCTTGTTTTCACATCAGATTCTACCAGTCTCAAACACTCAATATGATGATGGTCGTTTCGAAATTGCATGGCGTGACGATGGTCTTTATTTCGCCGTATCATGGATTGATCCATTAACAGAGAATCGTAGACGTATACGCGTCTACAATGATACTGGTGAATTGTTTTCAACAACTGAAATAACGAATATGATTTCTCCAGGGCTTTGTTGGAGGTAGATTAATTTCGTCAAGTTTTCTTCGTTATTTTTTTCCGGTTTATTCTAAGGTGATCTCTTTTTACGTAATCAGATTAGTTCTTAATTGTTATTGACTATCAGTTAATTATTGGTTCCTCTAGGTTCACAATAATGTATTACCTCAATCATCAGGTTAAATAGATGAAATCGAATTTAATAAGATTTCACTTCTTGTGGTTTGATTGTGTAGGATTTCTTGCAGTCAAGAGTGTTGTAACTAGTGCTCAGTGACTTAGTAAAATTAACTGGAATTCACGTACATGATTTTAATGCTAGTTAACTCTTATCAATGTCACATAACAGTGGATAAGATTTCACAGCCTAAAAATCCCCAATGTAGTAAAATCCATGTATAGTACACCAATAAACTGATACCGTGATATTTCTATTAAACCTCAGACCTCGTGTTCAGTTAATTACAACGGCTCAACGACGAGAAGGTCGTGGATTGGATATCATATTTTTCGAATCGAACTCTCAACGTCATGGAGAATTCGAACTGATCGATGGTGAATCTGAAAAGTTTTACCAAGTGGAATCTATTCTGTTTAGTCCGACTGGTTCAATTTTAGCAGTGCTGTGTAGTGGAACTCAAAACCACCCATGGTTTAGTAAGTGTTATTAATATTCGGTATAATGAGAATCTCGAAATTTAATAATTCATATTCTTTTATGTTTAATTTCAAATGCACCTTTTCGCTAACGAAAATGACGTTTGTAAGGTTGTTTGTTGAATAGATCACAAACATGTTATGTATGTTTCTTGTTGAACGTAGGTCATTCATGTAGATTAAGATAAATTTCATTATTATTAAACTTAAAACGGTTAATTGGGAGGGGTAGTCGTCTGTAAGAACTGTCTGGCTGGAAAAATGTGAACCACTGAATGTTAGCTCAGTAGCGAATTAGAGGTATAGCGCTCATCACGAGCTTTTAAAGTATTTGTGTTTGATCTCAACCACCTATCTGAAAATTCTAAAACTACGACAATAAACATCTAACCAGTGCCCTCTAGCTTTCTATGATTACCTAATTGATGCTATTCAGTGGTATAAACTAATTTATAGTAGCAACCGAAAAAGGCCAAGTATTAAGAATGTAGTTCGAAAAGACTGAGTGAAAATTTATGTATGAAGGAATACTGAAATTCAAGATTGAGGAGTAGATAATTAATACATCTGTGCCATCATGAACGATTCTGAGCCATATCACCCAAGTCTTCAGGCTCTAATCCTAGTTATCACGCGGATCCCAACCATGTAGTCTTCATCTACTATCATGGTTTAGACTAACAATCAATGACTTGATAGGTTGACTCCATGTGTTGGTGATAACAATAGTCTTATTCAACCTGTGTTCCTAATAATCATGAATAAGAAATTGAATTTCTAATATGTATTTCCACTTTTGTTATTGCTATTAAAAATGTACTAAATGGTCAATTTGTTTAAAATTATCAAGTCAAACCTTAGTAATGGTATTCACCATTTTTGGTTACATTAAAGGGTTTTCAGTACAAAATATGTAGTATTGTGGTGGGTTTCTCTGTAATGACATTTTTAAATCACATATTTACATATACATGTGTATATGTTTCATATTTGAATTATAATATAATCTCCCCTTGTTCTTCCAAAGAATAAATTAAAAGATAACTAATGTGATAGTTTTTCATGAATTTTACAGTATTTCATTAATGAATGATTGGATGCATGTGAATGCATAAGACATATCGCATGTATACTCATTTGGTTAGAACAAGTATGAAATAAGAAGGTTTATTAAAATATTTGCGCAGTTGGGAAATTTACTTATTTCATTAAGCATAAATTCTGGTACAATATGACACCAAATTAATGCACCACAGAAATCAAATGATAATATTGTAAAGAAATGAAGTAGGAAACTGTAGTACAGTCTATAAGTGAGTAAGAATTGTATTTGATAAAAGATACTGTTCAGCTGATAATCTAGCCAAGAAAAATCTCTTTCAGTTATGGAAGTTCATCTAACTTTTTAGGAAGTGTAATAGAAAACTACAGAATCACCATTGGCTTTTTATTTAAGTCATATTCGACAGCGTTTATTACGCTGACCTCAACCAGTTAGTCCAAAGCTACCAACAAAGCTCAATACCAGAGTCGATGACTTCATCTACTGATTCAATGTCTTGGTTTAATTCTCCTTAGCTTTATTCCAGCCAACTCTTACACCAGCGAACAACGCCTGTTGAGGTAGGCTGTGGTCGGGTTTATGTAACACATGTCTCAATTACCCCATTCTATGAAGATTCCCAGTCTCATAAACAGATTTTTCATTTTTACTTAATAACCTATGACTAACCTCAATATTACTCACTCGGTTGTCCCACAAAATGTGGCTATTGCTTTCAAGACACTCATGGTCAAATACTAGTAACCTACTAATATTCTCTACTTTAAAGCCCAAGCTCTACAACCTTAAAGTAGAGCAAGAACTACTGCATAGTTAACTCGTCCTGCGGTTGACAAACGGACATCCCACCTAGTGCACAAACGACGCACTCTGGCGATAGCCAAGCAGAGTTTTCAGAATCTGCATCAAATCCGTTTCAGACACTAACCCACTAGGACTAATGAGACTTCCAATATATATGAAGTGGACCATCAACCCAACTACTGCACTTTCTGTCATTGTAGTGTATGCCACTTATGTTGACAGATGTAATTAGTATGTAGCACCAATCGAAAGTGGAATGCACGCCAGCAAATGGTTAAGAAGATTTAATTGGAGAAAACAGACAAGGAAACAGAAAGCAATCTTAATAAAAACGGAATTGAAAGAACCATGAAGCATGTAAAGGATGAATGATGGAAGATGTGCAAATTAATTAAAGTATGTACGGTTGTATAGTTTTCATATTTTACGAAAGTACTCTGTAGGTTTGCATTATAAATAAATTAGTTATCCCTACCAAGTCTACGTTTAGTTTAGGCGTTGACGCTGATCAGTCCTAAATCAACATTTTGCATTTAGTTCAACTCTGTTATAATGACCTTAACATACTCAAGGGAAAAGGCGAGTTCCTCAAATACAACACAGAGAACACCGATCCAACCACACTTGGTGGAGAAACTCTGGAAGAGATGGAATCTTTCACGTACCTGGGAAGCATCATCGGTGAACAAGGAGGATCTGATGCAGACGTAAAGGCGAGGATTGGAAAAGCAAGGACCGCATTCCTACAATTGAAGAACACGTGGAACTCAAAACCACTGTCTGAAAGTCAACATCAAAGTCAGAATCTTCGATACGAACGTCAAGACAGTTCTATTGTACAGAGCTGAAGCTTGAAGAACTACTACAACCAACAGTTGTCTACTCAAGATACTCAATGTCAGTTGAACGGATACCATCAGTAACAGCCTACTGTGGGAGAGAACAAATTAACTTCCAGCTGAAGAGGAAATTAGAAAAAGACGTTGAAAGTGGATAGGACATACATTACGGGAACTATCAAGCTGCATCACGAAGCAAGCGCTTACCTGGAATCCTGAAGGGAAATGGCAAAGAGAAGGGCCAACGGACACACTGCGTCGAGAATTGGAAGTAGATGTGAAAAGGATGAATAGCGACTGGAAAGGATTGCCCATGACAAGGTTGGATGAAAAATGGTTATGGACGGCCTATGCTCCTCCACGAGGGGTAACAAACATAATTAAGTAAGTAACAATGATGATTGGTACAGGCTTTCTTTTCTATCACATATTTTCTATTATCATTTGAATAGTAAATGCTTCATCAACATATTTACATCATTTAAAGATGAAACTTATGTGTCTGAGTCTCTCTCTCTTTGCTAAATTGTATACAGTTCGACTGTTAACTTGCTCCAATTACCAATGGTCAACAAAACAACATTTCTGTATAGCTGACAATTCATTAAACGATAGTCAAATTTCCAATGTATCATTAACATGGGATCATCATGCTTACAGTACAGATTTGTCAACTCTTTATTGTGCTATATCAATTAAGGAATTGTTGCCTAATAATAATCAAGTTAACAGTAAGACATTATTACAATGCTGGAAAATGAATAACATGTATAATTCATCGTGCATATTAACAAATTGTAGGGTAAATACAGTAAAATCAATAAATTCTGGTCTTGTTGCAGTAATCAATGGAAGTAAGCCTTTTAATTATGCTTTTACTGTTTGTTCATTATTAAAACTTATTCGTTATCGTGAATAGATGAAATGTATGTGACTGACTGTGAAATCTAGGATGTGCGTTTCATCCTATACGGGACTCGTCAGCTGGGTGTACCTGCATCCCAGAGTTGGTTTTCTCTCGGGGACTCGAACCCCAATACAGTTTGCTTCAAACTCCATCGCATTAACCACTCAGTTACTAAGTTCAGATAACCACTCACTTGTGCAACAGGTATGCGATTTAATTCAATTTGAAATGGTTTCAGTTATCCCATTGTTAATATTTTTGGCTGAAATTTGATCAATCTTGATTGTATTTTATATCGACTGGTATCATAATGACTATGTCGAGACAATTCACACACAATGTCCATATGCTAACCAAGACTGATCAAATTTCAGTCAAAAATATCGACAATGGAATAATCGAAACCATTTCAAATTGAATTATTCATTGTCATATTCATGTTTATTTTGATACAAGATTCTTGCGAAAAATCGGTAAACCATATTGTTTGTATGTAGAGTAGCTGAAGTTTTTATAAGTGCTAACAAGTGTAAGTTATAGCCGTTTAAAGTTGTATTATTCATTAATAAAAGACTTAATTTAATTGTAAAATACCAGTATGAAAGTATCATCATACTAAGTAACTTTGTATTTATCATAATACATCTTCTGTGATTACATGGCATGTACAAGTGTGAACTGATGTACATTGTACATTATTTTATCTACCTTAACTCATATGACAGGTGTTAAAACATTTTCAACCGATTGAGAACATTTTGTATTGATTAATGTGTTGATAGAATGTAATCATCATTTATCTTCCTCGGATTGGATAGACACTGCTTAGGAAATCTTAAATTAGAATAAAAAGTGTTCCGTGCTTCTAAGTGCTTAGTAGTTTTCTGGCTGACACTACACTATTTCAAGAAAAACTGTCTTTAGACTAAACAGCCTTTCAAAAAAACTTTCATGACTTGAAATTGGTACGGGGAAATCGAGACAATCTACTCAGGATGCACATGTACCAACATAAATAGTGAGAAATGATATAAACTCTTACAAGTCAAATTCGTATCCACTTCGAAAGTTACTCTCTTTTTGGACTCAGTAGCCCCCGTAGATGATGATATGTTTACATTTGAAACTAAAGGTATCGGATCGGAATTGTTGTGAACATCAACGCAGAGATACAGGTATATCCTTCTAAAAAATCCTAAATACAATGGAACTTGTCCTAGCCTATTGCTCGACACTATTCAAATTTAATAATAATTTTTTAAAATGAGCTTTTAAGGATGCGAATGATGATTGATTGTTAAAATAATGGGTAAACTAATGATCGTTAGATAATTCATAATAATGCAACATGGGGCTGACTGCTTACGAAACCAAAGCCTTTAAGTGAACTGTTATCAGTAAACTACATAACTGTTCAATAGAATATGTTTTTTTCTTCTGCCATCAAATGATATACGAAATAGTAAACACAGAATTAAGTATAATCAGATTTCACTTAACAATCAGGCGATTAAAAGAAATACTCTCTTTTTCAGTTGCTTATTCTTCAATTAAATCATTGTGTATCCAACGTAAATAAACTTCCAAAAATCGTTTTATTGTCTCTAAGATTTAAAGGTTTCTTAACGTGTTATTCTTATTAAATGAGTATATCTGTTCATTATTTCAGTAATTTTTTAATCAATACACTTACGAATGCTACACATTTATAATAGCAAACTCTTATTTGACTTGTCTTTTCGTTTTGTTATCCCTATATTTCTCACCTTAGATACCGTTGAAATGAGTTGTTTTGCTTATTCAGTTATTCCACCTCCAATGTTTGCAACACGACTGGTATTCTATTCGAATAGTGCAAATCAATCCAATAAGATACAGTGTAATTTCACTCCATTTGTTTCGTCTGTATCTATTCCTAGTTTATGGTTGGGAAATGAATGTCATTCGTCCAACAATGTTATGCCTATGTTAATTCAAACAGTCGACTGTCAGTCATCCAAAAATATATTTCCAAATACGTATTTTATTACCATCACAAATGGAACCTTTTTAGAGAAGGAGTCATTTTGTAATGGTGAGGTGTACTCTGAATGGCATAATGGAGGAAAAAATACTTCACCTTGGCCAAAAACTGTTGATAAAATCGAGTGAGCCTTTTTGACTGAGTTTTATAACTTCTTTGTGTCAGACAACGTCACACGGTGAACTGTAGGATCAAAGTGACTTCAAGATTTTTTGCTATTTGATCTACTATTTCAAAAAAACGTCGAACGTTACATATATAATACTAGATTAATCCTTTTAAATATGTATGTGCAATGTCCTTGATGCGATAAATAACCCACCAATTTGCAGCTTCCCCACCCACTTATCTCTGTCCATGTGTCCTAGTAACAGCATGTGATCTGTCGGACTTGGGTGATGTAACACTAAGATCATTTTTAGTCTAAGAGATGAAGGTCTCCTGGTTTATCGAATATTCTTTCGCAAACAATTGTGGAATAAATCATCACATTTTGAGGTAGAGGAAGTCCTTCATGTTGACTATTCGATGCGAAAGTTGACAGTCAGTTGACAAGTAGTTAGTTCTAATCTTGTAAATCATTTTTACCTCTCCTTATAAACTCACCGTTTCATAATGTAAAAAATTCTTACACATCAAATCTAAAATCATCATTGAATGATTCAAATTTTGTAGTCAAAGTCTCTGAAATGATGGAGGCCTCCTCTTTTGTGCTTAGGGGAATAGACTTAGTTTTCATCGTCAATCTACTGTCATATGGGACCCTCTTAAACGACATGTGCAACATATTTTCTAACTGTCCAAGTTTACATAGGTCTCACATGTATTCAGCCCATCAAATTTTTTTCTATTACTGTATTTCAATCCCGTTCTTTTTTTCTTAAATTTTATTCCAGTATGGATAAACTGTTCAGTGAATGCAACGGCAATGATGAATCGTTGAAATCTTTAATCTTGACTGAGTTAAAACAGAAGAACACTTGTTTATTTAGTCCGTTGAGTTGTTTCACTTGGTTAAGTCTTTATGAAGTATTATTTATTGGTGCAGATGGTCTACTATTAGGTTATTTGAATATGAAAAGTCTATATACCGGTGATGATGATTCCGATGGTAGTGTAAATGGACGGTAGGTTTAGATAGTTTCAACATTGTTTTTTGTATATTTTTGCGTACAATACAACTACAGGTTTGCATTAATCGTGTTGGTTATGTTTGAGGAGTCCTTGTTGGCATCCAGTTGACGAGTCCTATATAGGACGAAACAACCGTCCTGAATTCCACTGTTAGCCTTAATTCAAACATACTAAGGTTATAAAATAATTGTTTATTAAATATTTCCTGAATCCACATCCTCGTGATTATTATTTTTATCTCTGTCTGTAATGTGATTCCAGTAGTGTTTCGATGATCAAACGTTAACCATTCGTTTTTATTTTAAAGCGAATAACAACTAAGATTTGAGCAGAATAACATCAGTTCATTTTCCTTCGTTAACCTCTCATCAACTGCTCACAACCCATAGTGTTTTAAAATCAGAACTATGCATAAAAGTCAAAATACTTATAGAACTCAGGTAGGTTGGTTAGAAGTGAATATATATCATCATGATGGAGTATAGGTTCAAATAAAGTCAATACAAATAAAAACACATTAAAAATATATGTGATGTCTAAGAGGGAATATTCTGGAATATCAAGAGTGGTAGTAACTAAAAAACACCATAGATCGTCAATAAGGAGTTGTGGTGATTGTTGAATTTCATTGAAATCATGAACTGATCTAAGTTAGACAACCTCTGAAATCCTGGAAGCACTGGACGGCCGCGCAGTATCGTGGATTGATTGGAGCTAGACATTAACACCATTGAATCTCGGCTCAGTGATCTAGAGGTTATGCGTTCTCACTTGAGACCGTTGTTTGGTTCGATCCCTGCATGCGGAGTCGTGGATGAGCGCTGCTTAGGAGCCCCATACTGCGATAAGACGGCCGTCCAGTGCTTCCAGATTCCTAATGGTGGTCTAACGTATATATATATGCGCTATGTTGTAATTGGATTACTATTCTCTTCATCCCTCAGCTGGTTACTCAGAGCATCTTCATCCGCTCAAGAATTTAAAACACTCTTGGAAAGAAACAACAGTAAATTTGCCAGAATGACTACTATTTGTTGTACGATCGATGGACGTGTTTGTGTTCAAATGTCCAATGGTACTGTTTACATTTATCCTGTTCAAGATATACTAAGTAGGTTTAAAACTTTTCTTTTTGCCAGATACTCAAATTACTTGAAAATAAAAGTTTTGGAAAATAATTTCAAACTTTATTGTAATGAAGCGTTTTTGTTTTACGTTACGAACTAATGTTCTCATTTTGTGAACCTTTGAAAATCAGCCAACCCATAAAAAGTGTTACGTCGTTATCGTTATGGTTGTTTAGGATTATTGAGCAGAGTACACGCCAAACATGTATTACTAGATCTAATGCATAACTTTTTGATATTTTTATTACATAAGTATCACAAATTATTTTTTGTTTCAACAATGTGTCTGTGGTAGTTTCAGAAGATTTAATGTGATTCCAGAGTTGGTCTATTGCGTAGTTCGATGTGATTAGCGCTTGTCTTTTTTTTCACTTAGATTTATTATAGATCAGTGACCTAGTACACGGTCATGTAGAATTAACTCTGCCATAAATTTTCATAAATAATTGAGAGCTACTTAACACTACATGACTGATTGTATCCACCAACTTATGTATTCATCGAATTGTTATTATTTATCAAAGAATCATTTTCAACAAAATTGGTGAAAATATGAAATTAAAAATCTATTTTAAAGAAATAACATATTGAAATATTAACGAAAAGGTTTTATATATAGTTGAAATCATGAGTCAGTTGAAGCTAGACCACCATGGAAAACCCGGATACACTGGACGGCCGTTTCGTTCTATTGTGGGGCTCCTCAGGTTTTATGATATGTTTCCCATTATGAATCCATCTTTATCTGTATATACGAATATTTGTCATTATTAGAACGAATAGTTTGATAAAAATCTTTATTTTGATTAATCACCCTGAAGAAGTCCTGACAAGTTTACTGGACGAGACTTTCGAATTACTTGAATTTCTATTGCTGTGATTATTTCAAGTATGATTCCCATATATAATAGCATCTTTATCTGTGTTATAAAGTTTGTACTGAAAAACTAATCAAGTTATTATGTGTGTATGTATGTGTGTGTAAGTATTGACTCTACACAATATTATACCTTAAATTCATTTCAGATAATAATTGCTGTTATGAAATTCTCCAAATCAATGAATTCACCATTGATAATTTACATTCTTATAATCCATTAAATTGTATCATCCAATTTCCATCTTATTGTGATCAATTATTATGTATACCAATATATGATGAATACAATTATAACCCTATCCAATCTTATTCAGCTTTAATTTTACTTGGTTTTAATAAATCAACCCATTGTTTATATGCTGCTGTTTTACCAAAAATCAATACTGGGCATTTTCAACAAAATAATATTATTGCATTGAATATCACGGATTCATGCTCTTCATTAATTGGATTATCAGAATTTTTAATTGTAACTAATGTAAACAAATTATTAATATGTGTATCATTATTATTTAATTCATCACAAATTAATGATCCAAATAGTCTTTTAAAAGGTAATACATTTCATATTTTTAAATTGTATGCATATTTTTAAGGAATCCTACATTAGCTATCTGGTACTTTCTAGTTTTCAATGGTTCCTTATTTATAGTCAGTCCATACTTTATTTATTTTATTTAAACACATAAATATTGGTACAAGGAAGCACCAGATACATATGCGCCCCACAAATCATTTGAGATTTGTGTGTGGGCTGTTATACTGCTTGGGTGCTGAGACCGAAGCAGGTGGTTTTCTTAGGGGGCCACACCTGGAGCCTTCGACCTAAAGGTCTGATCCACAAGGCAGTGGAGGATCGTGAGGAGATGCAGTCCCATGGTAGCCGGTGGCCAGCTATAGGTTCATACGCCTTTTGTTCCTTCAGGATACTGGAGCCTATGTGCACCATTGGTTTGGAATCAGGGTTAACCCAAATCCCCTAGGCTGACTTTCCGTGTCCATCAACCCGGTTAAGGCGCTGGGCATTCGCTTTTCATCGTCTCAGTTTCGTAAACAACACTGCCACTGAGAGAAGGCAGTGAGTAGGACTTCCCTGACAGAGGCTATATACGCATGGTCATGTGAGAGTATTTCGAGAGGGAGAGCGGACTCTCCCCACTCTCGGCCATATCAGGGCATTTGGGGGCCATAATGTAAACGACAAAATTTAACAGTCTCCACAAACTCCCCATACTAATAATTTCTGGTATTTTAGTTACTGATGAGATATAAATGATAATATAGGAATGATTACCTTCTTATTGCACAAAACGGAGGCTTTCAGATTTATAAGCATGAAGCATTAACTACTGATCGATAGATGATAGATATTCATTACACCGATCCAAGTTCCAGTATATACCTTATATCAGAACGCCGAGAAAGGTGTTCAACAAGATAAGAAGCATAGGGGATGAGAATTAATATCAAAAACAGTTATAATTCAAAAATGACAAATACAGTTCAAATGCAACGAGTGCAGTTGAAAAATGAAAATTTAAAAGTGCATCAGTAAGTTATGCAGCTGAGCCACTATGATCAAGTTTAAACTACGTCACTCAACGTCTGCAACCAATAATTATGGCTATCGATGTGATAATCTACCGTCTGATTTAATGATTATATACATTCTCGAAGTCTAACCAACTCAACTATTCAGAAGGAGTAAAGAGAGACTGCATAGATAATCCCTATTACTCGGAAGGTCAAACTAAAATATACTTAGAAGTAGATAACTGATATGCCCTCCACTTGAGTTCCCACATTTGAACTGAACCCTAGAAATCAGACCGACCTATTTTCTTTCAGGAAGGAAATGTAATATAGTAAGCCAATCGGAGATCGTCCAAATGATAAAGTTATCTGTCGATTTGGTTTAACCATAAAATGTTTCCTCCTTACACTTAAGCTAATTGGGCTTGTTTATAGGGGGCTTATGTATTAGCATCAGATTCTGATAATGCACAACACGGCAATAATTTAACCCAGATGTTTTCAGCGGATTCGTCTGAATGGTTAATTCTTTTACTTACAATATCTCACATGCATTCGCACTTTATTACCAAATAAATTTGAGATATAGTAGGTTTTGTCTTGTTTTGCTTGGTAAATTCAAGCATTAGATTCAAATCAAGACTTCTTAACCTACTGGCACAGCTTAATCCTTCGTCGTCATTGTTGTATCCAACCGAAATAATTGATATCACATCCTAGTGTTAGTGTTCGCACTCAGAGACTCGAATCCACTTCCTATCACTTCAAACTCTAATGCGTTATCCGATGAACCACTGAATTCGAATAACCACTGATTTGTTCAAGTGGGTTACATTTTAAGCTTGCATTGTTTAATTGTTGATGTTTATCCAGGATTGAATTTTGATCAGTGATAATCTGAAGGTAGGCAAAGTTCTTTCCCTTGCAAAGATTTTCGTTAAACTCAAATCCTTAATGACCGTTCAAAACATTCAATTTTTTGTCTATTTTTCTCTTTTTTCTTCCACTATCTCGACAGAATTACTTTCACGATTGAATATTCCATCAGAATTAGACACCAGCACACGTAAACCACCACGCAACTGGTATAATGATAATTTACATCCAATTGAGTCTGGTGCAATCATTGTAACAGCTATACCGAATGATACCAAAGTCATACTACAAATGCCACGTGGGAATTTGGAGGAAATCCATCCTCGTGCTCTTGTACTGGCACATTTATCCAAATTACTTAATAAGTAAGTTAGGTTATCATTATTATTATTGTTATTATAAAAAAGGTTTGAGTTATTTCATTGATGACATCAAGGATTAATGATAATTACTACCGGAAAAATTACTCTTGCTTCAACACGCATTCGGACAAGTCATATTTACAATCATTTGATTACATTCGTTTTTATTTCTCTTGGTCAAATGTTAAATGCTACCACCTAATACGAATACTGAAAGTCTTCCTAAAACCACATATACCATTCAAACTGGCCTCCTTCAACGTCCTCACACTAATGCAGATGGGACAACAGATTGGGTTATATGAATCCTCAGAAAGTCTCAACATCGATGTGCGTTTTCTATCCGAGACTCGTTCTCGAAACTCTAGTGAAGTACTACAAATTCGTTGTCCATATATGGCTTCGAAAAGCTTGTTTGAGGTGGATTTATCCGAGGACCCTGTCACGTCTTCGTCTGGTTTTGCTGGCGTTGTTGTCTCACTAAGCGCTAGAGCTGCTGCAGCACTGATCGATTTGATCCTCATTAACAGTCATCTATTTGCTGTTAGATTAGAAAGTTATATCAGAGTGTGAAGAAATCTGTATGAGAAACGACTTGTTTTAGTCATTTCGGCCTACACCCTGACAGATTGCAGCCCGGATGTGATGATGGATGACTTTAACCACCAGTTAAGTGTTGTTCTAGAAAACGTCCGTCCGATAGATATTGTAGTACTAACCAGAGACTTGGATGGTCATTGTTGGGCGTCTAGGCACAGAGTAGAGTGGTTGAGGTGTCTGATTGGACATGTTGGTCGCACGTCAGATAACGATGAACGTCTACTGGTACTTTGGGCAGACTACAACCTGTTTCTGTCTAGCACTAACTATTGTCACAATCATCGAGGATGTGCTATCTGATGTCCTCCCTCTGTATCTCAAGCCTGGACTCAGATTAATCACATCGTGATGATCTACTACTGGTGTGGTTGTGTACAAGACTGCTGTTCCTTTTAGAGTACCTATCTGAACTATGGTGATGCCCTTATTTGCGCTAATCTCACTTTACGCTCCAGTGGCCAACAAATTCATCGTCGTAAACGGATCGATGTCAGCAAATTGGTTACAGTTTTTGTTGCAACTAAATATCAAAGTGTGCCAGATTCAAATCTGACTAGCTACCAGTCAACTGAAAAGTATAGATGAGGATTGGTTGCAATTGCATGACGCCATGAAAATGGCGAGTAAAGTCGCTTGCGGCTTTGCGAAACGTGCAACTTATAGCCACTGGGTTTTTACAGGTTACTTATGACTCATTGAGGCACGTCAGTCCACTCCGAGTGACCGTGAGTTTGACCATAAACGAAGATTATTACGCAATGAAATTGTGCAAGACTTGTATAAGGACCGACAAGCCTGATGGTCGGAGCGTGCTAATAAGTTGGAAGCAGCGGCTGCTTGCAGTGACTGCTGAAAGCTCTTACAACTCACCTGAGTTACTGGCATCAGGTCATCTGATGTGAGTGAAACAATCTGTGAGGCTGACAAGATGACAGTCAGTAACATCTTTTGATGTCTTGGACGTTGGTTAAAGTTTCTCGAGGAGTAGTTGAACTTGTCCTCTGCCCCCAGCAACATTGATCAGACTGTCCTACCGTCTATGGCCCGTGACGACTGATTAACATAACGAGATGGATGTTCACAAGCAACTCCAACTTTTGAATCTCCACAAATCACCAGGCCCAAGTGACTTACCTGTGGCCGTTTTTAAAGATGGCGGAAAATTTCTGGTTAGGGAATTGACTGAGTTGTTTACAATTATCTGGCAGTTAGAGAGTGTTCCAACATCATGAAATGAGTCATCCCTATGTTTAAGAATGGTTCACACCGTTTCTGCAACCATTATCGTGATATAAATCTACTTCCGATTGCGTCCAATCTATTGGCTTCCGTCATACTTCGTAGACTGTTCAAAACCTAAGATAGATTGACTCGCGAGGAGCATACTGGTTTTCGTCTGTTCGTTTATCTGTGGCGGGTATGTAAATGCCGGTGACAGTGTGAGTGATGAGATCGATTCACATCTAGTGAAAGCCAGAGGGACTCATATTAATTTCGTCCATTTTTTGTTGTTCTCGTAACGTTAGTCTGGATGTAGAAGGTCGGATTTGCAACGCGTGAGTGAAAGCAGTTTTGCTCTATGCTTGTGAAACTCGGTCTCTCCGAGTTGAGGATGTTAAACGAGTCTCGGCGTTTGATCATCTTTGTCTCCCACGGATTGCTGACATCCAGTGAAAACACCATGTTAGTAATGCAGAGGTTCGACATCGTGTGTTTGGGCACAACAACAATAATTCAATTGGCGTCACTATTTTGAAACCCTGACATCGATGGGCTTGGACATTTACTATGGATGACGTCGTAGAGAATTCCACGTCGTGCATTATTTGCCGACTCTGGGACTGGTTGGAAAAGGCGGAGTGGTGGTCAGTGTATAGTAGTGCCATGCTTCATTAATCGTCCACCTCGATAACCGTTATAATTCTAATCTTAGCGGTACGTAAAATCAGAAAGCAAAGAGAAGCAGCAACTACAGTTTATTGTCAAATAACTTAGGCCAGAAAGCTAACAACACCTGAGCGAATACTAGCGAGCGAGCAAGTAGCAATTACATGGTCAATTTATAGTCAAATTTAATAAGGACACAGCATGACAAAACAAAAGCTGATAATAGGATTCGCGTGCATACGTATATGGGTAGGAGTATGAGTCATCGAATGATATTTAAGCAATCAACATTTTGACTAGTGTCATGTACTCTAGTGGTCATAACAGTACAAAGAAAATGCAAATTGTTATTATTCAAATGACGATGTCTGTTAAGTTAATAAAAAGGGCTTAACCATAATCGAAATTGATTATAGGATGGTTGGTATAGTATGACGTAGTGTGGTGGTATGAGAGAAAGCTGTACAGAACTGACTTCTGTTGGGGTTTCACGACCCCTTGGCTGGAGTTTTAGAGAAGGTACAACATAATGGCTAGAGACGTTATCAAACATGACTGGGAATAGAAGCCAGTGACGATTCTGTTGTAACTTTTTACTTTCTTTATATAAGTGAAAGTAACTTCTTTTTTCCTAACTGAACTGTTTCTTCCATTATTATTAATATTAACATAGATATTATTGTTTCACTCCCATACACTAATTTCTGTTCATTGTTGCTCTTCTTTTTATTATATACACTTTACATTCTCTATCTGTTCACAACCTAATTGTTGTTGTGTGGCGCATATTTATTTGATGCTTTCTTGTACCATTGTTTATATGTTCAAATAAATAATTTTGATCAGTTTATGTTGTATCTGTTTTTGTGACCTATGTACTGCATTGTGACCAGATTGTCACGGGCTAGCCATATCACTGGCTTCTTTTTTGAATAAATGGATTGTGACTTGCAATGAAATCCAGTCTGTGTTTTTCGTCCTATCTGAGATTCATCAGCCGGTTGTACTTAGATCTATGTGTTGATGTTCACACTGTAATTTCAACTTCAATATCTTTTTTGTTCATGCACCCCTCACCTTATTCACCAAGTCACTTCAGTTAGCTATTAACTTGCTCAACTAGTTATAATGTTTCTATTATTATCAGAAACAGTTTATATTTTTCCTGGTTTCGATATTCTCAACTGCTAGCTACTATTCATCAGTTCTAGGTATTAAACGTAATGTCGTTTCAATGATTTTTGCCTCTCTTTTTTGAGGATTGTTTATTCTTCATGATTTGCTTCTTTATGCATCATTTCATCGTGTATATCAATACTGTTATGTTTTATTTCAAAAAATTATTTTTTATCAAAGTAAACAATATGAACAAGCTGTTCAAATGATGCGTCGTCATCGGATCAACTTCAATCTTTTACATGATTATAATCCTAATTTATTTCTATCAAATATCAAACAATTTTTACAATCAATTGACGATCCTGACTTGATCACATTATTTATATCTGATCTTGTGTAAGTCAAATTATATCTATTTATTTATTCATTACATGTACTTAATAATAGTTCTGAACAAATACTGCCATGTTAGTTTAAGCACTGACCGTTCAATAAAAAGATTATAAATTTAAGTCCTGCTTTATACTCTGTTTAGATACCTGGATATCATCACCATCGGTTCTCATGCAAACAGTGCTGTTCAAACCGATGTATACATGAATTTTTACCTATCGACTGAGTTGGTTTAATTGTGAAAGCAAAAAGCTCACATTATCTAGTGTATTTGATTAGATGGAAAGAATAAATCAATTGATAATTCTGTCGATTTTCATCGATTGAAGTAGTACGGTAATCTGTTATTTAGCCAACCGCTTCCTCCTACATGTGGACTATCTATCATAGTAGTATGTGGGTTAAAAGGTCGAAGAAAGATACGCCTTTCAAGCTTTATGATAGTTTATATATATATATATATATATATATACAAACATACATTATCATCATAAAGCCTGAAACATATGTTCATTAGCTGAAGTTGCCATACTCCACTAGTTTGATGAGATGAATATACCAAAAGAGATTAAAATAATGTATAGAAAAGACTAAACTTTGGTAATATGATTTAAAAGAGGAAAGTGAAAAGGTGCATACTTAGGGATACTGGAATTTAAGATCGAGAGGAAAATTAGGAATTGATGTAACCTACCGTATTGTGAAAGATTCTGAGCCATTTCACCCAATGTCTTCAGCCACTACTCGTGATTATCACACGGATGTCAACCAGTTAATGTTCATCTAACCTACATGGCTCAGACCAACAGTCATTGACTTCATGGACTAATGCTATGTTTTAGTTTGGCCTCCCATAGCTTCATTTTAACTTCTGCATTAGCAAGCATCACTCGTTGTGGTAGACGGTGGTTGGTCATAACGCACGCTCAAACTACCTAGGCTGATAAAGATTCACTATCTTATCAACCGATTTGCCATCTTTACTTTGTAACCTATACCTAATGTCAACATTGTCACATACAAGTAATAATTTCAATTATTTGATTTCCCATGTGACAATCAGTGTCCTAGTCTAAAACTATCATTCATTTAATGTTTCTCCCCCATCGTATTTTTCATCCTTATTATTTCTATCTTATTTTTTTTATGGAAAATTTTAGTGAAGAAGATGTAACAGAAACAATTTATCATAAATTTTATTCTAAATCTTCCGAGCGTCATCGATCAACTCTAGCAACATCTAAACTTGACCGAATAACTGATATTTTTATTGATGAAATGGAGAAATATAATCCAACCAAGTAAGCATTTAAAAGTCCTTTCGAATAAAAACAAGTTGATTTGTGGGTGTGTGTATGGTAACTTGAACCGATGCAATCTCTCTTTACTACCATTGAAGTAACTGCTTCTATGGATTTGGTGTTCCTCTTGTTGTGCTAATGAGGTATAACAACTTGGACCGATGCATATATGTGCCTGGTCCTACTTTGTAGCTGACTGATTGAGGTTTATGTGTGTGTATGCGTGTACATGTGTTTAAAATTGCATACCAATCTACACTTGAAACCCCGAACAAGTGACTAAAATTGAACAGTACTCCCAAGGTTAGTTTAAGTGCGGAGGATAAAGATACTTATAAGTCCATTTGTGGCATCGATATTCCAAGAGGTTTTGGAAAAATGCTAATATTCGTGACAATATATAATTATCCAGACACGTGGCACATTGTTTTTTGCAGAACTTTTTGGGATGTTTCTATAAAACTACTGATTAAGCGACATATTTTCAAATTTCTACCAGCTTCTGGAAACTTCTCCAAGAGGGTTGTTCAAGGCTTTCAACACTTTATTATACCATGATGTTATAAATCTACTTTTACCGTCAATACTTTCTTTCTGTCATTAACCACTCTCTTTTATACCTTCTCTTTCAATATAGATTAATTGTGCCAATAATAACTTGTTATGCAAAAAAAGTCCCACCAAACTATGAAGCTGGCTTATCAAGATTAAAACTTTTACACGGTAAGCCAAGTATAGAATTATAATATATACGTATTGTATTTTTGTATTCTTAAAAACATTGTTTACGGAATTGATTAGTCAGCAAATATGCTTTCTGGTGCTTATTGTACACAGTGGGTTGTAGTAGTGGTGGCTATTTTGATCTATGGTTCAAACAGTTGTTACAGTAGTTTGTTGATATTGTCAATATTATCGCCGATATAAATTAATCAATTACACCGAATACTTCGTTTCTACTCTATGTTGTTCGTCCCCTCTTAAATGGCTAAAAAAACATTACTCATAAAATTTTCCTATTTTTTAAAAATCAGATTCATGTTTGCTCTGTTTCGCCCAAAATCCACTGGTATAAGTAGAAAAAACACATTGTGTTGTTTATTTATTTATCGGTGTTCGTAAAAACAGTAATTGTTGTAACCAACCTATCCAATGTAATGATCTTAGTGAATACTGTCATCTCCCCTTTAAATTATGTTGTCCCGTAAAGACAGCAGAAACTTTACAAAATTAATTGATTTAAATTTCCAATCAATTAATAGCTGAACCCCTCTCTCACGTATTCCGGTTCATGCTAATGGATACTATCGTTACCCGTCAGCACATACACGAAGAATGTGGCTAGAAGCCTGAATATATACATCTTTACTTGGTAGTTGTGTTACATTACAACACTTTTAAATTCATTTTCTTCGGGATTGCAAATTTTCCCCATCCATTTCGAATAGTTAATACTATTATTTAATTATTTCTCAGTCCCTGTTTATCACAATCATCTTCTAATTTGTTAGTTCGGGTTCGATTCCCGACGTTTACACACAGTTCAACTGAACAGTGTCGAATAGCGTCCTACTTTCAGCTACTAAATCTCATCTGTAAACCTCTCTTCACCTAGTTCAGTTTCACCAGCTGAATTGTATCATTACCTAGTAAGTTATCAGTTTTCGGATCAATGATTCTATAATGAAAATATGGATTCAATAATAACACCAATATGGCAAACTACAACAATATTGGTATGAATTATAATTCATTATCATTGAAATAATTATATCATGTATATTAATTCATTGCTTTCTTTTACTTCTTCAAATCAGCCAACTAATCTATGAGTTACAATCGTTTTATAATCTTTACTTAGTCTCATATATCAATAAAATAATTTACCGCTGATGACTGCTCAACTTGTTCCCTCTCTTCCTCCAGTCCCCACTCCTTCCCCTACTATCCATTAATTTCATACCAATAAGATTCATATTGAAAATGAGAACAAATTTAGTTTTATTCTAATCGATTAACACATATATGTATCTATCTAGTCTTAGATACATACATTATATACTTTATTTAACAAAGAATACAAACGTTCTGTTTTCTTATTCAGTTTTCTTTTTAAACTAATGAGGATAAAGTTTTTGGGATTCGATATCTTTATCGACCAATAACAAAATTCCGTTTTTTTAATAATAGTTTTTTTCTCATCTTTCCTATTCTTTGTACATGACTACTGAGATTTATTAATGTTCCATAAACAGGAAGTAATTTGATATTGAGAATTCGACAAAAGTAACACATAATAATTTAGAAGTCAGTTTAAAATACTACTGTTTGATTCCCTAAATTAAATATTCCTCCAAGAGGAATGAACACCGTGCATGTTTTTTTAAGGATAAATATATATTGTGACTATCAGTGAAATTTAGGACTCACTTTGTCGTCCTATTTTTAACTCGGATAGCTCGGGATCCCAATGTTGAGATTCGGGCTCAATACTTATGGCCCAAAATGTCAATTCAATCCTGAGTATTATCAGCGGAACAACTCAAACCCTTGATTATAATGATATAAGCATCATATCCTTTAAAAACTCTAGTGGGTACTTAGATCTATTAGCTCATTCAAAACTGTGTTGGTATTTGAAACGTTACGCAATAGGTCCGAGCTTCATTGTGACTAAAAACATCAATCCAAGAGGTAGGTTTCTGTCTAACAACACCTCAGCACGAATTCAGGAAGCTTCCTAAGGTTTCACCAACGTGCGACACTTCTGTTCTAGGCAAGATGCCCGTTTTTCAATTAAAGAACGGGCATACTACACATTCTGTTCCGCTTTATGGTTGTGAAAGTGGTCTTTTAAAATAGAGGATATTCGTATATTACCAATCTCTGATCCTTGATGCCTTCGAAGTATTACTCGTTCATGGCTGGGATATCTGATTGGGAAGATAAAGTTAAACGCAGGGTAATAGGTACGAATGTCAACTAGGCTGATGAAATAGTAAACCTTAATCTACTGAAGTGTTTGGGACATGCATGATTTATGATCAACCACCACCTGTCTTGATAAGTTTTGTATGTTGATTTAATGACAGGCTGGAAAAAATCTGGGAGAGCCCAAACCAGTTGGGGCGTCAGTTTAATGAATTTATTGACTGTTGGTAGGCGCAAGATTTCTGTTATAAGTTGTGGCCTGCCTGGATACCCTCTTAATGTATAACGTGGTAATACCGCCAATTAGAGAGCAGTAATTTATCGATTGAACTAATGACGCATAAAACCCTTACGAGCAGTCTAGAGTACTTGTCGGTCCTGCTTTCTGCCTAGGCCAGCCAGTTAAGTCTAAAACATCAATAACAGCCTCTGCAATATGAATCATTATTCTCAAACATACTGGGTATATATACCAGCCAGACAGACCACATCGTACCATAAAATAAGAAACAAAAATTGTACAGGATTTAGCCAAATGTGGCTGTGAATAAAGGATATAGTAAATGATAGATAGGGCATAACTGAAGAATGGTAAATCGTATAATAGTAGTTCATAGGTTAAAATAAAGCTCAAAATAAGAGGGACATGAATATAAATAGTTTAGTTATTTAACAATTACGCGATAAAAATATATTCATAGTATTGGTTCATAAATGGACCCTGAAAGTTACCATTCATTATTCTTATCGGGATATGACGATTTCAACTTGAAATTAGCAAGAAGAAACAAACCACGCTTTCTAACGTGTTAATATCCTTATACCACCACATTTATCACGATATGTTTTCTCACAAACACTCAGTCTACTTACAAGTAGTGTGTTGTTTTTATGTAAATATTCGTGAGTTAAACTAAGGTTGAGTATGCCATGAGAAAACCTGTATACCACAGTGATTTTATCCGTTCCTAATGTTTAAACTTGTGCGTTATGTCCACTAAGTTTTCTTGGCCTAGTTTTAAGTAAAAGAGAGGGTATATTAAGTAAATTATGCATCGTAATTAAGTTACCTTCAAATCTGTATATAAAAAAGCCCAATCTCTCATGGATTATGTCATAAACCCTTGGAAACGTGGAGTAGTGCTTCTCTGTACTCTTTCCAAGAGATTTCATTAGCTTTTTAGACAGAAACTTACATTATACACAATTTTGTAATTTTCACCCCCCCCCCCAAAAAAAAAAAGATGTCTAAACGATCTTGATTAGATTTATAACTAACTTAGTAAAAACTGGTTACAGTTCGAAACTCTCTATGTTCATAAACTTATGGTGTTATACATATATTCGTACGATTGTACAGCTTTAAAAATAATCCTTCGCTAAACCAATTCTTTTAAAAGTACATCCCCCACTAAGTAGTATAATTTATATAATGGTTGTTATTATTACATGATACTGTTCATCCATTTCTCTTCTTTTTTTAGAAAATGGAGATATAAATACATGGAATAATGGATTACGTCACTTACAATATTTTGCTACGCCAATTGAATTGTACAAAGTTGCACTAGGTACATATGACTTAAATTTTGCCACAACAATGGCACAACGTACACAATTAGATCCAAAAGAATATTTAGCTGAATTAAACGAATTAAATTCTGTAACAAATGACTTGAAAAAATATCAATGTGATACCATGGAAGAGGCTATAGCTTATCAACAATTTAAAATTGATCATAGTTTGAAAAAATATTCAAAAGCTGTTCTACATTTGATTGATTCTGGTAAGTGGTAAGGTTTATTTTTCTTAAGTGGAACTATATTCGGTCCACCATTAAGACATTTCACTCGTACAATAGGTTCATACTATGTTTGTTTCCTCAGGATACTGGGGCCCATATGTACCATTGATTTGGAATAAGTGTTAAGCAATTCCTCTAGGTGGATCCTCCGTATCCACCAACCCAATTAAAGCACCGGAAATTCACTCTTCGTCCTCTCAATTTTGTAAACAACACCGAAACCGGGAGAAGGCAGTGTGTAGAATTTCCCTGACAATGACATTACACGCGAGGCCATTTGAGAACATTTTGGGAGGGAAAGCGAGCTCTCTATACCCTCGACTGTACCAGGGAATTTACGGGCACTGAAATTCATCCACACCAGGCAACATACTAATTCTCTATCTAATCTAATATGTGTTGAAGAGGATGTTTGGACAACACTGACCTGGAATGTTTAAAGGTGGACAACTGTTAATGCTTATTGTAAAAAATCTTTTTACACAAATATTACAAATATCCTTTTGTCTTACAACTTCTCTACTGTGAAACAAATTGTCTCTAGTTTAGTTATAGAGTCAGTCACAACGTAGAACTTCGTACGCAAGTACATTAGTTCAATTTGCCATACCACATTAGCACAGAGATGCAGTTGTCGATTCAAATCCCATAGTGGTAGAAGTAGTAAGAGTATAAGCAGTAATCCGAAAGATCAGGGTTTGAAGATGTTATTCAAAGAGTATAATCCAGTGAAATAAATTTGGAAAGAGGAAAAATATAGAGACATGAAGAATTCAGAAGATTGGAATTTGGGAGAACACAAAGAGTGGATGCACCTTCGCCATTGCAAACGATTTTGAGCCATGTTGTAGAGAGTGACAGACAAACGAAATACCTGTAATTATTTGCTTACCCATTGTCCGTGCTTACTTACTTACTCACGCCTGTTACTCCCAATGAAGTATAGGCCGCCGACCAGCTTTTTCCAACCCACTCTGTCCTCAGCCTTCCTTTCTAGTTCTATCCAGTTTTTGTTCATTCTTCTCATGTCTGTCTCCATTTCTCGGCGTAATGTGTTCTTTGGTCTCCCTCTTTTCTTTTGCTCATCAAGATTTCATGTGAAGGCTTACCCAGTGACGCAGTTTGTTGCTTTTTTCAATGTGTGTCCTATCCACTTCCAGCGCTTCTTCCTGATTTATTCCTCCGCTGAAATCTGGTTTGTTCTCTCCCACAGTAGCTTGTTACTGATAGTGTCTGGCCAACGGATCCGAATTATCTTGCATAGACAACTGTTGAAAAACACCTGCATCTTCTGGATGATGGTTTTCGTAGTTCTCCACGTCTCCTCCCCGTACAGTAGAACTGTCTTGACATTTGTATTGAAAATTCTGATGTTGGTGTTGGTTGACAATTGTTTTGAGTTCCAGATGTTCTTCAGTCGTAAATATGCTGCTCTCGCTTTGCCGACCTGCGCCCTCACATCTGCATCAGATGCACCGTGTTTATCGATTATGCTGCCCACATATGTAAAGGTTTTCACATTCTCCAAAGCTTCTCCGTCAAGTGTTATTCGATTGTTTCATGCTATATTGTACCCGAGAATCTTGCTTTTCCCTGTGTGTATATTGAGACCTACTGTTGTTGAGGCTGCTGCTACACTGGTCGTCTTCTCCTGCATATGTCACGTGTGTGATAAGAGAGCCAGATCATCTGCAAAGTCTAAATCGTCAAGCTGCATCCTGCCTGTCCATTGTATCCGGTGCTTCCCTCCAGATGTTGACATCTTCATGACCCAGTCGATCGCCAGGAGGGTGAGAGTAAGCAACCTTGCCTGACATCGGTCTTTACCTCAAATGAGTCAGTGAGTTGTCCTCCATGCACGATTTTGCAGTTTAATCCATCATTGGAATTCCGTACGATATTGACTATTTTCTCAGGCACGCCGTGGTGTTGAACAATCCTCTATAGTGTTGTCCTGTCCACGCTATCAAATGCTTTCTCGTAGTCAATGAAGTTGATGTGGGGTGATGAATTCCATTCATTTGATTGTTCCACAATGGTCCGTAGAGTTGCGATTTGGTCTGTACACGATCGATCCTTGCGGAATCCAGCCTGTTGGTCTCGAAGTTGGGAGTCTACGGAGTCCCTCATTCTGTTTAACAATACCCTGTTGAACGCGTTTCCCGGTATTCAGAGAAGAGTGATGTCCCTGTAGGTATCACACTTGCTGAGATCGCCTTTCTTTGGTATCTTGATCAGAAGTCCTTCTCTCCAGTCTGTTGGTGCTTGTTATTCATCCCAAATCTTACTGAAGAGAACGTGGAGTATTTTTGCAATTGCTGCTACATCTGTTTTCAGTGCCTCTGCCGGAATGTTGTCTGGTCCTGCTGCTTTGCCGCTCTTGATTTGTCTGATGGCCATGCTGATCTCTTCAATTGTTGGTGGGCCAACGTTGGTTGCGAGGTCTGTGGGTGCTGCTTCGATGTTGGGTGGGTTCAGTGGAGCTGGTCGATTCAAGAGTTCTTTGAAGTGTTCTACCCACCTGTTTCGTTGTTCTTCAATGTTGGTGATTACTTTGCCTTCCTTGCTTTTCACTGGTCTTTCTGGTTTACGGTATTTTCCAGCGAGTTTCTTTGTTGTCATACAGTTGTCTCGTATTTCCTTCTCCTGCAGCCTTTCCCGCCCTCATTGCTAAATCTTCCACATATTTACGTTTGTCGGTTCTGATGCTCCTCTTCACTTGCTTCTGTGTATTCGGCTTGTGCCTTGGCTTTTTCTGCTCTTGTTCGACTGGTACTGATTGCTGCCTTCTTGTTCCTCCTTTTTTCAATCTTATCCAGTGTACCAACAGTGATCCATTCCTTGAGGTTGTGCTTCTTGTAGCCCAGATCCTCCTGACAAGTTGGAGTGATTGCCACTTTTATCCCTTTCCAGTTGCTCTCCATAGTAGTTCCCTCTTCATTAAGTAACTCATAAAAGGCCTGTAATTTATTGTTGAGGGCTATCTTGAATTTTCATAGTTGAAAGCATGAGTCAGTTAAAGCTAGACCACCAAGGAAAACCTGGAAGCACTGGACGGCCGTTTCTTCCTATTGTGGGACTCATGCTTTCAATTATGAAAATACTTAATCTCCACAAAACCTCTTCTGGTTATCTTGAATTTGTTGAGTTTGTCAGTATCTCGAAGAAAAGCCGTATTAGACTTTTGTGATGTTGTCCGTCCCGTTGTCCAGTGCTTCTTAAGTTTTAATATCATCTTAGTGACCAGCAAATAATGATCTGATGTTATATCAGCTCCTCTCCTGGTTCTCACATCCTCCATCGTCCTTCTGAACTTTTTGTTGATGCAGATATGGTCGATTTGGTTCTGTATAGTGTGGTCCGGTGAAGTCCATGTGGTTTTGTGGATGCGTTTATATGGGAATATGGTGCCGCTTATGACCAGTTTATTGAAGGCGCATAGGTTTGCAAATCTCTCACCATTTTCGTTCCTTTCTCCAAGTCCATGTCGTCCCATGACGTCTTCGTATCGAGTGTTGTCCATTCCAACCTAAGCATTTAGATCTCCCATCAGAATGATCAGGTCCTTTGTTAGGCACTTCTCGAAGATCGACTGCATCCTATCGTAGAATTGGTCTTTAGCATCTTCATCGTAGTCGTTGGTAGGCGCACAGCATTGGATGACGTTCATTGTAATGCCATCTTTCTTTGTTTTGAAAAAGGCTTTGATGATCGTTGGTCCACGAGA
Organism: Schistosoma mansoni; assembly: GCF_000237925.1. NCBI lineage: Eukaryota > Metazoa > Platyhelminthes > Trematoda > Strigeidida > Schistosomatidae > Schistosoma > Schistosoma mansoni. The sequence continues at coordinate 21,847,867 of NC_031498.1, read as the reverse complement.
TTCCCATCCATTGTCCGTGCATAAGGATCTAATTATTGCATGAACCTTCACGAATAGATTTCATTCTTATTTATCTTATTGTTATGAATTTATAATAAATATGCACCATGCCTATTCGTTATTATGCTAGAAATAAATGGTTCACACAGCAGAAGCTGTAATTGGTGTTCTGGACTCAATTAGAAGGGCTATGCGAACAAGGGACCAATAAGGACGCTAGACTGCTCATACCAGTTGAACGTCATTGATTGGCACAGAGTTAAGATCGGACAAGTCGTATTGCGATTGGTGAATAAATCACGTGATAAAAGTCGGGCATAAGATCATAACGAATTGGCGACGGGGATTTTGGCCAAAAAATAATACAACAATTGGTGAAGTGATTTTGGAAATAAAGAAGCTATAATAATTGCCGGTGATTTTCGGAGTTAATATTATTCTTAGCAAAAAGATGGCAATTTCTCCAGAACAGTTGCAGTTAATATTACAGCAGCAGCAGATGTTAGCTTATCACCAACAACTGCTGGAAGCACTTTTAGGGAAACTGCCTATTCAACAAGATATTCCGGAACATAAAGGTATAGAGTCATATCTCAATCCAATTCCAGAATTCATTTTTGATGCAGACAGTGGTCACACTTTTGAGGCATGGTTCGGCAGAATAGAAGATACTTTCCGAGTGGAATTCGCTGCTATGGGTGATGCAAAGAAAGTCCGGTTGCTGTTACAGAAGCTTGGTCCTAACGAACATCAAAAGTATGAAGACCATATTCTGCCTAGATATCCACGAGAAGTTTACTTCGATGAAACTGTCAACATTTTAAATAAAATGTCCTGTGAACAAATGTCTTTATTTCGTATCCGGTATAACTGTCTACAGCTGACTTAAGAAGCTGATGAAGACTACACTATGTACGCTGGGAGAGTAGATTTACAAGCAGAACGATTTAAATTAAATGTATTATCCAGTGGTCAATTTAAGTGCTTATTATTGATTTCTGGTCTGAACTCTCCCAGCAATGCTGATTTTCGCATGAAGTTATTATCCCGTATGCAACATGACGAGGAAATGACACTAAAAACTGTTACTGGTGAATGTCAACGATTAATAAACTTAAAACAGGATGCAGCTATGTTGAAAACTAAAAGTGTGGTACCATCTAATCATTCTGTTCATGCTGTTAAGACAGGTCAACGACAAAATAGTGCCAAAAGTTATAAATATCACACGAAAATTCTTAAACCTTCAACTAAATGTTGGTATTGTGGCGCGTCGCACTTCTCAAGATTTTGCCGGTTTAGAAATCATAGGTTCACTGTGTGCAATAAAGTCCTTAGCTTGAAATAATTGTGGCCACTGATGCTTACAACTATAGGATTGGGGCTGTTATCAGTAATCGTTTTTCTTATGGTAAAGAACAACCAGATGCATATGTATCCCGAACACTTAACCTTGCTGAACGAAAATATAGTCAAATTGAGAAAGAAGGACTGTAATAAGTCAGCAATAGTTTAAATGATAAAATCCTTTTTATTTCATCGAAAGGATGTTAGCATTCCTTTTTCCAGTGCTACGTCGTATTAGCCATCAAAAGTTGATTTAATGGGTGTCGCAATTTATACATATGGGGTACAAACATACTATAATATCCAATCATCCCCAAAAAATGAACGAAGGGTTGTAACATCAGTTGGTCTGGGCATATTTTCGATAGCATTTATATTATCTGGATCTGGTCGGCGACCATCTTTATCAAATATATATCCAAGGTATTTAACAGACTCCAGCATAAATTCACACTTTTCTTTTTGTAATTAAAAACCAGCTTGCGATATTTTTGTGAGCATCACGTCTAACCAACCCATTAGTTCGTGAGCAGAAGGAGCAACAACTATAATATCATCCAAGTAAACTGCTACACCTTCCAGGTTAGACAACATAGTATCCATTATCTGTTGGAAATTCGCTGGAACTGACTTTACACCAAATGGTAATCAGCTAAACTGATAAAGTCCACGGTGGGTGTTAATGGTTAATAACTCCTTCGAATCTTCGTCAACTTCCACTTGTAAGTAAGCTTCAGATAAATCAAGTTTGGAAAAATAACGTCCACCGTTTAGTTTAATAAATAAATCTTCTGGTAAAGGAAGTGGGTATAAATGATTTTGTAAAGCATCATTTAATCCTGTTGAAAAGTCTGCGCACAGGCGAATAGTTCCTTTCTCTTTCTGCACTACCACAATTGGTGCTGCCCATGCCGAATAATTAACCGGTCGTATAACACCGAGTTTCTCTAGTCGATCCAATTCTTTGTCAACTTTATCGGTAGCTGCATGTGGAACTTGGCGTTTTGGACAAAAAACAGGTTTTACATTCTGTCGTAAGTATAACTTTGCCTTCCCAATAGTGCAGCATCCCAATTTATTCTGATACAAGTTCTTATGTTTCTGCAAGAGGTCTTCTATCGTTATAGCTCTCTTAGTTGCATGAACTATGGGCAGATCTCTAGAACTATTTGCGCATTTCATCGTGCATATTTCATTCAATGGTACATCCCACAGATTTAGTTTATCTATTCAATCTATACCAATAAGGTCTAAATCATGCCTGTTCGTTAAATAACAATTTCCTGTAAAGTAGTTATCTCGGAATTTAACAGAGCATCTTATGATTCCAACAAGCTTTTATATATCTCCGGATGCATTCCGTGCAGTGTGCTCAGTTGGTAATACTTGCGGACAACCAATTAAATTCCATGTCCGTTTAGAGATTAATGTGATATCTGATGCTGTATCCAATTGCAATCGAACATGAACACCATTAATTCCACATACCTTCTTTAATCTGCAACGCTTAGAGCCAGTGTAGAATATATACTGTTTATATATTTGTTTCGACACTGGTGAGGACGCTTCGTTGGCTTTGATCTCAAACTTTTTCTAGTTCGGCAAACTGCTTCCTTATGACCAACGTTATTGCACACAGTGAACCTATGATTTCTAAACCGGCAAAATCTTGAGAAGTGCGACGCGCCACAATACCAACATTTAGTTGAAGGTTTAAGAATTTTCGTGTGATATTTATAACTTTTGGCACTATTTTGTCGTTGACCTGTCTTAACAGCATGAACAGAATGATTAGATGGTACCACACTTTTAGTTTTCAACATAGCTGCATCCTGTTTTAAGTTTATTAATCGTTGACATTCACCAGTAACAGTTTTTAGTGTCATTTCCTCGTCATGTTGCATACGGGATAATAACTTCATGCGAAAATCAGCATTGCTGGGAGAGTTCAGACCAGAAATCAATAATAAGCACTTAAATTGACCACTGGATAATACATTTAATTTAAATCGTTCTGCTTGTAAATCTACTCTCCCAGCGTACATAGTGTAGTCTTCATCAGCTTCTTAAGTCAGCTGTAGACAGTTATACCGGATACGAAATAAAGACATTTGTTCACAGGACATTTTATTTAAAATGTTGACAGTTTCATCGAAGTAAACTTCTCGTGGATATCTAGGCAGAATATGGTCTTCATACTTTTGATGTTCGTTAGGACCAAGCTTCTGTAACAGCAACCGGACTTTCTTTGCATCACCCATAGCAGCGAATTCCACTCGGAAAGTATCTTCTATTCTGCCGAACCATGCCTCAAAAGTGTGACCACTGTCTGCATCAAAAATGAATTCTGGAATTGGATTGAGATATGACTCTATACCTTTATGTTCCGGAATATCTTGTTGAATAGGCAGTTTCCCTAAAAGTGCTTCCAGCAGTTGTTGGTGATAAGCTAACATCTGCTGCTGCTGTAATATTAACTGCAACTGTTCTGGAGAAATTGCCATCTTTTTGCTAAGAATAATATTAACTCCGAAAATCACCGGCAATTATTATAGCTTCTTTATTTCCAAAATCACTTCACCAATTGTTGTATTATTTTTTGGCCAAAATCCCCGTCGCCAATTCGTTATGATCTTATGCCCGACTTTTATCACGTGATTTATTCACCAATCGCAATACGACTTGTCCGATCTTAACTCTGTGCCAATCAATGACGTTCAACTGGTATGAGCAGTCTAGCGTCCTTATTGGTCCCTTGTTCGCATAGCCCTTCTAATTGAGTCCAGAACACCAATTACAGCTTCTGCTGTGTGAACCATTTATTTCATGCTTACTCGGTTTATATACAAGATAGATAGACCGTATGTCACCATAAAATAGATTATGATATTTGTACAAAATCAAGTCAAATCTGACTGCAAATGTGGCAGACAGTAATCAATAAACTGAGTGTAATTTAGGATCAGTTAATCGTATAATAATAATCGATGGGTCGAAATGAAGCTTATAATAACGTAAATATTGACATACATAATTTAATTACTCAGTAGTTATGCAATTAGAATACATATAGAACAATAGTCGATTAATAGTTCCTGGGAGTTACCTGTTTTTACGTCTTCATTAGGATATCACCGTTATTGACTAAATAACCAATCTGTAGTCCAACGATTCGACTTTCAACCATAAAACCCTATGTTCAAAGACTTCAATTTTCTTCTGTTTGGGATATTTATGTTGTAATATCACTAACGATCACAAACAGCATAAAGTCGAGTACGAAATCATTTTGTTAGTAGCTAGAACTTTTTTCTATCTTCGAAGACATCCAAAATTTATTTCATCTAAGTTTAAAGTTTTCCTTGATGGTGTGGAATAACCATCGGCAGTTAAACTTTTAACATTCGACTAAAATTTTGTCTTTCCACTAAATTCTTTTCAGCACTGTATCTTTTTCGTTTAAAAACCTCATGAATATAAGGGAAGAAAAAATATTCAATGCCTTTTATATTATTTTTTATCTGAAACAATGTATTTTAGGTCCTAAACACAAAGCAGAATTATTATCCTATGTGAAAGCATATAATTTATATGCACAAGTGATTGAAGTAATACCTCAAAATTCTGAAGAATTCAAGGTATCTTTTATTTCTATGAATATTCTGATTTGTTGTTTTGTTAAACTTTCAGTAACTCTCTCGGTAAAGCGGTATATTTTAACAGTTATCAATACTATTCATTTAAATTTAAGATATTTAGCAATTTAAAATGTTTGAATGATTAGATTTTTATAGTTTACATCACAGCCTGAAATTTGTTGAAAAACACAAAGCACACTGGATATAGCTGTTTTACCTCAAAGTGAAAATCCTCAATTATGCTTACTTACTTACCGGGCTTGGGACCGGCAGTAGCCTCCGGAGGAGCTACAGACGGAGTTTCAATTGTGCTTATCCACAACTTATTATTTACGGATTCATACCCTCCACTCCGTCTAATTTGCGTTGAAAAGTTATGTACGACAAATTTATATACTAGATGACTGAGTACATTCCAGTCGTCGATCAATGATGGAAAAAAAGTTTGTTTACTATACTTCTGTAAAACGTAATCATAAGTTCCCTTTTTTTAATCTTGAGATTTTTCGAACATTTATAGCCTATGTATTTGTTTGCTATTCGTTCGCTTGTTCGCCTGTTCACTCGCTCGTTGATATTCGCTCAGGTGTTGTTAGCTTTCTGACCTGAGTTATTCGACAATAAACTGTAGTTGCTGCTTTCCTTTGTCTTCTGATTTTACGCACCGTTAATATTAGAATTATAACGGTTATCGAAGTGAACGATTAACGAAGCACGACACTACACGCTCAACCTTGCAATTATCAAAGATACTGATATATAAACTATCGAGATTATGTGTTTATGACTTAACCATTTTTTGTTTTGTTTCTTTTTCGTTCCTATCGTACAATATCTCTTCTCCAATTCACATTGATCATAAAGTCTAATAGTTATTTTATACCGAAACAAATATTTATCTAATTGAACTGAAATTTTAAGTAACCAAAGTTGTAGATTAGAGTCCACTTAGTAATTGAGTTAATCATGGCTAATGGAAACAAAGTTTGAATATATCTGTTAGTGTTGTTACGACTTACTTTTGAGTTTTTTAAAGTAAAAATGTGATTTTTAACAATCTTCGTGTACATAATTATACTGTAATCAATATAAGTAAATAATTGAACTGTAAACACTCGTTTGTTCCATGGCCATTTAAATTACGAATTAACAACATGTAAACCATTTAATGAATGCATGTTATGCTTTTAAAATGCTTTCCATACCGGTGACACAAATTAGTGGCTATCTAAGCTCTGTAGCCAACTGGAAAGCGTGTCGGCATCTTAAGTAAAGTTTACTGGTTTGCAGGTTCATCTTACTTACTTACTTACGCCTGTTACCCCTCGTCGAGGAGCATAGGCCGCTAACCAGCATTCTCCATCCAACTCTGTCCTGAGCCTTCCTTTCCAGTTCTTTCCAGTTAACATTCATCCTTTTCATATCGGCTTCTATTTCCCGGCGTAGTGTGTTCTTTGGCCTTCCTCTTTTCCGCTTCCCTTACGGATTCCAATTCAGGGCTTGCCTCGTGATGTACATTGGTGATTTCCTTAATGTATGTCCGATCCACTTCCAACGTCTTTTCCTAATTTCCTCTTCAGCTGGAAGCTGGTTTGTCCTCTCCCATAAAACGCTGTTGCTGATAGTATCCGGCCAATGGATGTTGAGTATTTTGCGTAGATAACTGTTTATAAATACTTGTACCTTCGTGATGATGGTCGTAGTAGTTCTCCACGTTTCAGCTCCATATAGTAGGACTGTCTTTACGTTTGTATTAAAGATTCTGACCTTGAAATTGGTTGAGAGTTGTTTTGAGTTCCATATGTTCTTCAACTGTAGAAATGCTGCCCTTGCTTTGCCAATCCTCGCCTTTACATCTGCATCCGATCCCCCTTGTTTATCAACGATGCTTCCCAGGTACGTGAATGTTTCCACCTCTTCCAGAGTTTCGCCATCAAGTATGATTGGATCGGTGTTCTCCGTGTTGCATTTGAGAATCTCGCTTTTTCCTTTGTGAATGTGGAGGCCTATCGATGCAGAGGCTGCTGCTACATTTGTTGTCTTCATCTGCATTTGTTCGTGTGTATGAGAGAGGAGGGCTAGGTCATCTGCGAAGTCCAAATCATCTAATTGATTCTGAGCTGTTCATTGTATTCCGTATTTCCCTTCAGATGTCGAATTCTTCATAATCCAGTCAATCACTAGAAGGAAGAGGAATGGGGAGAGTAGACAGCCTTGTCTGACTCCGGTCCTTACTGGAAATGCATCTGTCAGCTGTCCTCCATGCACGACTTTGCACTGTAGTCCATCGTATGAGTTTTGGATAATGTTGACAATCTTTTCAGGAACTCCATAGTGTCGAAGAAGTTTCCATAATGTTCTCCTGTCCACGCTGTCAAACGCCTTCTCATAGTCGATGAAGTTGACGTATAGTGATGAGTTCCACTCAACTGATTGTTCTACGATGATCCGTAGTGTCGCAATCTGGTCTGTGCACGACCTATCCTTACGGAATCCAGCCTGATGATCCCTAAGTTCGGCGTCTACTGCGTCTTTCATCCGATTCAGCAGCACTCTGTTGAAAACTTTTCCTGGTACTGATAACAAACTGATGCCTCCGTAATTCTCACATTTGCTCAGATCTCCTTTCTTTGGTATCTTGATGAGATATCCTTCTTTCCAGTCCATTGGCACTTGTTCCTCTTCCCAAATCTTCTTGAATAGAAGGTGAAGCATGTTTGCAGTTATTTCAATGTCTGACTTCAGTGCTTCTGCTGGTATATTGTCAGGTCCTGCCGCCTTCCCACTTTTGATTTGTCTGATGGCCATCTTGACTTCTTCGATCGTTGGTGGAGTGACATTTATAGGAAGGTCAGTGTGTGCTGCTTCGATGTTCCGTGGATTCAATGGGGTTGGTCTGTTCAGCAGTTCCTCGAAGTATTCTGCCCATCTTTTCCTCTGTTCTTGAATCTCAGTGATTGTCTTTCCTTCTTTGTCCTTGACTGGTCTCTCTGGTTTGCTATATCTCCCTGCCAATTTCTTCGTTGTATCATATAGTTGTCTCATATTCCCTTCTCTTGTAGCTTTTTCCGCCGTCGTTGCTAGTTCTCTCATGTATTTCTGCTTGTCGGCTTTAATGCTTTTCTTCACTTCCCTGTTTGCTTCTGCGTAGTCTGCTTGTGCTTTGACTTTCTCTGCTCGTGTTCGGCTGTTGTTAATTGCTAGTTTCTTGTTCTTCCTTTCTTGAATTTTGTCCAGGGTTCCCATAGAGATCCATTCCTTGTGATGATGCTTCTTAGGACCAAGAACCTCCTGACACGTTAAAGGTAGTGTTTTTTTTATCCCTTTCCAGTTGTTCTTTCAGTAGATCCTGTAGAGCTTGGAACCTGTTGTTGAGAGTTATCTTGAATTGATTGAGCTTGTCAATATCTCGAAGGAAGGCTGTTCATCTAACCGATGTATTTCATACAGGATGAAACATGCGTTCTAAATTTGTTACCAGTCACAATCCTTTTATATTAAGCTACCCGACTATAGTTTTTGATTAGAAAAAGGAATATTTTTAGAGGGAAACAAATAATTTAATCGTTCTTTGATTTACATACATACTGTTTACTAGTATCATAGTCTCTTTCCATAGCTAAAATATTATTCGATAAGAACTTCATCAAATACTCAAGTAATTCAAGGACGTGATTTGTTGCAGTACATCAATCTTAAGCTACATCATTGCATTAGTGACCAGCGGTAGCATTTGAGTGTGTATCTTTATCAATTATTTTCACTTACAATAGTTTGAGTTTCGTAGTTTCCATTATAAGTGGACACTCTCGACAGAACCTCTGAAACAATAAGGACACTTTGGAGTTCTGGTGAAAAGTTGTCAGTTTTTGTAGATTCAACTAGAATGGGAAAGTTACTACTTCGTTGACCTACTGTTGTTTTCTATTCAGTCTTAACTCGTGAGTGCCCACTGGATATTTCAAACAAATATGAATCGTGAGCAACGGTGATTGCAGATAGCCGATAGGAAACCTTGGTTTCAGGTTTCATACTTTTCGGGACTCTTCAGCGAATTGTACCTGTATACTCGAAGAAACTGGTGCTCCCAAGTGGTTTCAATTCCTGTCACCAAGCTTCACAGTGAGAGACGTTGATACTGGTCTATTCGGACCTCTACTGATCTCTTTTAGAACCGAAATTTATTTGTAACTTATTGATCACTAAGTAGTGACCAATGTTATGTATGTCAAGTCCTTCGTGTTGATCAAGTTTCAGTTTGACCATGAGTCAGTACTAAAAAGTATTAGATATACATGATATTGATGATCAGTAATGAATTAATCGTAAAAGTAAATCAGCTGTATAATAATCCTTGATTTCCAGTGGTTATATTGTTACCCTATAAAAATCACTTTCTTGTTCGCAAAATCCACCCAAAATTTATTCTATCAGTCAGTCAATGTAGGAAATGATATTAATATGTATATCGTTTATATTCACGATTCAAAAGGCTTGGTTAGCTTCTGCCAACTTTCGTCACTTGTCAAGTAGGCGAAATATCCGTCTTCTGACCTAAAGGCGAGTTTACTTCACGGCAGTTCACTCCGTTCTACTTTATAAATGTGAAACAGTCATTAATAGTAAAGGATATTTATTGACTGCAGATATTCGATTGTAGGTGTCTGCGGAGCATTGCTCGTGTATTTTGAGACCATGGAGTAAGTAATACTTGGGTTAGTAATAGAGTACGAGGTAAGCATGTTAAGTCGATTGATGAGGTATCATTATTATTTGAACACGTAAATATTTGTACAAAGGGGCATCGAATACATAGCGCCACACAAAAAGCTTCATTTAATTTGTGTGTGGGCTGTGATACTACCCAAGTGCCCAGATTGAAGGAGGTGGTTTTCTCAAGGGGTCACACCGGGAGCCTTTGACCTAAAGGTCTGATCCGCAAGGCAGTGGAACAACATCAGGAGATGCAGTTCCATCGTAGTCGGTGACCAACAATAGGTTCATACGCCTTTTGTTCCTTCAGGATACTGGAGCCCATGTGCATCATTGGTTTGGTTCCAACTTTGCCAGGTGAACCCTCCATTTCCACTAACCCGATTAAAGCGCCGGACATTCGCTTTTCATCGTCTCAGTTTTGTATACAGCACTGCCACTGAGAGAAAGCAGTGGCTGACGGGGTAGTAAATCTTCATTAGCCGAGGTGGTTAGGACATGTGCCCGATCACCGCCTACCTCGACGGGTGATGTTTTCTGGGGTAAGAGTAGACTGGAAAAAAACTAGGAGTAGCCAAACTAAAACAGGGCATCAGTCCATGAAGTCATTGACTTTGGTACCTGTTATAACGTATGATCTCGTAATATATATGGACGTGCGATTGGAGAGGTAGTGAATTTATTGATCGGACGCGAATGATGCTTGAAATCGTACGAGCAGTCTTGGGTGCTGTTCGGTCCTTCCTATCTGCCTAGCCCAGCCAGTTAAGTCCAGAACACAAATAACAGCCTCGGCAATGTGAATCATTATTTACAAACATACTGAGTTTTTATACAAACCAAAGTAATCAATAAACTGATTATAACTCAAGAATCGTATGATAATAAATCAAAGATCAAAATAAAGCTAATGATAAGAGAAACACGAATATGGATAGTTTAGTTACGTAACAATTGTACAATAGGAAATAGGCATAATACATTGGTCGATAAATAGTCCTTAGAGTTACCATTCATAATTCATCAGGGGATATAACAGTACCTAACCATGTCAATGTGTATACATTACCCGGTGCGGTCCGCGTGTTTATCGTAAACAGTGGTTAGGGACTTTAAGTGACATGGCTCATAGTCGTTGACAATGATGCAGATGCATCCATTCTTTGTCTCCTCCTAAATTGTAAGGTTCTGAATTCATGTTTTTACTTCACTAATTTATATCTTCTTCTTGAATCTTATCTTCGATCCCTTATCTTTTCTATTACCACTGATACTTACTATCTCTACTATTCCGGGATCTGGCTTGACAAATTCATCTCTCTATGTTGATGGGTTATGACAACTTAAACCGGTGTATATACGTGCCAGATTCTACATTGTAACTAACTGACTGATCATTTGTATTCCTTATTTTACATAGTACTTTGTACCATATTTTAACATTGCTCACTTGATAGTTGTCTCACATTAGAAAAATACTTTCAATCCACCTATAAGCTATTTTATGTTTCGCAGTCAAAAATAAAACATAATGAATTACTGTTCAATATTATAATCTTCCTCTAGTTGTCATGCGGGTTTTTCGTTTTCATCACTAATGATTATATTGAATAACAGAACTATCTAATTTAATCTAATCTAGTCATATTTGTGTATACTGATAATTTTCACATTCCATAATTCAATAGTCTAGAAATTTACTTTTAAACTGTTATTTCAGTCAATAAATAATTTACATAGTAAAACAAAAACACAACTCATAGCGGATATGTACATTTTGATTTTATTTTTCTTATAAATCATTAAATTTTTAATGTAGTGTTCTGAAAATATTGATTTGTAAGTTCTAAACAATCAAAATAGCGTGACATATGTATTATATATTTATTAGAAGGGGAGTTTGTGAAGATCTTAGTAATTTTATATATTTATTTAAAATTTATTTAAACACATAAATATTGGTACAAGGAAGCACCAGATACATATGCGCCATACAAATCTCATTCGATTTGCTTGAGGGCTGTGATACTGCCCAGGTGCCCGAACTGAAGCAGGTGGTTTTCTTAGGGGCCCACACCCGGAGCCTTTGACCTGTAGGTCTAGTCCACAAGGCAGTGGAGCATCGTAAGGAGATGCAGTCCCATGGTAGCCGGTGATCAACGATTGATTCGTACGCCATTTGTTCCCTCAGGATACTGGAGCCCATGTGCACCATTGGTTTGGAATCAGGGTTTTCCAACTCCCCTAGGTGGATGCGCCTTGTCCACCAACCCGGTTAAAGCGCCGGACATTCGCTCTTCGTCCTCTCAATTTCGTAAACAACACCCCCGCTACGAGAAGGCAATGAGTAGGACTTCCCTGGCAGAGGCTATATATTCGCTGGCCATGTGAGAGCATTTCGAGAGGGAGAGCGGACTCTCCCCACTCTCGGCCGTACCAGGGCATTTGGGGTCAATTGAAGCTAGACCACCATGGAAAACCTGGGAGCACTAGACGGCTGTTTCGTCCTATTGTGGGACTCCTCAGTGGCAGTGAGCATCCACGATCCCGCCTCGCGAGATTCGAACCCAGGACTTATTAGTCTCAAATTCACTTTTAGTTTTTGACTAAATGTAAATGATTTAAGGTATAGACTAAATAGAATTGTCTTTATCAAAAAAAACCCTTCTAACCATTCATCAATGCCTCCAATGAGTTGATATTTCACAATAGACCTGGTTGAACTCTACTGGTTACTGCTTCTCACTAGAACTCCAGGAAATACCTCATGGAGCCAGTCACTAGTGCGCATATAATCATTATTAGAAGAGGGGTTTGTGGAGAGACTGATAGGGCCTGTGTTTGAATCTCAGGAGACTCAGGATTTCAGCTATATAAAATTACTGAGATATTCACAAACCCCCCTTCTAATAATGATCATATGCTCACTAGTGACTGGCTCCATGAGGTATTACATATTTATTAAAGAAAGGTTCATACTTTTTCAATTTAATATTCTTTTATCCAGTGTTTTTGATAATGTCGCTTATCATTGTACAAGTTAGAAGGGTTTTTTTTGATAAAGACAATTCTATTTAGTCTATACCTTAAATCATTTACATTTAGTCAAAAACTAAAAGTGAATTTTACTTGAAAACATATTAACTATACAATCGATAATCCAAAGAATAAGATATTGAATTCAGTTCTTTCTTTGGCCTTCTAATGCTATCAGCTTAGGGGGATGCATACCTATACAAAGATTATTAACTGTTTGGAAGCTAGTGACCACTCATTTACAATAGTTTTAACGTCTATAAGAGTGTATAAGAGTGTATACTGAAGAATATCAAGTTTTAAGTTTGAAAGCAACTCTCCGTCAAACTATTTGTTCTTCGGTCAACGTAGATTTTTAACGTTGTAGTTAGTTCTCTCTCTCTTCAGTGGCTGCTCACCTACTGAGTTTGTTTCTGTATGGTTATCAATTACCGATAAATACGAATGACATGCTTTTAAAAAATTTTCAACTTTATATTTCTACAGTTAAATTCTCATTCATATCTATTCACATGAGTTAATACAAGTGAAGATTTGACGTGAAATTCATTAGATGCGTGATGTTCGAACAAACGACCAGAAGATGACTTTATTCTATTTAGTACCTTTTCATAGGTGTGTATATATTATATACTATGTTAAATACTTAGGTTTTCATAGTACATAGATCATAAATATCTCATAGTTCACATTACGAATTGACCTCAATTAAATAAACGTTCAAATCCTAGACGCACTGAACAGCTGTTTCATTCTAATGTAGGATTCAGAAATGGCTAATCTTACAGAACTTAACAATTTCATCTCCCTATTGATTTTTGCGTGTGAAGTAGTATAATTAATGGAGGTTTAAAATAACAGATTTTATACGTTGATCATTATTCGAGATTACTTGTTCCACTGTTGACTTTTTATATTTCATGTTGGTTTCACCATCAGATTTTAGGTAACTTCATTGGTCTGATTTAACATATTTTCTCACTTATTCCTTTTTTTGTATCCAATATTATAGATTATTTGTCAGTTATGGGCAGATTATTTAATTACTTCACAAAATTTAATTTATGCTGGTCAGATTTACATGAAAGGTGGATTTTACGGTTTAGCTGCAAAGACGTTCTTATCTGCAACTAACACCCAACTATGGTGTATTGCCGCTGCGAACAGTCGACTTTTGAATGATAAAAATAATACCGATTTATCTACTGATCACTATTTAAGTAATACAGAGATACGTACTCAAGCACAAAAGTTAGCAGGTGATTTACCATTACTATCATCAGTATTACTCGTTTCAATTTATTTCATACATTTTTTCTTTAATTTATTGTAAACCGGGTACCACGTCGGTTGATTAGGTTGTAGATCTTTGATTGAGGTGGTTGAAGCATGTGTTATGTATGCCCATCCAACGCTTATTTTGACGCCGATGTTATAGTAGGTTGGAAGAAAACCAGTATGTAATATCATTTCATGGAATCACTGTCTGACCGACTGGGCTATGTAATTTGGTTCACATCACCTGCTTGGAGTCATCATGATAAATGCGTTCATTAGTTTGAGGATGTTAAGTGACATGACTCAGAATTCGTCATAGTGACAGTGATGCATTCATTCTTTATCCTTCTCTAGACCTTCAATTCCAGTATTTCTTCACATAGATCTTTTCTCATTCCTTCTTCTTGAACCATATCCTCAATCTCTAACCTTTTTTATCATCGTCTTTGTATTTTTTCAATCCCTTTCGTATCCATCTGATTAATTTTACCTTCTTGTGCTAAGATGGTATGACAACTTGGGCTAATTCACATTTGTTCAAGACTCCGGGTTGAGTACAGCCGACTGACGTTCATCTTGTACTTATCTACGTACTCATGTTTGTACCACATTTTCACGTGTTTGTGTGTGTGAGTTCAAGAGCTAGTAATATTTCTATAGTGAATGAAAAGTCATGTGAAGAAAACTGATTTATTGTTTCATATGAAACTCTACGTGCTTTCATAAAATATGAAAATTATACATTAAATACATTCTTTGCACATATTCCTTTAGGTTTCCTTTGCATACTTCATAGTTCTTCCAATTTAGTCGTTATTTCTATTTCTCTCTGGTCCCCTTTCTGTTCTCTTCAATTCCATCTTATGTTAGGAGACATTCTACATCCGAATACTCTTACATACTACTCATATCTGTAAACATAAGTAGCATATACCACACTTCTACTCGGCTCCCTAAAATTTAGGAAATAGAGTCGGATACTAATCTGACTCTCAATATTCAGATTAGTAATCAACAATTCCACTATGACATAGAACGTGAAATCAATCTGAGTATTTATCGAATACGAATTTGAAGGAAATAATTCTACTAGTTACCTTTCTTAGAATAGTTTAAATTTGGATGAACTAATCTTATCAATGCTAGTGTATTAAACGTTGTACAATCTTTTCTCACTGACTTGCATTTCTGTGCATAACATCAAATACACTATCGTCTTTAACATCATCAATGCAGTCGAATTCCTGTACTTTATTATACACTTGTTTTTCATTTTGATACAGGTCACATGTGAATTACAGTCTTCATGTGACTGATTAAATAATTAATTAGTTGATAAGATAAAATATATCATTTCGAATAAGCCCATTAATCTATCTTGTTTTTTATACATAAATATTCATAATTATAGTTGTCCAACATGTTTGATTGGTAAATTTATAAAGTTCACCTATTTTAAGAATTATATAAAGTTGATCATTGATTGTATTTGATCATATCTCAAATTGATTGGAGTTAGAAATGTCAACGATTGAATAGTGCTAATTTCGATAGTGTTCGTCGTGAAACCTAAAGGTCCCGCGTTTGACTCATGACAATGACGTGCTCAAACCTCTTTACCATTATTATCCCAAACTTGCATTCATTGTCAGGAATTTTCCTGTTCTAGATTCGTTTTAGTTAACTAAACTAGTGTCTATCAATCGCATATACCTACATGCGTTTTAAAATATTTACAACCTATTGTAAGTCAAATTACTAAAAGGTTCATAAAGTACCACCACAGTGGCTCGTATATTTTACTTCTCTGTTTTTTTGTTGGAGAAATAAGAGGTGATTATCATAGGATTCATGCATCATATAGATTTGGTAGTGAGAAAAGATGTCTTAATGTAGTGAACGAAAACACAAGTGGGGACAACCACATGTATTTCAACACAAAATTACAGAATCTCTTACTAAAATCGGAGGACCATGCAGTGAATCCTTTTTTTCCACACCAATCACTCTCTTCTCTTCGATCTTAATCTTCTGCCGCCAGGTATTTCACTTTCGATCGATGATACATACTGTTTATATCTATCGACTATTTCTTTATTTAAACACATAAACATTGGTACAAGGAGGCACCAAATAGATATGTGCCACATAAATCAATCGATTTATGTGAGGGCTGGAATACTACCTGGGTACCCAGACCGAAGCAGATGGTTTCTCTAGGAGGCCACACCCCAACCCTTTGACCTGAAAGTCTAATCCACAAGGCAATGGAGCAACGTAAGGAGATGCAGTCTCATGGCAGCCAGTGACCAACAATAAATTCATACGCCTTTTGTCCCCTCAGAATACTTGAGCCCCTGTGAAGCATTGGAATCAGCATCTTCCAACTCCCATAAGTGGACCCTTCGTGTCCACCAACTCGGTTAAAGCGCCGGACATTCTCTTTTCGTTCTCTCAATCCCTTAAACAACACCCCCGCGACGAAAAAGCAGTAAGTAGGACTTGCTTGGTAGTGGTTGTATGCATGTGGCCACTTGAGAGCATTTCGAGAGTTAGAACTGACTCAGCTGTACGAAGGCATCAGTAGCACACACCACAATAGAAGCCAATCTAGTTTTATTCAGTCAGTCAAATGAAAAATGGAACCCGGCACATATGTGCTTCGATTTAAATTGCTATACCCCATTAGTACGAGATGGAATTTTTAGGGCAAATCTCAGAATAGTAGAGGTAGTAGTAGTATCAATGGTAATAGTAAACATTAAGCATTGAAGATACAGTTCGAAAAAATATAAATTAGTGAAATAATAAAAAATAAAAGCTGTTAGGGGTTTAGAAGTTGAAGATCTACAAAAAGATAAAGTGTGTGCACCTGAGCTATTCCGAACGATTTTGAGCCATGTTACTTAAAGTCTTTAACCAATGGTTATGATAATCTAATGAATTCTAACCGGATAGTTTGCACTTATTTATACGGATCAGTTCAATCGTTAGTGTCTTCGTGGACTGATGATATGTTTTGACTTGACCGAAGCTTTCTACCAACCTACCACATCAGCCATCACTGAGTATCGAGATAGTTTATGGATGGGCATACGTAATACATGTCCCAACTATCTCAGTCGATAAAATTCATTGATCGTGCTTATTTTAGGAGGAATATAAATGTCAGTCAATCACTACTCAATAACTTTTTATGTATATATTTTTGAATATTCACAAGTTAGGTCCCCATAAAATACAAGTTTTGGTGCAGTTTTGTTTTACTGTCTAATTGAAATTCTTTACTTTAGCCAAACATACAGTATATATTGAACGAAGGATTATTATTATTATCACTATTGTATCCAATTTATTTCTGATCATCTATAAAGTTATTTGTATTGTGCAATCAAACAATACTGGTCCACCAGGGTGCTTGGTACCTGTGTGGTTGTGCCACAGGATTGAGCTGTACTGTTCGGATTGTAGCGTTGAAGTTTGTCTGGTTCTCCTATGGTATTGAGCTGTACTGCTTGGGTTAAACCTGGGCAGTGTCTGGCTCTCCTCTTAAACGGGATTGAGCTGTACTGTTTTGGTTGCCGCGTGAAAGTCTGGATGGTGTCTGGTTCTTCTAAAAACCAGTACAAAATTACCCTGGCCCATAAGGGTATATTATATAACTGTGAATATAACTGAATCAAACAATACACAAACACACATTAAGTACACTTCAAACATATTAATGTTGTGTATTTTTTCAAAATAAATTTATTATTAAGTGTTTACAAATTAACAATGTACATTTGTTTTTACATTATTATTGATCATAGTTATTTACAGTTTAATTTCCATGTTTTTCTGTCTAAAGCTCGACTGAAAGATCTTCGACGTCATCAAGAAGCTATTCAAATCTATGTTGACTTTTTAGAGGTAGGGAAGATTATTTTTTGATGAATAACTGTTTCTGTTATGAAAAAAAAGATAGATCACATGTTACCAGTCTACATATGACTGTTAGAATAATCAAAAACCACACTGTGTAAACGACGAGTATGCGGAAGTTTCACTCTTGTCATATAGGAACAAAGCAATGGTCACTTTAGAATAACCATAATTTTGAAGTTATTTTTCAATCTGTATGGGGAGTGGTCCTCTAAGAAAACCACCTGCTTCAGTTTGAGCGCTCGGGCAGTATCCAAGTCCTCACACAAATTGTATGATGAAGTGTGGTGTATATGTATTCGGTGCCTCATTTTACCAATATTTACGTGTTTAAATAAAACAAATAACCTGTGTAAATCAAAAATATTTCACAACAGAAGTCATGAAATCTGTTGAAGTTTATTGGTCTTTGGTAGTTTATCAGCTTTTCAATGCCAATTATTAGATCTCCCTTCTTAATTTTTTAGAAATATCACTGAATTACGTCATTTATTTGAGCGTTTCTTATTAAATATTTCTCATAGCCATAAATAGTTTTATAGAAAATTTATCCCATACAAAATCTTTATCAATGAATTCTCTGAAGAGCTGCAAAGATAGCGTTATGAGACGAAGATCATTGTCCTCTCACAAATATAAGAAATTCATACGTAAGATTCATTATCAAATTTATCATTCCTACTTAATCAGATTACCTTTTATTCAATCTATCACTAATGAATTCATACATTTGAGAATTTACTATGAACTCAGGTAATTAAACCAAAGGCTAACTGATTTTGGAGTTGTGTACAATCTACATAAAAAGAAGCGATCATCTCATACGTTTAACATTGCCGTTTTCACTCTGAAATGATAAAAGAAAAGAATTTTTACTCATAATTGTAAACTCTCTAAACACTGAATGCATGGTAGGTACTTCTGTTGTGTATGCTACTTATGTCTATCGACATAAGTAGTCATTGGGGTTAATTCTAAACTATATCATTCAACGTCTCTAACCGTTGGTTACTATAATCGTGCAGACCTCTAAACAAATAAAACTTTTCAGATTACAAACAGCCAAAATTCAACAAACAATGAGTTTATGAAGTCTTGACAATTGTGTTATTACACATTATGCGTACTAAAACAATAGTAGATACAAAATACTTTTTATTATTGAAAATTTTTATTATATATCCTGTTTCTATTATTTTCTTGTCCTATGATTCATTATAGGATCCTGTAATGGCTATCAGAACAGCTTGTGAAGATTGCCTGTGGATGGATGCTCATCGATTGGTAATGCTTTACATTTTACTGAATAACATGTTTTTAACAAAATACTTATTTTGTTGTATAAAACAGTATACTTTATTTTATAAAATACAGAAATATCAGGCATAAACAACATAGAACCTGATAGTATACATGAATCAGTTCAATTTGTCACACTATATTAACATCGTCAGATGAGATTATCAAGATAAATCCTAGAATACTAAGAGTAGTAACAACAGTATCAGTCGTCGTAGGAAAGTTTATCCACAGACAATATGGTTTGAGAACAAAAAATTGAATTGGTAGGATAAAAAGTATGGGCTAAATTTTAAACTCGAGTATTAAGAGTAAACGCATCTGGGTCATTGGAATTGGTTTTAAGCTGTGTCATCCAACGTCTCTAACCGTTGGTTACAATAATCGCGAGGACCTTGACCAACTAATCTGGATCTACCTGCTTGGCTGAGTCCAACAGTCAATGACTTCATGTTTTAGCTACCCTTAGTTTTCTTTCAAACTACTCTTACACAAGTCATCATCACACGTTGAAGTAGCCGGTGGTTATGCATAAGTAATGCACATTGTAATCACCTCAGTTGATCAAAATTCACTGTCTCCAACGGATCTGCCATCCTCACCTTGTACTGTGTGTCTGACTGTAATATTGCTCACTTGGCCGTTCCACGATACGGCAGCAATGCTTCAAAAGTACTTATGATCGAATACTAGTAACCTACAAATACCCTCTACTTTGAAGGCCAAACTTCATAATCTTAGAATAAAGCAGATTAATTCACAATAGGTTCATCTTTTGGTTAGTAAACACGAAAAATATTCATGAATTCATGTTCATTAATTTTCCCTCAGACTTTAAAATTATTTGTAGACAATCAGATTTGAAATATCTGTTTCCGTATTCGACCAGTAAAAGTTTCTCTATTCTCTCTTTTTTTTCTTCATGTATGTTGTATAGGCATCATTGTATAATAAACAAGAATTTTTAAACCAAATCCTTAAATCTTCTTTAATTGAACATTATTCTATCTTGAAAGAAAGATTGCATAAATCCATTGATACATACGATAAATTATTCGACCGATTAATTACTCTACGTCAAATGCATAAACAACAGGCCGAAACACAACGATTTGTTCAGATGCATGGTGATAGAGAGTATTTTGGTAAGTCTTAGCTTGATTAGATTTACTAGAGGGAGGGGGTATAGGGATGAAATGTTTGTAAATAAACCGATCTTATGATAAATTCATTTTTTATTGTTTGTTTGAATCTTCCCACTGATGTTTTGGACTACAATTGATCAGTCTCTTATTGGCATATATCCAGCTGATGAGTCCCAAATAGGACGAAATGCGAGTTTTGGATTTGACTGCTAGCCACCATCCATCTTTGCTTATGACAATTTTATGATACTTTATTTTATATACTGAATTCTAATTAGTTGGAGATATTTTGTTCAGTCTTAAATATGTTGTGCTACTTGTATCTGTCACAAAAAACAAAGTTACATCTGGTATACATATGCTTTGATTTTAGGTTTCCACATCTTATATCCGCACAATGAAAGATGTAAATAGATCACTAGTAGGCAACGGATAAAATCTTGAGACAAATAGTAGAATATTAAAAATCTCCAGCTTTAGAACAACCAGTTATGACTGATCATCCCAGCAGACATTATCTACGAAATCTACACTTCATGATGCTGTGAATTGGATCAATAGTGCTATATCTTGTGGCCGAGTGGATGCCTCGTAAATGTGTGACGCGATAAGACCCGCCAAACAGGGAGCAGCGAATTATCGATTGGAACAGTGACACAGAACCCGTACGAGCAGACTAGAGTGCTAACCGGTCCTGCGATCTGCCTAGCCCAACCAGTTAAGCCCAAAACACCAATAACAGCCTCAGTGGTATGAATCATTGTATTTCAAACATACTGAGTTATATACCAACCAAACAAACCATATCGACCCATAAAATAGATAATAACATTTGTACAATATTTAGCCGAATGTGGCTGTGAATAGTAATCAATAAATTGATGATAACTCAAGGATCGTATGATAATAGTTCAAAGGTCAAAATAAAGTTAGTGATAAGAGGAAACGAATATGATTCGGTTAATTACAATAGGAAATATACATATTATATTGACCAATAAATAGTCCTCAAAAGTTACCATTCGTAATTCTCTTCAGGATACAACAATAGTTAACAACTTCATGGACTAATCTAGTCAAGTCCTAGGTGTTTTATCCGAAACCTTTTTTTCACGTGTGAATGTACGTAACACTACGTTATGGGCGATGGGTTTTAGCTCACACTGTTCAAGTTTGTGTTTACTTACTATATACCAATTTTATGTTTGCCTTTATGTATTTATGACGTTATAGCAATATATTCTGTACTTCATGAGAGCCCTTTTGCTCTATGCTTTTGAAACTCGATCCCTCCGAGTTGAGGATATTAGACGACTCTCTGTGCTTGATCATCTTTGTCTCCGACGGATTGCTGACATCCAGCGGCAACACCACGCTAGTAATTCAGAGGCTCGAAATTGTGTGTTTGGGCACAACAATAATAATTCAATTTGTGTCACCAACATTGACATCGGTGTCTTGGACATTTACTACGAATGTCGTCCCATAGAATCCTATGTCGTGCATTATTTGACGACTATGGGACTGATTGGAAAAGGCGGAGTGGTGATCAGTGTATGACATGGTGTCGTGGTATGAAAGAAAGCTGTACGGAATTGTCTTCTGTTGGTGCTTCACGACTCCTTGGTTAGAGTTTTAGAAATGGTTCAACACAGTGGCTAGAGACTTTATCAAACATGGCTGTTGTAACTTTTTACTTTCTTTATAAAAGTGAACGTAACTTCTTTAACTGGAATGATTCTTTCTGGTTGTATTTTTCCTAACTAAACTGCTTCTCCCATTTTTATTATTGACTTTAAATGTTGTATCAATGTTATTGATTCCCCTTTGTTCTCATCACTGTCAAATACAGACTGTTTTGTTTATTATGGTATTCAGAACGAAATTATCTCCCTTGTCTACCATTATGTGTTACATCGTCTCAGTGAGAAATGAGTATGATAGTTCTTCCTTGATTTATAATTAGAGTAGAGTAAAATACCAGTCACATGTACGTGTACTAATTATGTCACTGTTCAGATTTAACAGAGAATTATTTCAAATCGATGGGAAGATTCAAACAAACAATACTAAATGAATTTAAACTTCACCCCATCGCACAAGCAAGTGGCTATCAGGACTCAGTGGCCGAGTGGATAACGCGATGGCGTTTGGAGAGAAAGGTTCTGAGTTCGAGTCCCAAATAGGACGAGACGCGCATCAAACTGGATTCCACTGCTAGTCACTATCCATCTTTCCTTACAATTCTTGTGAATTAAGGCTATATCAAGGCAATACGCACAGTATGCACATATGCCAATTAGAGACTGACCAGTTGCAGTCCTAACACATCGACGGGAAGATTCAAACAAACAATACTAAATGAATTTAAAGAATGGTAGTCATTGCAAGTTTACTAAATAATTAAACAACAAGTATTAAATGGATTACAACAACAACAAAAGAGTTATTGAATAAACCACTTTCATGAAACATAAGTTGAATCATTTTCATGAGTTTTGCACTAATTAACATCTAATTAGAGTGAATTACAAATATGAAGTAAATAAATATTGATTTGGCTCTTCTTTTTTGTTTACGGTCATCCATGTTAAATTTGTAGCTTATGTAAAAGTACGTACTTTGTAATCGGTACCAATGATCGAGTTATACTTACTTATCTTTTTATATCCTCATACTGTAGTTTTAATGTTTTAACTTAATAATCCTTTTCATCGTAATAAAGAATAATAGTCATGATTTTGAAACAAACTAAATCGGTACACTTAGTTACCAAGCTTGTGTGATTCGTTTTAATGATATAGTTGAGCACTCTTTATGTATTGATTTTCGTGTAGATTGAACAATAAACAACTTTCCTTTTTTTGTAACTTGTTATTCTGTCTAGTATTCCCTGACTCATAATATTTTTTTTTTACTTAATCGTTCCCAAATCAGAACCAGAACTGACAGTGAACTGTATATATAATATACTACAAAGAATGCAGTAAATATATTGGACTCTATATTCAATTTATATAAGAAACTTGTAGTATCTCGACTTAATGGCCAGCGGTGTTTGATTGGGAATGAACCAAACCGAGTATTCTACTTGAAGCATGACCAGAGTGTGCAACGGTCATGACTCTATCGTGCTAATAAATGTAGGGGAAGAAAGTTAAATCCTTTCTGGAAGTTGTCCCACTATCGGTCATACATTTAGTAACAGTGACGTCATTAATAAAGACAGTCTAAAACAATAACGGGAAACGAAGGTATTACAGCTTTGACAAATTTAATACTTGACAAGTGTCTAAAAAGAATAAGGTTTTAATATTAGGTACAATTTAACCGAAGCTTTTATATTACATAGATAACCATTTGGTTTTATAATTAACTAGTTTTTATAAATACATAACGTGATTATCAACAATAGTCCTCATTTCAGGTCCACCTTACTGATGATTGATAATTAGCAAGGTTTCCAGCTAACTAAATCCGACCACTTAATATCAAAGTGTAGTGCACGCGATGTCGAGTCAGTTAAACCAGTAGCTAACCAAATTGCAACTCGATCCGTAGGATTCAGCTAGTACAAAGTAGGACCAGATAAGCACGGCATTAGTCACCACTCAACTATTAATCAATTCATATATCAGTAGTTACTAGAAAGAATAGATCACTTATAGAGAAACTAATAAATGATAAATTTCATACTGTTCTTTTCTAAAAAAAAATCTCTTCCAGATGATAACTTTTCTGAATCTGATGTTAATTCAGATACAAGTAGTATGTCGGGAGATAGTATAACCAGTTCAATGAGCCAAATGAGTTTACGAACGTCAGGGTCGAAAAAATCCGGGTAAGTAAGCTTAATTTTTACACTTCAATGATGTAGTGCACTGTACTGATTAATCTCCTACGTTTTTGTTGTTTCAACGAACCAAGTGTAAGAACCACTTATGAATCAATCAACGACACACTAGGATGGGAGCTATTGAATAAAATCTTACTGTGGAATAGTCCATACTTAATATTTTCTATTTTCATTTGTCACCTTAATAACAAATGAATTACAGCGATGTAGTTTTTTTTATTTACTAAGAGTTGGTGTTTTGACAAATATTCCATGCTTAAAATACTAATTTACCTTGGTAACAACTATACTGGCTCAGCTTTAAATGGACAGACAAACTATCACTTCGAGGTTACTATGTCTCTACAGAATCAATCACCTTGGTATTTTAAAAAAATAATGAATATGATGTAACTATCTTCAACACTATTCTGGTTACAAACATGCTCTTGATAAGTATAATTCTTACTTCACTTTTCATCATTAGTATCATTTCTTATGGCCCTATCTAATATGATATGAAATAACCACCGATCAGAATATCACTCTCCTTGAACTTGTCCCTGACACACCAACCAGCACTTGTAGCCTTTAAAAAACTCTCAATCCTCATTGGTCCTCAGTGCAAAACTTTCTCGCTTTGCCCTCCCCGTTAAGTCCGAAACACAATAATCAGCTCCCACTATATGAATATTGCATTTCAGACATACGTAGTCTACATAAAAGCAGACCAGATCAAATCACACCATAAAATGAAAAATACTAATTATACAAGATCAAGTCAAAGGTGGCTGTGAGTATAGGAGACTGTAACTAATAGATTGAGAATAATTTAAGAATAGTTAGTCGTATAAACGTAGTTAACGGGTCAAATTAAAGCTTATTATGAAAGTGACTTAACTTTTAACTTATATTTTCTTGCTCACACTCCATCATCAAATGACATCCATGAATAATATCATGTATTAAGTCATAACTACTCAGGAACCTTATTATTTTTCAACTGTCTAAACAGTTAATTAAAACCTAGAGTTTAAAATGCCGGTATTTGAGACTGTACAGGAAAAAAACCTAGGGAGAAATAAGTAAGAATGAAGAGTTTCATACTAGGATGAAAAAAATACTGGACCTGTTTGGGTTAGCATAAGTTTGGAACAGTTAAGCTTCTTACTCAGCATTTCAGTTTGGCATGTTTGTACAATACTGAGACTAGTGATTGATAACTTTATAAATTAATATCATGTCTCTGCATAGGCTTTTCTCAATAGACAACACACCTGTCATTTGTTTACTAAGTATGAGGTCCTGTATCCCGGTTTGAGTCAAACTTTTAGGCACATATGAGGTCTAATGTTAATACCTGGCTACCTAAAATCAAATTAAGTAGAGCGGAGTTCGAACCATTTACTCGTTAGTTGAAGCTTAACTGCTTGAATTATTAAACCACTTACTGCTCCACTAACACCATTTTGTAAACCTGAGTAGACAGTAATCTGTTAACCATAAATACATACGTCTCAATTTTGTCCGCTTTTACAGCCCAAAGAAATTCAAACATTATATTTATGACACAAGTAAACACTACACCCATTTTATGGCGCATATATGTATACATACTGAGGAAAGTTTCATGAATTTCTTTTCATGGTGGTTAGCTGTATACGCTCATTCTGTTTTTCTCCCGATAAAGACGTTCGATGAAAGCCAAACGAAAACAAGAAGCAAAGAGATGGAGTTCAAAACCGGGTAGTAAATACGAAGAAGTTGGTCTATTACATGAACTAACTCAATCAATAGAATTGGGTCAATCACTCGCCAGTAAGATTTTATTTATTATTATTCCATTCTCTAGTTTCGCAAGAAAAAAGTCCGCTAGGATAGGACCTAGAGGTGAACCCATCGCTATACCATCAATTTGTCTATAATATGTATTATTAAAGACAAAATGAACATTCATTGTACATTTCAAAAGTAACTCTTTAAGACTGACCTCAGGAATTCCGACATTGATTTGTTTTTCATGCAATTGTTGACACACAAAATCAATAGTCTCAGTT
>NC_031498.1:21700795-21821395 GCF_000237925.1 Schistosoma mansoni | reverse complement strand
ATGATATACTAATTTCTCTATCGTACTCCCGAGCCATTCATGATTTAGCATAGCAAAGTGAATTCATATTGATTTTAAGTGAAGATACTGATTTGCACCCAGTATCAATCAATGTCATGTTTGCTTAGTCTTTAATTTAGACCACCATATATAAGCGAACAATATTGTATTCGATTAGATCCTCATCCAGGCTTTACTCTAATATACAGTAATATTTATATGCATATACGAAATTATTAAACCAATCAAGGCAGTTTATGAGTCAATGATAACAGTGGAATAGATTACATAATCAAAATTAATAATAAGTAGAAAGTACAAATTGATAGTGTAATGACAAGTGTACAGGTGTACTAGTTGTGATAAGAATAATAAAAGGCTTGAATCAATGTTACATAATAGGAAAATAGGTCAATGATTAGAAAAATAAATAACAATCATAGAAATTATAAGATTACGTAATAAGAAGTGTTCAGATAATTGGAAGCGAATATTAGAAAAATTATAAGTAAATAATTGATAGGGGGGTGAAGAAAAATAAACGAAGAAAGAGTATGGAAAATAAGATTATTTATTAAGGCCAAGGGAGGGATAAGGGTGTTACAAATTTCTTATGAACACAAAGACTTGGGTTGTTGAATCGAATTCCTATAGCTTCTGCTATGTGTAGGAGACGAGATCGAACCCCATAAGGAAAAGTAGTAGGAATACGATAAATAACTTTAAAAGACTGGTTTCTGTCAACTTCATGACCGCTATCAATCAAGTGTGAAAGAATCGAGCTCCGTATCGACTTGACCATACCTTTTCCTAACCACGAAGGGAGGTGTTCACTAACTCTTTGGTTCAATTGTCTGGTAGTGCGCCCAATATAGCTTTCTCCACAGGAGCAGCTGAATTTATAGATACACATAGAAGTGGCATAACCAGGCAACTTGTCCTTTAGTTGGGGAATCACCATAGATCGTGTCGAGTAAGAAAGAAAGAGGTCGGCAGCATTAAACGTTCTCTTAACTGCTTTAGTCAGTCTATCCCGTAGTACATCATCAGCTGAATCGCCGTTGAATTGTAGTTTCAGGGTTGTACGTCCTTAACGACGGTAACTGGCACATGTGCAATTGTAAGTTTAATCCATTTAATATGTAGGCTACCCGGTTGAAGTTTACGTGATAGTTCTGATCAATGATCGGAGGCCTCGAGCAGTCCATAGCTCAAAATTGGTGAAAATGATACAATTGCACCCATTTTACCTTCCCTTAAATTTTGGGTTCCAGTATGACTTCATTCTTTTTATTCTGTGATTATTTCATTCCTGATTTTCGAATCATGTTCTTTTTTCCAAAACCATAAAAGCTTCGGCTACCTCAGCTCATGTGCTGAATAGTATTTTTTCAACCTCATCTTTCTTTATTGATATGGTGTGGTAATTTGTGCACGTTCCTACATTATGACTGCCTGATCAATTAATACTGACTCTTTCATAAGATGGAACAATATTTTTTTTATGGCAAGTGTATGTCTTTGCTAGACGAGATTGATTTTAACCTAGGTAGATAGTGAAGCCCTAGAACTTCATACTGATAACTAATTAGTGAAATGAAATCCACTGACTTTTGCAATTATCGCGAATATTGATGCACATAATTTAGAAGCAATCAACAATGCAATTCGACAAGCGTTAATTCTCCTCATAGTTTTTGTGGTTTTATTTTCTCCTAGTCAATATCAATCATATTAATAAGTCGTATACACCGAATCCCCAGCCGGTTTTTAGACGGATACAATTATCGACATTTGAACATTAAAATTTAAAAACAGCTTTCCTTCTAAGGTTAGTTCATATACAAGTTACATTAAGACTCGAGGAAAGATACTGTAATAAACTTGGAACATAAACAGTCAGATTAAAAGAAAGTGATAGGGTTCTATGCAAATATGAAAAATTTTATTGTTCAAGTATTGAATCTCCTTCGACTGAGCTGACTGGGATATATATCCAACTATCTCGATGCGCGATGATGGCTGATGTAGTAGCTGGTTGGAAGAGCTTGAAGCGGCCAAACCAGGATATGGCAACAGTACAGTATGTCATCGACAGTTGGATGTAGACTAATTCGTGTGACTATCGTAACCAATGATTCGAGGCTTTAGGGAGCATCACTCAAGTTCATTCACTTTCTGTCTTACTCTAAGTCCTGAGTCCCAAAATACTTTTTTCACTACTGATACTGTTTCGAGTACTCTGGAATTTTAACCTGCTGTGCTAATGTGGTATGACAAGTTGAACCAATGCATGTGTCATGTTCTACGTTGCATGACTAACTGTATAAAATGACAGCGCGATCAGATGTATCCATATACACCAAATATTCGATCTAATCTGTTTGTTTTTTGTACTATTTCCGATTTTCTAAATTAAAAATGGCTGTTTTCCAAAGAAAAAAATCTACTTACAACTAGATAGCGAAATGTCAGAAATCTAATTTCCTATTCATTGAAGCATCACAAATACAGTATTGTTTGTATCATTATTATATTTGTTCACTGTGATACCAAGTCACAAGGTGCACTTTTATGTAATCAGTTTGATCTGTTACTGTAGATAACTTTCCTAGCTGTTTCTGAACAATTTCATTCTATGAAACCCTTACTCTAAAAAAAAGACAATATTGCCGCGGAGTATGTTTTTTTTTCTAATAAAATATTTGGATTAACCTTCATATTGTAGGCTTAATGGCAAGATTTTATATACTTGATGACATTATTTAAAATCTAGATAAATTTGCGATTCTCTCTTGGTAGACGAAGTTATGAACTCGCTTACGGAATTTTGGTATACAAACATGTTTGGAGAAGGTCGTACGCTGATACGCTCAACTAATGACTTATTAAGGAAGCAGAAACAAGGATTGTCATCTATCTGGGATGATTGGACAACTGGTAAAGTAAGTACAAATCAATACTTTTTCTATTTATTCACCAAAAGCTAACAAATTAAGAAGTACTTTCAACATGTTAATAGCTCTTATCTGTTAAAAAAAACATGTGACTTCCGAGCAATAGGCCATGATTTCGAACATCGCGCTTAATGTACTTCAGTCTGAATACGCTTCCTACGAAGTTTAAGTTGAAAAACACAATTTGTAAAGTGCTCCTAAACTACTAGAATTCCCGTTGTCGATCTTAAAAGCTGAGAAAACTGTTGAAACATTGTCACTCTGGATTCTCCTACTTTTTTGACAGATATGTTCCAGGTGTTCAAAATATATTGCGAAGTTATTTCTGTATCTATAAAGCATTATTGCGTGAGACTGTTTATTTATCAAGTATTTTTATGTACTCAACTCTAAACCTTATTTAATCTAACAGCGATACTTGTGTGATATGGTCAACATAGGATTACT
Organism: Schistosoma mansoni; assembly: GCF_000237925.1. Lineage (NCBI taxonomy): Eukaryota > Metazoa > Platyhelminthes > Trematoda > Strigeidida > Schistosomatidae > Schistosoma > Schistosoma mansoni. The sequence continues at coordinate 21,817,991 of NC_031498.1, read as the reverse complement.
ACAAGTGTTTACTCTAGATATCTGTTGTCAGGATCATAATCTACAAATCAATCCCAGAATATTACTACGTATCCCGTGCAACTGGTAATCGTTGACTGGCAAGTATTATTTTCCTCTTCACAACAACTTATTGTAAGACAATCATTTAGCTTTTTTCCTATGACACATTAAATTCTACAGAAGGCAAGAAAATATAATGCCATTAAACACTCGAAATTCCTTTCTTTATGCAACATCTTAACTGAATGTAATAAATTTATGTTATCTACTTACATTTCTATTGAATTATTTGTCTCCAGTGTATTGCAGGAGAAAATGAACAATTTTTCGGCCGGAAAAAATATCCCATTCAAGGTAAGTCAGATAATCATGCATAAAATAACGGCAGAACATGCGCACACACACATACATTACTTAACTTTTACTTAAAACTTTTTGTTTTTATTTTAGAAGCATTTTTGTGTTTTCCACCGAAAATGAAAAGGACTATTATTGAATGTTGTATGTATTGAATGCGTCTTTTAATTGAATACAATAGATATGTTTTTCAATTGTGGTACAAAAGGTTTGATTATGTGTCAAACACACAATTGCATACACGTACACACAGATACAACAAAACAAAAAAAGTTTACACTTATTTATTTGAAGTAATCTTTTTATTGGAAAATAAAAATATTAATTTCTTTTCAAGAAGAAAAGAAAATGAAATGAGGAAATGCTTTTTCAATTAAGTTTATTGATCATTTGATACTGTGAAAAAATGACGATAATGTAAGTATAAATGAATCCGTGAATGAATGAGCAATCAAGCGAGAATAATATTTTTTTTAAAGTGAGCAGGTTAGAAATCACTAAGATCTTTTCTGCCAAATTTGAATAAAATTGACGATATACAAATTAGTAGATTTTGTAATAGTATAGCTACACCTGGCCATACTGGTGTTTTATCTACAGCTACATAACCTCCAAATAGTATCCAACATGCAGCTATTGTACTGCTAAATGCCATTGAGAAAGCGAAAAATAGGCATATAAGTGCTCCGCGACGACCGATACGACTGTCTGAAAATTCATCTCTCAACTAATAAAAGAAGTAAGAGGGAAATTAATAAACACTTACATTTTGGTAAAGTTCAGTTTATTATTTTCCATAGATTAACAATCAAACACAAATCAGAACTACATGAGGTAAAAGCCGATTATGTTAGCCAAAACGGCAATGAGAATTTTACAATTAAGCAAGTTAACTCAGATAGCTCAACAAAACTAAAAGCGTCCATCTAATCTGTAAATCTACAACATGAGAATCGGTGTCCATATGATATGTTGAGAAATTCTACTTTCGAATAAAATCACCATTTGAAAAAATAGCTCTTAAAACTCGCGAATAAACTATGTGTATCCGTCCTTGACACTTGCATTTACGGCTACTGATTCTGTACGACACCCTGATTATTTCTTTAAATAACTACAGGTGATCAATGTAATATACAACGGGAAATAACTTCCGAGTATAAGTTCTGTTCACCGAAAGTAATGCGAATCAATGTTGTTGCGTATTGGGTGGTTTGAGTCGGTGGTTCAAATCGTGCAGTGGTAGTATCATACGTAGCCCAATAAAGCGTTTGGCTAAAATCTAATTGCTAAGTCCTAGCAAGCTTGAAGTATAAAACAATACAGTCATCAAACATATTTGATGTATTTCCATATAGTTCGTTCGGTGTTGTTTGATAAATCGATATATAGCGTTTCACTTAAGGCAAAATATACGTTTATATACACAACTTCAAGTTATTAATATTGAAGACATTAAATAAAGTCGGCAATATCCATACCAAAACAAGAACGTCCCAACTGTCACAAATGTAGTACTTTAATCATAGTGTTTCCAACTCTAGAAAATTCGCCAAGCACAAGATGATCCAGAAATTGCAACAATGATTGATGAATAGCCATATACAATGACAAGGCAAACTAAACAACTAGAGCAAGAACTCCGTACGTTCTGGACACAAGGGATTAAAATGACCATTTCTAAGTCTTTCATAAGAAGAAAAAAACCACAGAACGAATCGAATATAATGAAGAGTAAAGCACTGGAATAGTGTCAGTGACTAAAGATAAACGAGAAGTATGTTGGTTATAAATGGGAAAAGGGGAAGTCAGGAATGAAATATTGGGAAGAGTTAGTAAAAATGCAATAAACTTACACAGGTCTAGTTAAATGAATGGGCAGACAAAACATACTCAACAACACCCCTCAGTCAGTATGACTTCTTAGGTGCTCCAAACCTTGACGCTTGCTAATCAATAGCCTCTGAGAATGGTACTATTAACTATTGCTACAAACACCGTATTGCCACAATGAACGACCATTGACCTTTTCTCTAGCGATTCCCATTAAGACATAATCTACTTATACCATCTCAGTACCTGATATTTTAATTAAAGCTTCGCAGACACATTGACCCCCCTTGTTATTTTAGTAGCCGGTGTCATCAACCAAACTTTGCATAGTCGGTTTTTGTCAAGAGGCAGCGCTAGGTCACTTATTTGCAGGATGAGACGTGTCTGGCCTCACTTTTGTAGCATCTGTAGGGTTGGTAACTATTCTTTGCTTCAACAAAAGAGTCAACAGTCACCCTTATCTTCAATGTCGAGTCTACCATTTGCTAAGGAGAGTATTTTAAATACTTATGGTGATGTGCGGAGTAAGAGAAACGATATAACTGATACTTGTTCGAAATTGTTATATCCCGTGGGGATTTATGAATGGTAACTTTGAGAACTATTTATGGACCAATGTGATATGTAATTAAACTACTCATATTTATGTTCCTTTCATTGTGAGCTTTGTTTTGACCCTTGGACTATTATTGTACGATTTACCATTCTTGAGTTATACCCAGTCTATTGATTACTGTTCCCTCTATTCACAGCCACATTTGGCCAAATCTTGTACAAATGTTATTTTCTATTTTATGGTACGATGTGGTCAGTTTGTTTGGTATATAAACCCAGTATGTTTGAGAATAATGATTCATATTGCAGAGGCTGTTATTGGTGTTCTGGACTTAACTGGCTGGCCTAGGCCGAAAGCACGACTGATAAGTACTCAAGACTGCTCATACAGCTTTTGTGTATCATTGGGCAATTAATAAATTCACTGTTCTCTAATAGGCGAGCCAATCGATATAACAGAAATAAATCCACAAAAAGAACTTTTCAAACGTGTTTCGAGTGTTGTAAAATCCCTCTTAAGTGTCGCAAAACATAGTCCAATTTGCTTCGGTGGATTCAAATGAAATTAAGTTTGTTATGCTTGATTGAAGTCAAAGGTCCAAATGTACCGACAGAAGTCTTGGGAAATTTGCCTGAGTTTCTTTCAAGCTCTTAACAACTAAACAACTTTATAGGTATACCTGAGGTAAGCATATTTCTACCTCTACTTTCATGGCTAAGATTAGGTCTCGGGTAAGCAGTTTCACTGAACTAAACGATGATGAGGGAGAAGTTATGTATAGAATTGAGGTTTATTTCGAGTAAATATCAATCTGCTAAATCAGCGAATCACTTTTTTATTGGTCTGCATATCACCAAATATGTTTAACGTTTGTATTTTGGTTATTATTGGAATCCAAGAACCATGCTTCATCTTTTTTGTCCAAGTTGTATTTCTAAGTCTTCAAGATTTTTCGTAAAACAAGGAGCAATACTTTAGTGTTGTACAGTGCAGTTATTCATACTGTAAGCTGAATCGCAGTATGTGTCAGCTTGAACTGATAAACTTTGCAGCTAGAAAAACTTGCATTTGGTAAATCAGTTATGGTTTACACATATTTCGAAGAATCATTTAAGATATAAAAACTACTGTATAAAACCAATAATTTCCAATAGTTAAAACCTACCACTCCGTTAGGAACACTGTTGATTAATATGAAAGCGATAGTGCTGAATACTCCAGCTGTATGATATGCATTAGGTAAGGAATCGTTTTCGGCGAAAAGCACAGCTGCGTCAATTGCTATCCACCAGCCTAATGCAAATAAAAATCCTGCAATAATTGATACTATGCTATTGCGGATGCGATCAGGTTCAATATCTCGGAATTGGTCAAAAATAGACATTGTTTACTTGGTGTTTAATAAAAAAAACATTAGCAATAGTTAGCTAGATAGCAAAACGCTTGAATTTCGACAATATTACGTAGCAAATAACTGACGAATGCTAGTATGCAACAATTAGTACTTCAGTTAGTATCTGAGATGCGAGTGGCTTAAGTTTCAATGTCAGCTGCAATAAGGCAGGACATTGTTACTGTATGGTGAGGTTAGGCATAAGATACTCGATAAATAAAGTGAATCTGTTAGTGGAACTGAATTTTCACCGAACGCAGTGGTTGGTACATGTTTCATTCATCCCTAACCACCTCCTCACACCGACGCGTAATGTTGGTCGACACAGAAATATGTCGGAAGAAAGTTAGTGGGCTTCAAACCAAGATGTAGAGCCCAACCGTGAAATCAGTGACTTTGACCGAGTTGTGTTTGGACATGCAGACTCCCTAGTTTAATTCGCGTAATGAATATAACCAACGGTCGGGTATTCATAGCTTACATTATAGACTTACATCAAAAAAGTACGGGACAGCTGCTTTGTCCTAGTGTGTGTCTACAGATCCATCTCTAATGAGCTGTCACTAGTAGAGCTCAACCATATCAAATGTGAGGATTATCCACCATAAGTAGATGATCGCGCAGTACTGCGAATCGGTTGAAGTTAGAAATGTACACCTTTGGATGAAATCAAGTGGTCGCCACGGTAGTGAAGGTCCTTGATCCGGTCTCCGATGGAGGCGTTGGAACCCACTGCAAAGTCCGATATTAGGATAAAGCAGCTGCACATCGCTTCCTGGTTTTCAGTGGGTTTCCAAGATCAATCCGTAATGTAAACGGTCAAAATTCAACATTCTCCACACAGCTATATACTAATAATGATGAGATATCTTATTCAGCACGCTTCAGCGTCAATTGCAGTTGCATTCATTCTTTACCTTCAAACTATATCTGTGCTTCCCGTTTCGTCATTCATTTGTTCTTAAATTTTATCCTTATTACTACTACTAGTAAACCTGCTTATTCGGTTTTCATCTTAACTTCTTTCTGTAATCTTGATATAAAATGTGACTGGGCTGACATTTACATTTAGTACTAGGTTTTTATGACTGACTAAAAATGACACAGAAGGGGTACATTGAAGTAAATGAGTATGTGCTTGGTTGTTGGCCACATTATTTACTAAATTAAGACATTCGGGCAAATGACAGGACCGAGTTTAAAACGATAAAGTTTATTTTTCGACGAAATCAGGTTTAAAATACATCCCGCTGTTTTCATGAAGATCTGGAGTTCAGAAGGATTATAAAATGGGATCGTTTTAACAGCAGGGTTTTCGCCCGGCGAGCAACCATTTATTTCGAACAAGTATCGATCTTGAGTATGACGATAAACTGTCTGATTGTAAACTACCAATGTAATTAAACTACAGCACCACCAACGACTACTGAGAACTATACCTCTCTCTAAGGCACATGTTTGTACTACGATTAAATCTTCAGTTAATCATCCGTTCCACATAAAAATTAATTTAGGATGGAAGGGCTTTATCTAATTTACTTTAAAGATGACAACGTAAAATGAGTACTTAAGAACTGACAAAGTGCTTACAGATTCTTGAAAGGGATTTTCACCTGGTAGAATCTCCAGTTTGTTTTGGAAACACTAGTAGAAACTTAGTCACTACCATTAAAACTCTACAAGCGACCAGCTGGTCTTGACATTTTCAGACTAAAAGGACCTTAGGAATCAATACTAAGGTGGTGAAGGAACTTACGTCTTACACACAATATAATGATGTATTATCTTTTCAATGTCAAACAATCACCCCGGTTGCTGACATTAAACACAGTAAAAAAATGTTTGAAGTAATTTCTAAAACAACGTTTACTACATAAAGTCAATAAACATGATCTGAAGTTTAGTCAGTTTATCGCTAGATATTGCGATGTCAGTCCAATCTCCGGACTTCGGGGAAATTTTAGGTTTCTCCCTAAAGTCATATAAGAACTCGTAGTTCCCCCCCCAAGTTTGGAGAAATCTTGTAGAAAACCCAAAATTCCACCAATACAATTTGAAATTTTGAGGGAAAACCCTACACCAGTGAAGATTTCAGAGTTTTTGTCGCATTTCCCCAGAACCGGGAGATTGGGCAGGCAGTCGCATAGAATATGACATGTATTGTTTCTGCTAACAGTTCGTCGGTAAATACAGATGGTACTAAATAAATTCTGATGACATTCCTTTAGTCTCTAAAACGTTCTAACACGTATGAGATATCAAAGAAATGAGTGAACAATGCTATATTATGTAGCATTGTCCGTTATAACTGGTACTGCTTTAACATTTACAGTCAAACTGTTCAAAGGGAATAGAGCAGACCAATCTGACTTGTTTCAACGCCAAAGCCCTGTATATTTCTAAAAGAAGCCTGTGGTTGGTAATACATAGATCATGGATCGAAGTATTTAAAGCTGTCAAACCGACGTCTGGTTTCAAACAAATTTGCCATAAGTGAGTACAATATAACCTTCCTCCAGTTTTATAATGTAGATAATGAACAAATATTTTAAACAGGTATATTCTAGCAGTAGGATTACCTTTATTATCTTGAATGTTAACTTATCGTCAACCAAGAGGAAATCAACTGTGTTATTGGCGCCTGTGGCGGGTTTTTTGAACTTGTTTTGTACAATCCAATCCTGAGATGGCTTCACACAGACATAACTTCAAACTTTAAACGGTTGTGAATAAATTTGAGGAAGCCTTTGTTCAACGTAAGCTTGTGTCTGGTAGTATAGAATCCCTGTTGCTTCCAGGTATGAGCGGTAGGTCAATAATGACCGCCTCAGCAGTTTAAATTCTAAAGGCTGAAGATGAAATTCTCTGAAGTCTTCCTAATGGAACCGGAATTGGAGTCATTGAGTTGGTTTCATTTATCGTCTTTGAATATTCTCCGGATTTATCTTATCGTTTTAAAGTAAGGGAGAAAAACGTAGTGTTGTAGCTGTAAATCATTCCCCAAAATCAATAGCTCATTAAGTGTTCGACATTGGATGCTGACCACGTTGTTTAAGTGGACTTGTTTAACTGAAGGCTTTCGGTCATGCATCCGTACCAGATCACGTTTCGAACCAGCGTGGGACACAGCTCCTACGTTCACTAGCCAGCTTAGAACAAACGCTTCTCGATATATCAACAACGTATCAAATATATCTTTCCTACCTCTTCTCGTCTGACTTCTGATTTCCATTGGTCGGAGGAAAGCTTCGTATATAGAAGGTGCTACTTTTAGCAGGTTGTAAAATCAGAATACTAGTCGTATCTTCAGTGTTTTCTTACTTAGTCTGGAGTCGATTAAACCAGAAATTGGTAGAAAAATACTACTGTCAAACCTTTCAGAAACGATTTTCAATATACCAGCCCACGGTATGCCCTAAGGACTTCTTCCCAGTCAGCACGTGATTTCAAATATTAAGGAACCAGTACTTTTATAATTGAGCCTTTTGTTTAGTTTACAAGTCTTCCTGAGACCCCTACAGGGTTATTTCAGACTTCAAGCTCAGGTAAAAAATTGAACGTAATATTCACAACATCATCGCACGAATAAGAACTTAGCTAAAAATTTCAACCAGGGGAAATCAGTTGAACTATTCAAACCTAATAGGTAGTTGACGAATACTTATGTAAAAATGTTGGGATATTTCGTGGTCATAAATGAGGTTCTTTGGAAGCTGTGAAGTCAGCGCTTCTTTTGACAACCAGAGAAACGCTCAATATGGGTACATGGAGTGCCTACAAAATGTGGAGACCAGGAGGCTCATTAGAATTACAACGCAAATGAAAACATACAAACTGGCGGGTCTTGAAATAAGTGACACACATTAGATTCAGTTTGGACAGAAAAGGCTGACTTCAAGATAACTTGTTGTATCCCGGTCATGGGGCAAAGACGCCACACATCCACAAATGTTTGCGCTGATTTTGTCCGAATAAGCATGAAATTCACCTGTGAAATGGAAGACGCACAACCTTAATTTTATCAAAACGTCCTTCCAAACGGAGAATCGAAGGATTACAATGAATTCCACCCAGCATTATGCATCCATCAATAACAGCGGCGAAGATGATAAAAACAAATTTAATGAGATGCTGTGCTTCATCCTGGAGAAATTTCCAGAAAATGACCTGATCATCCCGATAGGAAATAAAAGGCCGAAGTCTAGATGGACAACATAGGACGGGAAAAAAATCGTGAAGCGTTGTGGACTGGGATAAATATATTAAAAGGATGAAAGGCTAGTGGATCTATAGTAGGAAGCCTTTCCCACCACAAAAACGTACACAGCTATATGGGTATAACCGGATCAGTTTGATTACATATGCTCTAAAAATTTCAGAAGATCCATGGCAAACTGTTATATCTAGAGCCTTGATTCTTAATATGCCGCGAACTACTTGACTACTTGAACGATAAACCCCGCAAAACGTCGCAAAAGAGAGAAGACAAAGACTGGTAAGTAGGAAGTTTATTCCCCAAATCAGTGTCAAAATATAGTACAGAAATCTCGTGTATTTATAGTTTTTTGGCTGAATGTAAATCATCATTTCGGTCAACCAATAGGCACATAGGGGTCATGCTAATCCATCCAATGGGGAAGCCACACGTCGACATTCTAGAACATTCCCCTAGCCGTGATTAGATGGAATGTCTGTGGCTCTTCCTGGGCTTCTTAGGGCTTCCTAGAGTCCACCGACGGCCCGTCCTTACAAAAACGTAAGAGTGAAGCCAGTGGCTGACAAAGCTTCAGATCACCGCTTGATGGTGGTCATGCTGAAACAGGACATGAATATGATTTGGCCAGTTTATCAGTCAGGTTTAATATAGACTTATTTTAAGATGCTAAGAAACTCGGTAAATTGAGGATATCTGAGAGCAGCTAAACACAAGCCCTATAAGATCCACTAGTATAGGAGCAAGCTACTATGGAGAATTAAAGTGGCAGTGGCCTCAATCATTCTTCAGTAATAAAAGTAATAGGTTGGTAGACCTATGTTAATCCTCGGTGCTTGTTTTCTAATAGAGGGTCAGCTTCTCCTTGAAAATGTTCACTGATAGGGCTGATACCACTTATTTGGGTAAAGTGTCCCAGTTATTAACTACTCGATGAAAATCCGGAAACCCGCTGAGTTTATGAGATCGAGGTTTTTGATCCTTCTTGCCATGGCCTCGGAGATGACTAGTTATTCAGGGAGCAAAAAATAAGGTTGAACAACACCCAAACCATCATTAAATATACGGAATGCCAATATAAAGTCAACTCATTTTCTAAAATACGATAAGGGAATAGGTGTTAGGCGTTTTAAGCGCTTATCATAAGGGAGTTTGGAAAGAATTTCACTAACTTTGTTCCTAAACTCTGAACACGCTTGATTTTACTGGTATGCTTAACAAGGCATGGACCAGCTGCTTGGACACAGTACTTTAGGGGTGGTTTTGCATAAGTGGGATACAAATTCCGAAACATCTCGTCACAGCATTTGAATGCTCACCGAAGTGACTGTAATGCTCGTCAACCTTTGTGACTTACTGTTACCCCTAAGTCTTTGTGTTCCTGAATGCATGGAAGAGATGTACCGTTGACAGTATACTGGCAACTACTGCCGTGTTCGGTGTTAATCAGCATGCTATTCTTAGAATGATTCCTAACTCCCAGCTTTGGGACCTCTCAACAAATTCGCCATATTTTTACATCATCTGCAAACATTAATGTCGACGACTTAGGCGGTCCTGGTAATTCACTGACGAATAGGAGGAAAAACAAGAAACCCAAGATCGTATCTTGGGATGCATAAGTTCGACTGACTTCCATTCAGATAATCTCCTATCTAACCTCACTCACTGTCTTCGGCCTCAGAGGAAATCTCTTATCCATTCCCGCACAACACCTGTTCTTTTAAAGCTCGAGAACTTCTGCGCGAGACCTAAATGAGAAACTTTATCAAGCGCCTAACTACCTGAAACTCCGGATCTTAAGATTTATCTCACTATTTTGCTTTCAAGTCTTCAACTCAGTGAGAGCATTCTCCCACTTGATTCTATTTTCAAGAGACTAATCTAGTCGGATATGAACATTCAAATTACAAATTTTGTATTAGTTACTTAGTGTAAAGTCTCTTTCCACGTAACTTTTAAGTACTACCTTCAGGATCCCTGTTGGTTCGGTCCCGCCTACAACCCACTTAGCTAGTATTATTGCTTTAGTAATACGTACTCTTCAAACCTCTTCTGGCAGTACATTTCTGATACCATATTCCACCAACTCCAGATCGTGTGCAACAGCGAAATGAATAGTTAACAAATAAGGGTTCGTTACCCGAAAATCAATAAGAGAATTCATAACAATATGAGATCCAATATTAATTTTCGATCACTGGAACAGTCGTACGCAGCAGGCAGTCAAAGGTCAACACTCCCTAACCGAACCACACTGTAACCTTGAGTTTAGTCAAACAAGACTCTATTATCAATGAGCCGGCAACATACAACGGTAAAATAAAAAAGTAAAAGTAAATCTTAAAGTGAAGCCAAATAATAAGGGTCAAGATAAAGAAGATTAAAGAACAGAACACGTGGTCACAAGAGACCTGAGTAACAGTCAAAATACGAGAAAGAGAAAAAAATGAGTAACAACACTGTCCAGCGCATTCCTCTAGACGGATTTTCAACGTATTCTTTTATTGTCACCGAATCTATCTACAACGTTCTGCGAAAGCAAGAAAATTCTCCGTGACACACCGTATTTCATTCGTATTCTATTGTATTTAAATCGTATTACATAAATGAGTACTTCAAAATGTTCGTTACATGTCTGCTGAAGTAACTTAGGCATGTCTCATAATTTCATTAGATGATATTGTGCCATGTTTGTTATGTCTAGTAACATGTCGTAGTTAATTTAGATTGTTCTTATATTATATCATTCCCGTTCAGTTTCAATAGAAATCGTGTATATTTACTCCTCATTAGGCCATATACTATGGAAAACGTATTGTATGTGGATAAAAAATCTCAGTATGGTTCTAAAATGGACTCTCCATCGTATCACCGTGTGTAATATGTTAATTAACCTTAAATAATAAACCTTCTGCACTAGCCTTCTACTGAGTGGCTACGTTGTTTGCAGCTTTTAAAATTTTGTCACATTGGTGCTTACCATTTTTAATGATGTTTACTATCCGGTTTGCATCCCCTGTTTTCCCACATAGTAGCCCATGATTCGACTTCATTACTGTATGTCATGGTAATTTCGTTTTCGGTTTATTTTCACCTAATGCAGGTTGGCAAGTATCTAAACAGCTCACAGAAAATTTCTACCATCCCTTCCATAGTTTATATATATATGTATCTGTATTTACTCATCCGACTGTTAAACTAATAATACTCAAACGAAAGTTCAACAAAAATGTCAGGATGTATAACAACGCCTGTAGCTCCTCCGGGGGCTACTGCCGGTCCCAAGCCCGGGTAAAGGAGGAGGGTTGGGCATGGGGTTAGCGACCCCATCCCGTAGAAAACCAACTCGCTAAAAAAACGCTAACCAGAAAAAATCATTCAAACCATTCAAACTCTGCCCTGGGAATAGAAGGAATAACTATGACGTCTCATGATGAAAGCCGAGTTCCTTCGGAAGTCATGAGGCCGATGCACCTTCTTACAACCAGAGCGACAATTTTTATAGGTACATGGAATGTCCGGACAATGTGGGAGACCGGAAGAGTCTTCCAAATTGCTGTGAAAATGAGGAAATACAACCTGGAAGTGCTTGGAATCAGTGAAACACATTGGACGCAGGTTGGACAACAACGACTAGCTTCAGGGGAACTTCTGTTATACTCCGGTCATGAAGAAGAAAATGCCCCACATACACAAGGAGTTGCATTGATGCTGTCCAGAAAAGCACAAAATGCACTTATTGGATGGGAATCTCATGGACCAAGGATCATCAAAGCCTCCGTCAAAACAAAGAGAGAGGGCATTACAATGAACGCCATCCAATGTTATGCGCCGACCAACGACTACGATGAAGACGCTAAAGACCAATTCTACGGTAGGCTGCAGTCAATCTTCGAGAAGTGTCCAACCAAGGACCTGACCATTCTGATGGGAGATTTCAATGCCGAGGTCGGAAAGGACAACACTGGATACGAAGACGTCATGGGACGACATGGACTGAGAGAAAGGAACAAAAATGGTGAGAGATTTGCAAACCTATGTGCCTTCAATAAACTGGTCATAGGTAGCACCATATTCCCACACAAAAACATACACAAAGCCACTTGGATTTCACCGGATCACACTACACAGAATCAAATCGACCATATCTGCATCAACAAAAAGTTCAGGAGGACGATGGAGGATGTGAGAACCAGGAGAGGAGCTGATATAGCATCCGATCACCATTTGCTGGTCGCCAAGATGAAACTAAAACTTAAGAAGCACTGGACAACGGCGCGGACTACATCACAAAAGTTTAATACGGCCTTTCTTCAAGATGCAGACAAACTCAACAAATTCAACATAGCCCTTAGCAACAGGATCGAGGTCTTTCATGACCTACTCAATGGAGAAGGAACTACCGTGGAGAGCAACTGGAAAGGTATCAAGGAGGCACCCGTTTCAACATGTCAGGAGGTTCTAGGCCAAGAGAAGCACCATCACAAGGAATGGATCACTGTCAGTACACTGGATAAGATTGAAGAAAGGAGGAACAAGAAGGCAGCAATCAATATCAGCCGAACAAGAGTGGAAAAAGCCAAGGCACAAGCTGAATACACAGAGGCAAACAAGCAAGTGAAGAGGAGCATCAGAACCGACAAACGTAAATATGTGGAAGATTTAGCGATGACAGTGGAAAAGGCTGCAAGGGAGGGAAACATGAGACAACTTTATGACACAACCAAGAAACGTGCTGGAAATTACCGTAAACCAGAAGGACCAGTGAAAAGCAAGGAAGGCAAAGTAATCACCAACATTGAAGAACAACGAAACAGGTGGGTAGAACAATTCAAAGAACTTTTGAATCGACCAGCTCCACTGAACCCACCCGACATCGAAGCAGCACCCACGGACCTCCCAATCGATGTTGGCCCACCAACAATTGAAGAGATCAGCATGGCCATTAGACAAATCAAGAGCGGCAAAGCAGCGGGACCAGACAACATTCCGACAGAGGCACTGAAAACAGATGTAGCAGCAACTGCAAAAATACTAACCATCCTCTTCAGTAAGATTTGGGATGAATAACAAGTACCAACAGACTGGAGAGAAGGACTTCTGATCAAGATACCAAAGAAAGGCGATCTCAGCAAGTGCGATAACTACAGGGGCATCACTCTCCTCTCAATACCAGGAAAAGTCTTCAATAGGGTATTGTTAAACAGGATGAAGGATTCCGTGGACGCCCAACTTCGAGATCAACAAGCTGGATTTCGTAAGGATAGATCGTGCACAGATCAAATCGCAACTCTACGTATCATTGTGGAACAATCAATCGAATGGAATTCATCACTCTACATCAACTTCATTGACTACGAGAAGGCATTTGATAGCGTGGACAGGACGACACTATGGAGGCTTCTTCGACACTATGGCGTGCCTGAGAAGATAGTCAATATCATACGGGACTCCGAGGATGGACTTAACTGCCAAATCGTCCACGGAGGACAACTCACCGACTCATTCGAGGTAAAGACCGGTGTTAGGCAAGGTTGCTTACTCTCACCGTTTCTCTTTCTCCTGGTGATCGACTGGATCATGAAGACGTCAACATCTGGAGGAAAGCACGGGATACAGTGGACAGGCAGGATGCAGCTTCACGATTTAGACTTCGTGGATGATCTGGCTCTTCTATCACAAACGCAACAACAAATGCAGGAGAAAACGACCAGTGTCGCAACAGCCTCAGCAGCAGTAGGTCTCAATATAAACAAAGAGAAAAGCAAGACTCTCCGATACAATACAATATGCACCAATCAAATTACACTTGACGGAGAAGCTTTGGAGGATGTGGAAACATTTACATATATGGGCAGCATCATTGATGAACACGGTGGATCAGATGCAGATGTGAGGGCGCGGATCGGCAAAGCAAGGGCAGCATATCTACGACTGAGGAACATCTGGAGCTCAAAACAACTCTCAACCAACACTAAGGTTAGAATTTTCAATACAAATGTGAAGACAGTTCTACTGTATGGGGAGGAGACGTGGAGAACTACGAGAGCCATTATCCAGAAGATACAAGTGTTTATTAACAGCTGTCTACGCAAGATACTTCGGATCCGATGGCCAGACACTATCAGCAACAAGCTACTGTGGGAGAGAACAAACCAGATTTCAGCGGAGGAAGAAATCAAGAAGAAGCGCTGGAAGTGGATTGGGCACACTTTGAGGAAATCATCTAATTGTGTCACAAGACAAGCCCTCACATGGAATCCTGAAGGTCAAAGGAGAAGAGGAAGACCAAAGAACACATTACGCCGAGAATTAGAGACAGACATGAGAAGAATGAACAAGAACTGGATAGAACTAGAAAAGAAGGCCCAGGACAGAGTGGGTTGGAGAATGCTGGTCGGCGGCCTATGCTCCATTGGGAGTAACAGGCGAAAGTAAGTAAGTAAGTATAACAAGGGTGTTATTTTGCTGTGACATAGTAGCATACATCCGAACCAGTGTAATTACCCAACTTCGATGTCGTAATTTGTGTATTTTACTCAAAATAATTTGTACAGCTCTAAATGTCAAGCTCAAAAATTAGTGATTAGTAATTTTTGCGTCACGATTGTAAATGGGACCACAAAACCCACCATAAAATGACGATTTGGCATACTGATTATGTGGGCAAATGCAAAGACGTAAACGATTCAAAACATTTGAAGCAACACCGGCTGTTTTTGACGCACCAACGACTCATCGAAATTGTGTAAACTGATTCACAAAGATTTTTTAAACTTCATTCATTTACGTAATATGATCGATAAAATTGATGAAACTGCTAACACAAACTCAATCGATAGACTGACTGATAATTGTCATCAGATAGTTTCGCTTTCTTATGGTCACCTTCATCTAACACATATGATTCCAGCAGGTTTTTCTACCAGTTGCTTATTTAGTAAACAGATTACGACCTTGTCGGTCTAACTGGAAATCTAGAGACACGCTCATTAGTGTAAATTATCTGTGTAATAAGCCAACTAAATCTTCAAAAAGCCAAAGACATTAGACCGGCACTGGCAAAAGTGCATGCCATTATAATAGATGATGGATAGAGATGTACTCTCTTTGATTATAATCCATGCTCTCTCTAATGATTATATGAACAGAACTCATTGTTTATCATCTTGTAAAGAGTTAATGGGCCGTAACGATTTTGTCACCCATATTTTTCGAATATACTACGTATTATCTACGAGGCGTAACTTAAACGTGGGATTATTAGTCAAGTCATTCCCATCCAACTGGAGTAGGCCCCCAATCATCGACACAGATCACTCTCGCTAGTCCTCCACAGGTTTACTCCGACATCGAAACCTTGATCATAGAGCATATTTCCTGCGTGTGTACTCATGCTCAACGAATTACCACCGGCTATTTGCCCGAAATTTCTATGATTATCAGTACCTTCGTGTACTTAAGGAGTTCATGATAACAGTCTACATGTATTGGTTTTATTACTAGATCCTATCATGGTTAAGCAATAACGAGTTTGAGAAAATGTCCCCGTAACGGAATAAATCGTATTGAAATTAACAAACTAACTGGAACAATGGTAGGAATTCTTCCTCTAGGTGTTTATACTTCTGTTCTTTCAGTTAGGCTACTATTGCATATGCAATTGTAAATCAATGCATATGGAGAGCATATCATCATGAAGGTTAACTGAGCTTCAAGTTTAAATCATAGATAGTACTAATATCAAATACTCGCACTGTTCATACGTTAAGCTGCTAACCAATGACACCGTTAAAAACGTTGATGTAATTTGTTGAAGCATCTTTAAACCATACCACTTTGCACTATCATAATTCCACTTTGTCTTACTCTCAAACAATGTACAAGTAGATTTTCATTTTGCGAGTGTTGAGAACGAAACCAAATGCTCTGAAGTTACAAGTGTTTATCGATCAGTTGCCGCTGCTTCCTTCTTGATTTAGCTTTCATTTTATCAATGTCTGGAGGATTCTTATTATTCTCTTGGTAACATCCGGCGCACGATAATCCCACATAATACAATACTTGGGCTACTTTAAATTATGTAATGATACCCCATGATAGCCTATTACTTAGTAGATCCCGAGTTTTGTCAGGAAAAGACAGTAAGCATATTGCACAAAATAATACCTAGATCCGTTCCTGTGATATAATTTTGATACTGGAGCAGTGTTCATACTACTGATCTTGTTTGTTCATGCCAGCATCTCGTAACCTGACGCCGGCAACTTCCCATTTTATCCTTGTTTGCGGTTAACATTGTGTATGGCATTTGCAGTTCGTGATCGGGTCTCTGAGTTAGTGAGGAGATGTAACGAAAGTACGGTTGGCATTTATTCTTGCAATTGCATCACAAAGGGTTGTAATTGGCATCGTGCTAATTCTGTTGTGCTAATGGATAAATTTGCTTGAACTGCTGACTAAATGTATTCTTTCGACATTATTCATTCAGTAGTTCTGATTTAACATTTGGAAATAGTTAATTGCACTGTATTTACTTCCTATTAATGACGTGGATAATCCGGTCGCTACAGTTGCCCTTTCGGTTATGGACTCTGTAAAACTCATATTGAAGGTTTTGATTGCGTTTCTTCTGAAGATGGGAGGTATTCAATTTATCGTAAAGTATGTAAGCTAAGCTGACTAGTCTTTGCGAACGATGTGTAGCACGGCGTGCCCAATGGTGATCTGATGCGGATGCTTGATTGAGCACCTTCAGACAGGGTGTGTCTAGTAAAACTAACGAGGTTAGCGTCAGAGTCATAGATTGATAGAACTATTTAGTTTGCGAATTTGGTTACCACCATAACTTCTGCAATTGCGAAAAAACAATATCTTATTAGGTTTACAGTCATAATCGATGAATTTCCATGAGTTAAAGAAATCACTTAGTCTTGACAATCCTTTAGTTAAGGTCACAGAATCTGGAAAATGTCGCCAGAGTCTGGAGACCCAGATACAACTACTAATGGCCTCTAACATTTTATATTCACTGTTATAGGAGTAGGCCGGTTTCTGGATATATATACTGCTTAAGTGTTCTTAAATGACTTAAATATCTATGAAACCTTGTATCCTCCTCCAAATCTTAATTCCTTATATGAAATAACGTGCAGATGAAGTTTACTTGGCAGATCGTTAGTAAACATGAAAGGAGTTTTAAGGGTGTAACTGTGTCGTACGCCACTTGATACTAGGCAGCAGTACAACTCGGGTCAGACTCTAAAGGATCGTATAAATTCTATGATATATTATTGCAGCCTTTGCCGAAGTTCCCGAATAAATTCAAACAACCTATGCTCCTTAAAATTGTATGTTTTACAGATATTGTTCAGCTACTCCAAGAAGGAGATAATTCAATGTTACAAGCAGTAGATTGAAATTGGTGTCTTCCACCTTATGACTCTCTATCACGCTGTCCTGTCTGTTGTTTGGCTGAGTTTTGACCACTGGAGCTTGAAGAACTCAATATAATCTACCATTCACTGAAATACTCATGATCAAGAACAGTGTAACAACAATAAACTTATTGTGATCGACATATGAATAATCAGATGGAATATCAAATCGGCAAATGTTATCTGTGTAATAATGATAAACAATGTAAATGTCGATGGGTAGTTATAAAGTATACAGGAACAAGCTTAACGAAGAACTTTGACGGCGTTTCGAACTGAATCATTCTACTCCCCGTCTTAAGATAGTCTGAGTCAGCCAACACAAAATTTTGAATGCCCATAGGAAGGGATGAACTAAATTGAAACTCACAGTTCTCAGTATGCGGGCAGTATCTACGCGCGTACATCTGTGTCTTTTCATCTTTTCTGTAGTTTCCATCAGGTCAATCACGAGGAATGAGGACCTCAACAGAGTAGAGAGAGGTTCGAAATAGACCTTCCAAATCCTTCGAGGCGCTGGACAGGATCTTATCTAGACCCTTTGGCTCACAGTTGTCTAGAAGCCTCAGTATCTTGATTACTTTCTGTTTCAAATTCAATGAGATATAGAACATCGCCGGATATTTTGAAGCTATCAACGGACATAAATACACACATTTTATGGCATGCAAGTCGGAATCCTATGGCCTTTGTATTGGTAACTCGTAACGGTATTTGTACGATTGGAGAATCCCGATATAAAATATTTGGCGTCACATCTCTTTACTTCATAACCTATAGAAAAACTTACTGTTGCTTTCCAGAGGTCTCATCAAACTAGCCTGGTTACCTAGTCTATTCCAGTTGATTTTCAGCGCTTAACCACTAGACCACTGAGCTGGCATCCAACGGTGTTAATGTCTAACTTCAACCAATCCACCAAATTGAGCGACACATCCACCATTGTTACTATATCACAACAGACCTGGTTGTACTCCTGGGTTCGAATTATTTGAAGGGATAGGGCTAATGTTGAACCTAAAAGCCAATATTTTACCGTAAAATAGATTTGAACCTGACTTATAAATGACTAAATATCTTTTACGTTGTTTTTTATAATCTTATCATATTACGTGCAATGAGACGCAGACTTTTGTGTAAGTATGGTTAATTTTAGTCATTTAACATGTCCGCTTGATGAAGGTCATATGCTTAATGGTTGTTTATGCTTAAATTCTGCAATGAGTAACAACATTTAATGAGTTTTTTGTGTCACATATTAGGTGTGTACTCAACTTTCTAGATTCTGTGACTACACATTTATGGCTAAACCTATTCAGGTGACTTTTTGAAAAGTTCGCGACTTTTCGCTGAACAGGTTAGGGAAGAGCACCGTCAGAGACATTGTGGTTACTGGCAATATATGCCGAAAAGAACGTATATTATTCAGATATGGATTCCTCAACTGCTAACACCTAGTTGGTGATCACTCATTATTTATTGCTGGGGTCGGTCAAGAAATAAGAAACGGAAAACTGTTAAAATACTTTGTGCCGAGAATTCTAAATTTACCAAAAATATAATGTTGGGTAAAGCTAATAATAACAAAATTAAGAAAACTAAAACTAAAATTGTGTTAGAATTCTGGTCGTGCTAAGTATTTGTGCAATACAACTTTTTAGGTCTAGAATTTTTATAAAGTAGGTTTGTAGAGCACTTAGTGTGAACTACGACCTTGAGAAAACGCGTACGTCAAGTTTGTTCCAGGCGTCAGAAGCCCCGTAAGTGTGAGTGAGACTCTAAAAAAAGAGCAAAAAGAGCTACTCGAAGCCCAAGTGTCGCGGAGATGCATAAAGTTTCTCCGAAAAGCCGAAAAGGTCTGAGAAAAACTGAGAAATATTTTATCCGATCAGTTCTCAATAGAAGTTTGATCAGAAACATCTAGAAAGTGAACAATCACATGTCGCGTTCCTGATTGGATGATCACCTGTACTGCTACTGTTCTTAGTAGCGTTCCGAAACTATCGGGAAGTCCAAGGTCATCAAAAATGCTATAAGCACCCTAGATTTGCTGTACATAAAGGAACCTTGGAGCAAAGCGTTTCTTCCATATTTCGCGCCTCTTCCCTTGTGTTTAGGTCTCTGTGGTTTATACATTCTGGCCTCCTATCAAAGAACGTTGTTTTTCAACAGCAATCAAAGAAGCCGTAAACAATAAGAAATGGAATATGCTGTAGAGTCTGTCTCTGAATTTTGACAAAGGTGAATTTATTTACATTGTCCACAGCCTTAACCAAAATTTGACCCTACACAAATATACTGCAACCTCTCGACACTGTTCCTGACTTGGGTTTGAGGCATAGCAACAGTTTGAACTTTTCTGAGCACATTGCATCTGAAGTATCCAAATAAAGAAAGCTCATTGGATTCATGAATATAAATTTCAGTGGCATCGAAGTGAGGTTATTATTACATAAAAATGCACCGTACCCACCCTTGAATATGGGATTTCGAGTATTATGATTTGAGGAGCATTGAAGGTGTTCAAAGAAGATTCAATAAAGCAGTTTTGGGGTATTATGACAACAAGGATTATCACCAAAGATGTCAAGAACTCAAGTTAGAACCTCTCTGGGATCAGACGCATTAGATCAAACCTTGTCTTCATCTACCGGCTTATAAATGGTATTTCTTGCCCTTCGGCATCTACCCCTTCGTATTCTATCATATCATCCTACAACACACGCAATAAAGAGGATGTCCCACCGATCCTGAGAACCTACACAAACCTATGCCAGAATCTCTTCTTCATTAGCTATTCAACCATGTGGAACAGATTCCCAGTAAACCTCTGTTGCAGTGAAACTATAACCCTACTGAAAAGTCTCCTTGATGACCTTTCTCAAAGTGGTCCGTGTCACCAATTAAATGTCAGTATGATTAAAAATGATTTATACGAACAAGGCCCACTATCCATCTAATTGTTTATAAAGCAAAGTTGAGCCTTTAAAACTTTGTTTTCCTTTCATTTAAACATTCAAAGTTCGCCTATGTTCATATTTATTATTATTGTTATTGTTACCATTATCGATTTCCAGGCACATCAGATATTTGTTTCTTCATTTGTTCCCTCCTCTCTTTTTCCTTTCTACGTAACTTGTGCTCCTAAACATCCAGTGTTTATGACTAAGATCACATTATCTTGTGTTGTACTTAAATGTGTTAACTTTGCAGATACCTTTTATTTTCACCGTGTATATGACCCATGCAAGTTGGTGTTCAGCGGTCATTCTCTGTAAATAACTTAAGCTTTCATGATATCATTCCAAACTAATACTGCACAAACTCTTATTCTGCCGTCGAATCTTAATGAATCGGCGATTTACTCTCTTACTAATTTATTTTTTGTTCCATTTGGTTGGACATATATCGCCGTTTATTCTTATTGCTTTCTCTTGTACGCCTATTAAATTATTTACATGTTTTGCACTTCACTCCTTCATTTTTCCTTGATTTCTTTCTTCAGTCAACTCGATATTCTTCTTAATTCTACAGAACCTGATTAAAGGTGACAAATATTATGCAAACATTATTGAAACATGTGTATAATGACATTCCCGAAGAAACCCGAGGTGATTTTTTCACAACACTTATGTACGAATAAGCTGTTTGTGGAGGACAATAACGATAAACTCGATACATTTTAAAAGCACCTCCATAACAATATTCATATACCTTTTCAATCGTTCTTCACATTTCAAAAACTTCACTTATAGCCACAGAAGATAATAACTGACTCAACTTCGTTTTGTTACCGACTATTATAATCAGTCATTGTGATAGGTTCGTCATAACTTTCTTCGCTATTTTTGACTGTCTTGTTTAGTGATGTTTTAACTGCAATCACTGGTTTGGCGACTTCCAATTCGTTTACGTCAAGATGTTGAACTGTGTAGTGTTTGTCATAAACGTTTTAATAAATCAATAATTATGAGTCCAGTCGCACTCTCCAATTGTGAATTTACGTTTTTTGTATTTGATTCTAATCTGATTTACAGCCCGTATATTTCGTTTAGAGAGGTCTCCGGCTACTGCCTCAGCTACAGAAATAGTTGATTTTTAACTTAGCTCAGGTTTGTCTCTCTGTTCTAGAGCGTCCTATTGCACAATGCTAAAAAATATACCATCGATATTATGCATTGGTTGAGAACCGAAGACGTCTTCAAAAACAAACCATTAGTGCTGATACAAATTTCCCATGTCATGTACCTCTTTGACTCATATTTGTAGTCCCTACGTGGTCTCCCTTCCAACCAAGAAATTCTATTGCAAGCAAAACTGGACAATCACACTAAGTAGTAGTCCAGTCATGACCCTGCGAAGGTTATTATAGTAAAAAAAGTTATAATAATGTGTCTTTTAGTCTTCCTTTTATCCGTTTCCCTTCAGGATCCTAAGTTAGTGCTTGCCTCGTGATTCATTTTGATTATCTCCGTAATGTATGCTTCTCCACTTCCAACGTCTTTTCCTAATTTCCTCTTCAAATGGAAGCTGGTTTGTTCACTTTTACAGTAGGCTGTAGCTGATGGTATCCGGCTAAAGGACATTGAATATACTGAATGGACAACTGTTCATATATAAATGTACATTTCGGTCATGGTTGTGGTAGTTCTGGAAGTTTCAGCTCCGTACAGTAGAACTGTTTTCACGTTCGTATTGAAGATTCTCACTTTGATGTTGGCTTTCAGACAGTTGTTTCGGGTTCCATATGTTCTTCGATTGTAGGAATGCAGACCTTGCTTTACCAATCCTTGCCTCTACAGTCATCGATGATGCTACCCAGATACATGGAACTTCCCACCACTTCCGGAGTTTCTCCATCAAGTGTGATTGAATTGTTCTCTGTGTTGTATTTGAGAATCACTCCTTTTGTATATATTGTATATATATATATTGTGTATATATTTTGTGTATATTGAGGCCTACTGACGCAGAGGCTACTACTACACTAGTTGTCTTGACCTGCATTTATTGGTGTGTATGGGAGCGAAGAGCTGGGTCTACTGAGAAGTCCAGATCGCCTGGCTGTATACAGTCTTTCTATTGTATTGTTAGATGTACGGCTCGATAATTAATTCTTTGAAAAAGGATTCCTTCGTTGAAATTCGTGTTTATATAATTTCACCCAGTGACTTCTGAGCGTTCATCTTATCTCATCTAGTATAGTAAATTTCTCCCTAGTTTTTTGCTAATGAATTACAACAAAAACCTATAGAGACCATGTTAATATTCACGTCAACAAAATAATCCATTGCGAATTCGATATAAAACACTGTAGCATTCGTCCTTTCATTGCCCGTTGATGTAACTATTTGTCATGGGTGACTGAGGCTTCAGTGTGGAAGAAATTAGTAACATCCTTACCTACTTAGAATCTTGAGAGCATTAGTGTTCATACATACAAATAACCAGCTTATCCAGTCTTAAACGTCCATAAGCGTAAAAGAACAGGATCCAATCGACAGTAACATTAGGAACAGTCTACATAAACTGGTAGTCAAACCTTCCTCGGTCACGGCTCATTAGTCTCCACAACCAAGAATCACCTATAGTTCAAACTCTGATTTTGAGGAATGTTTTAACGAAGTATGCATGACACCCTGTAGTCACTCTACCGATGAATTCGCATGCTGTTTCCTACCTATAACATTGCGGTTGTATAATCAAGTAAGCGAAAAATTCCTGGCCCATGCTAACTGGTGTTATGCACTACTCTCTAGGAAAAGCTCGTCGAATTAAACTCCATCAACTTACTTCACTTCACAAGTTCAGTCAGAATGTGGATAAACATGCATTAACAGTTCGTCATGTACCTATCTACAGTTGTCTTCACCATCACTGCTGGTTGAAATCGTGGCATAATAACCAGCACAAACTTGTTTGTGCTGATGATGTTCAGAAGGACGATAAAAGCTCCACTACCAAACCATCTGACTCAGAGAACAAAACTCCATCAAAATCATCCTCATGAGCTACAAAACTTCTCCACCATCTCATAATAACCTGTCTCATTAACTTGATGAGCTTGAAAATGTCACAGGTATTCAGAGCATAACAACCTTGTAGTCCGAAACCCCTTCTTACATGAGGATCCCTAGTGCAAGTTTAACCGAGAGTTGAAAATAGAGAGGTGCAAAAATACACATGGATAAGTGTAAAAGTATCGGTGTGTATGCAATGTAAACTGACTTGTCGTAGTAAGAGATTAGTAAGATGGCATACCAAAATTACAGAACACTTATAAGCGGTATTATCCATTGATGCTGGTAGTATGAAAATGGATTGACTGAAAGAAAGAAAAATTATAGGATGGGCACAAATTGTCTGGCTTTTCAGAATCATTTACTCAAACCGAAACAATGGTCATTGAACATTCACTTCAGATGCTAAATGAAACCTAAATATATTGAAGACTGATGATTTTTTTTCTATTTGGTCAAATTCAAGTAAGAAACTTAATTTTCATAAATGTTAATCAATCATGAAGCAGTTGACCACCATTTTGCTTTTTGTTTATTCACTTGCAGGTAGACTCGTTTCCTGTGAACCGTTGGGTCTCAGTAGTGCGTTGAGAGTCAGGGTGTAAGGTCTGTTAGTGTATTCTTAAGATGTCGGACGACTGTTTCAAATGTGGACGTCCCGGTCATTATGCTCGCGATTGCCAAGCTGCCCCAAGAGGTGGTGGTAGAGGTGGAGGCGGAGGTTATCGCGGCGGACGAGGCGGCGGTGGTGGAAGAGATCGTGACAATAACGATGGTCGTCGAGGTAAGTGTAGTTATGTTTTGGGGTTTTGTAAACACATTTTTGACGGTAAATTAAAGTTATTAGTCATGTGACACTTAGAATTTTCTCATAGCTTAACGATCAGTTGCGCACGCTTAGTTTTTTATGTTTGCAGACGGCTGTTTCAACTGCGGTGGGCTTGATCATTATGCTCGAGATTGTACCAGTGGTCGTGGACACTATGGTGGTGGTGGTGGAGGAGGAGGAGGTGGTTACGGTGGTCGCGGTGAGTTTGAGGTGAGTTTGATGCGTTCTGCGTGATATCTGAATGCACGTCTGGGCATCGTGTGTAGTTGATGTGTCAGAAGAAGTGTTGTTAGTTGTGTGCTTAGTGTAGATTGTTTTGTGATCCCAATGTTGCAACTGAGTATGCCTAAGTATTTGTTTGTATATTGTAGACAAATGTTTCAACTGTGGTGGGACGGGACACTTTGCACGAGATTGTACAAATGACGGACAGCGAGGTGATAGTGGCTATAATGGTGGAGGCGGTGGTGGTGGTGGTGGGCGTTGTTACAGTTGTGGTGAGTCAGGCCACATCGTTCGAAACTGCCCAAATAATAATAGCGACACGCTATGCTACAGGTATTGAATCGATGTGATGTACTGTAACTTTGCTTTAGATGTAATAAATATGGTCACTTCGCGAGAGACTGTACGGAAAGTGGAGGTTCTGGTCCCCAGTGCTATAAGTGCCATGGTTATGGCCATATAGCAAGTCGATGCAATGTGGAGGCGTGAACGAAGTCCGTGTGAGATGATGCTCAAAGTCGTAGTGCCCCGGTACACTTTCGCCCTGCACTCACGACAAGGCGAATGCATTAAATTGAAATACAAGCTTCCTGATAAATTTTTTCCCGTTACATTGTTCAGAGGCTTTTGATTTTTTGTCTGGAATTATCGAATGTGAGATTTGTTGAAAATTGTTTTGGTTGACGTATGACAAAAGAAGAACCAGTTTAGGAGCGTGTACGTTTGTAGAAGTGAATTATAATGTCTGAGAAACTCCACCTAATCGTCATTCTGACGGCCTGCACATTACTCGAATGAGCATTCAGAACCTGGTTTAGTAACGTTACAACAGTGTACATGTTCCGATGGTTCAGAGGGTTAGTATAACTATGCATGTCATAGGGATGACGCAAAGCTTGGTTGAATAAGTTGTTTAGTGAACGAGAACTAGTCGCTGTCATGCGATCAGAACACCAGACGTTCTGCTGAAGCGAATTGTGACTGGTGCTTATCACTGCGTGTTGATCTGCTGTATGGGATTACTTGGAATGGATTCGTTTGAGTTTCTTGACGCCGGGTTTTCGTCAGTCTGTTTGTTTGCATGCCGAGTTGGTGGTCATAGATATTGCATCAGGGTTAAAACAACTGAGGCTCACAGGTTAAAGAAGCGTGGTTCGAAATGGTCTGACTTCAAATCAACAGGTTTACAGATGACCAACCTTCAGATGGTAAGTGGGTATTGTTTGTTTTCCAACTGTATGCATATCAGTAGGTATCTCCCCGTAAGCAGTCCTCAACTTTCTTAACCGTACGTTGGCCATGTCATTGTTGCAACTATTGCAGCATGGAATACTTATCTCATGACAACCGATTGGTTCGGGCTTCGCTCTTATGAGTTACGGTTTTGTCAAAACGTGATTTTGTCCGCAACTGCAGTTGGAGTCCCAACAGTTCTCTGGATTGTCGAGAAGTATAGCATCTTGTGTGTCATTGTTATAAACTGCTGTCCAGCGGGAACACAGCTAGTGATAGGATTAATTCTAACAGTACGGCAAACACGCATGCTTTTTCGTGATTGTAATGCTGTGCAGATTGTATCGAGATTCAGTTCAAACCTAAAAGCCTTCATTTCATTGGGTCGTCAGATAAGTGTCACGCCTGTCGGCGCTATGACTAGTGAAGCCTTGATTTCAAACCACCGGTATGTACGAACTCCAGTATCCTGAGGACACTTAATGTGTGAACAACCCGTTGGTGACCTGCAGCCGTGGGACCGCATCTATTGACTTAGCTACAGTCTTACTGATCAGATTTTCAGGTAGATGGCTCCGGTGGTGAACCTCTAAGATGACCTACTTTCGTTAGGACCCCAGGCTAGTATCATGATTCCTATACAAATAAAATATGGTTTTTTTGGCGCAAATGTATTCGGCACTTCTTATATCAATATTTATGTATTCAAATGAAAGTCACATCGGAGTATGTTGTTTAGTTCGTATTTGATGAGGGATTTTGAGCTGGGTAGTAGTTGTTTTGGACCCGATGAATGTAAGATCTACAATGTGTTTTGTGGTTGATCTGTCACTAAAGTTAACAGAGAAGACTCTAACCAAACCCAAAGGCTATGTTGAATTTTTTTCAATCTAACGTTATAGGAGATATTCCTATCACTCTTTGGTTCTCGTGTATATTGTTCATACTTCCATGTGTGTAACCTCAGTCCTTCATTTACGGGTATTCGAAATCTTATAATGGACGAGTCTAAGTAGTTATTTGACATGACCTGCAAGTAATTTATTAACTTTCCTTATAAAGGTTATCGCTTTGCTTAAGGCATGTATTTTTGTGTTACAAGACCCGAATGCTCTCTGTTCTCTAGTTTTTCAAGTGTAGTACGTCATCGGAAATCCGTATTCATACTGCATTGTTTTTTGGAATTCAGTCCTAGTGCATGAACAGCGCCCTCTTAATGTATACATAGTATAATTAGTGCTTTCTGTTTGTAGAGTTATCTCAAGGCTCCAGTTTTTTATGGAATATAACTGAACCTTGTTCGTGTTGACCTAAGAAGTAGCTTTTCCGAGATGACAGTAACTTGGAGGGATTAGGCGATAGTCATATAATTCACCTCCACCGAATTATGGTTTTCCCAAACATGTTCGGCAATACGGCTTCATGTACTACCGAAGCTCTTGTTACTTGAGGCAAGTAGTTAATTAAGAACTGGTCAGCATGCCGTAGATTGATGTATTTACCGTTTCAAAATCAATGTATTAGTAGCAAAGCGGCTCGATACATTGCCCAAGTGAACACTCGCTTCATGACTTAAATATCAATCCTCGCTACAATTTGACTTTGACAGCTAATAATCATGTTTTGCCAAGTTTACCATGTTGCTGGTCAGAATTCAGTCAGCAAAAACACGGTGACATGGTATTAAAGACATTGGGATAAGTAAGCTCATGTCCGAACTAACAATAGGTAACTTACCGACTTCAAAAGCATATGCTATTTTGTTACGTTGAGGAAGGTGAGCTTCTCAAGTTTCACTAGCTGGGATCATACCAGGACGACCAATACAATTGAAGGTCGGGACGGCTTTAACTTCGAAATTTTAACATCCGGCTCTCCACTGTTTAAAGCTGAATTATTTCGTCCAACTAATTATAAGTTATGTTGGTACAGCCCAACTTTTCTTAGTCAAGACTGTTACTAGTTCTCAGTAATAAGTTACCTGAATAGTATTCAGCATTTCAACTTTCCTATAAATCTGTTTTATTTGAGCATATTTGTTTGAATGTGATGGATACTCGGGCCTCCCAGGCACTGTAAATTGTTCCACGACGAAGTCCTGTTAAACTCGATCTTGCCAAACTAATGAGTAGATTGACCACTTAGATAGGGTGGTTTTCGTGTTATAATACTGCAATCCTAGACTTCCTTCTTCATTTCCTAGAAAAACCACGTTCATTCTTTGAATAAAGTTCTGCATCTTAAATGGAACAGGAAACGTCTACTAGACGTCGTACTTGAGAGTAATCTACAAACTCCAGCTATCTGGTACCATGCGTAACAAAACATGGTGTTCGGGATAGTTATTAACTGTCATAATCATGCCTAGTGAAAAGTTGTAGTACTTTTATGGAGTCATATGCTCATCACATTAACTCGAGACTATGCAATGTGAATCGACTTTCAACTAGGTGCTACTCAGACAGTCATTTATGTATCTATTTTGGTTGTCTCTCCGTATCATGGTCAGATCTTGTCAATTTCTTATCTTGTAGTACAGTACTTTTGCTAAGGTTCGCATCTGAAAGTGAGACTTTACGTTATGCCTGACCTGGTGATTTACATCACTCAAGCATCACTATTTTGTTAGATTCAGTATTCACTAAGCAACGTTAGAACTTCGAATAACGTAGTTTGAAATCGCTTCTGTTAATAATTTGAAATTCGAAATATATTCATTTAAGCTTCTGCTTATGTTGTTTCTTTCCAATTAGATATTGCCATCTAAAGTGGTACACAACCACCGGTTCGTATATTTGTTGTTAAATTTAGTTGTCCAGATCAACATCTGAAGTAATGAAATGACCGAACACTGACCAAGAGCTGTTCAACCGAATCACGAGCAAAGCACGTTACTATGAAATAGGTTTGCAATCGCAAGAAAAACCAAAAGGAATAGACAACGCAATAGTGCGGGACTTCAGTTGTTGCTGATTCACTCATCAGCTTTAACATTAGTAGCTCATTCAGTCCTGCCAGTTTTCACTTTTTGGGACCAGTTCTATGTCCATATATTATTTTCCATTTCTTTGATTTCGTTAATTTATTGAAAGTCAATGTAGTTAAACGCATTGACAAAAAATTAGCTAAATTTTCACCAAGTAAAACTAAATATTGTAATAAACATTCATTTGGCAAGATGTATTGGTTTTGCTTATTTATGTACTTACAATACTCTGGAAGCCCGAACAAGCATGGCGAAAAAGAGCATAGGTAGTTATTATTTCTTATACAAAATAAATGTTAGGGAATGGGTTCACAGGGGCACATCGCGTTTTCTGACATACGTGACATGATGTTATAATTGCAGTGATGTGTTATATCGCTGTAGATCGTGTGATTTATTGTAACAGATAAAGGATGCTTAGTGCTACTTTTGTAGAGATAATGTTAGAAGTTTGAATAAGTCAAGTGGCTAATAGTAAATGAAGTTTAATAGAAAGTCATTCCACTGACAAGGTGTGGAAAATTGGCGGAAATATAGCTGTGTTGATGTTTATAGCAATCAAAAGCACCAATAATCCGTAACTTTAAGTCATCCGATTTCTGCAATCCTAGCGTCTCACTTTGTTACAAATGTCTACGAGCGTCCATATACAAACGGTTACTAGAGTTTGAAAAGTAGTTCTTAACAAGCTTCACGATTAGTATTTTAGTGCGAGAGTCCGAGGGACAAAAATTGGGACTAGCATGAAACTGGACTAGCTTTGTTTTCGTACTGTCAATCGACCGTGGTAGGTGGCCATGTCCTAATGGTCAGTTGTCCTGTTGCTGACATGAAGTTTGATAATGAAGTCGCTAAAGCCTTCAGCTACAGTAAAGTGTACTGACGAAACTCCTATTTTCTGGTAAATTAATAAACCAAGCACAAGACGAAGTTTATTCGCAGGTCTCAACAAGTCCAATTTAGGGACGGGAACGTAAGGTGATCTATCTAGAAAGCGATTATTACTAGATGAGGAAACAACAATATAGACCGATACATTGAACTACCATCTCATCCACTTATTGCATATGAAGATCTTTAATCTCTTAGGCGTGACTTGTCATGTGTACATTCGATGAACAGTAGGTCAATGTTAGAGCGTGCTTGGAATCACTAACTTGTTGGTGGATGCAGACTACTTGATTGGGGTCCGCGTGACTGTCGAAACCAATGGTTGGAGACTCTGTGCTACATGGCTCAGAATCGATCACAATGTCATAGGTGTATACATTCTCTATCTTCCCTTAAACTATGAGGTTAAAATTACTTTATATCTTTCTACCAACTAATTCTTTCTTCCTGTACTATATCCTTATACACAATCTTTCTTTTATATATTACCACCATTAAATTAACTACTTCTATGAATTCGGTGTTCATCTTGTGCTAATGAGGTATGGCAACTTGGACCGATGCATATATGTGCCTGGTCCTACATTGTAGCAGACTGACTGTTCAACATTGTGTTCTTGTCTACAATATCAAGTGTTCCAGAAGATCTTTGCAAACAATTCCACAATAAGTGTTTTACTTATCGTTAAGCTCTGTATTCTTGCCGATACCTCGTCCTGTTATTATAGTTAATTTACTTTAAAGAAGTGCCTTACATCAAGTCACGAAACGTTAGAAATATAATTTTTCTACTCGTTGGGATATAACAAAAATATATTAACTTTCTACCCAATGCTTAATTTATTTGAAACTCATTAGCAATCGAAATATGACAGTGTTTATGATACTTCCGACACTCCTGACACAATCGTATATGTTAAGAAGAATTAAAATGGCAGTCGTTTCCAGACAAATTGAAAAATACAACAGCTGTCCTATCTCATCTATAAAAAAATACGGATCAGTGGAGTCATCCATCGCCTAACGCATATCAGTTGTATTTTGTAGCTGAATACTCGACCATGACCGATTAACTGGGGTTGTATTGCTTCAGCTACTTTCTCTGTACTTTAATAATGCTCGTAATGGTTATATGCAAAACTGCACACGCTCAACTGATATACTACAGTGGGTAAAAAATAAAAGAAAAAAAATTCTAAGAGATTTTCTTATTTTTTTTTAGATGAAATTGTATGACTCTGGCATTCGTTATACATTGTTTGGCATATATATTTATTCATTATTGTTGTTCTTATGCAAAGGGATAGATACAAACAGATAAATGAAACTATATATATGAATATATTAACTGACTGGACTGAGATTGATCAGCTTGAGAGATACAATCATCATTATCGACCACAAACGAACAGAAGGAAAACAAAACTATAATCAAAGGATTTGTGAAGTGCTGTTTCGAACATTGGAAGAATATTTATATATTCAGATGAATTGATAAACAAGTTGAACACATGTAACATCAACATTTAATAGTGGTCGGGTAGCAGATGAAAACTCACCATTGGAATGAGGTTACTATATATATATATATATATATATATATATATATATATATACTACAAGGGGAAACAGAATAACTGAACATTGTGTAAAATAAAATGCATGAATAAAAGTCAAGAGCAAGTCACAAATAAATTTCGTTTAAAAAAAAAACAAACGACGCTAACAACATCAACAATAATGGAAGAACAGTAAGACAAAAAAAGAAATCATGTGATGCATATCGGTAAATTAGGTAATAAGAAATCACTAGTTATCAGTTGTCTATCACTGATTGACAACATAGTAATCATCATCATGGAAGACTGTACATGTTTGAATGAAAGAAACAGTGAAAAAGTTAGATATAGAAATAGAGTTATTGCAAAGTAGTAATCGTCATGAACAGCTGGTGTGTGTGTTTGTGAGAGAGAAGAAAAAGCGGTTCTAAAACACCTCTTGCTTATGGCCATCTCATTCTCCCTCTCTGTATGTATTTGTGTACATTGTCGATGTATAGTTTTCTCACGAGAAAAGACTACGTCGGCGATCTTCAAATCGACCTTGAAAAGAGAAAATTAGAATATAGTGTGATTGAACCATGTATAAAATCAAGCGAGAGATTTCAATTTCAAGCTAAAGTGAAAACACTGAAGTTTCGTATCAATGAATTCTTTAAAAAAAGACGAATCAATCAACACAATGCGTCCCAATTACTATTGATACTACTTATCCAAAAAACCGTACAATTACGAAATCTATATGCATTAAAAAATTCTAGTGTTTATGAGTTGATGACTGGTTTCCTAATTTTTTACATACACCCGAATTTTAATTCGATATCCGTCCAATAAAGTGTATGCGATATTGCTAAGTATATAAGTATATATATATATATATATATATATATATATATATATATATATATATATATATACTACTCTGTCAGCAGAAATGTTGTCTAATTGTAATTGATCCATCATAATGTCATTTTTAACCTTGAAGAGATTATTGGTTAAGTTTGGGAATGTGAAATGTTAACCTTACCTCTAGTTAACAAGGGAATATATATATTTAAATATGTCTTACTGCATTTAGATCTTAAAGAAGCTATTCACTTCAGTTTAGGCATTCGGGCAGTGTGTCAGTTCTCGACAATGGCGAATAAAAATCTAGCGTCGACTCAAATGGATTTTATGGCAAGCAAGTACACATGTGTATAGAACCGTTTTTTATATTTTAGAAGATATAGACATGAATTTCAGCCATGTGACAAATACATCTGGGACTTTAGAGGTCGATCAACTAATTAATTGTATTAAATCGATTAATGCAATCGAATATCAAACAGAGACAACTTTAAAGCTAGCTACCAACCTACTGGAAAGCACAAAAAAGCATCTTTCTCACAGAAAAAGGAAAATAGCAAGTAATATCTTGTTGGTGAATTATTTTAAAGACGGGTATACATGAGTAGCTTACCAATATACATATGCGATAAGCCCCAAAAAACCTCTAGAAGATTAAAAGCATATAAACATCTCATTTTATTTGCTCTCGACCAGCAATCTTGTCCAGTATTTGTACATTCTTAATCAATGACGGCAGCACAAGAAAAGGGCTTTAAGAGTGGAGGTGGTGGTCAGTCAGTCATAAGGTAGAACCTGTACGTAAATGGATCGGTTCCAGTTGCCAAACCCCATTACCACAAAGAGATGAAATTGTCAGGCCAAATCCCAGAATAGTCGAGATAGTAACAGTATCAGTCAGTCTGCTACAATGTAGGACCAGGCACATATATGCATCGGTCCAAGTTGCCATACCTCATTAGCACAAGATGAACACCGAATTCATAGAAGTAGTTAATTTAATGGCGGTAATATATAAAAGAAAGATTGTGTATAAGGATATAGTACAGGAAGAAAGAATTAGTTGGTAGAAAGATATAAAGTAATTTTAACCTCATAGTTTAAGGGAAGATAGAGAATGTATACACCTATGACATTGTGATCGATTCTGAGCCATGTAGCACAGAGTCTCCAACCATTGGTTACGATAGTCGCACGAACCACAACCAACTAGTCTGCATCTACCAACATGGCTCAGACTAGAAGTTAGTGACTTTAAGCTCTGATGTCATGTTTTCGTTTGGCCGCCCCTTACTCTCTTCCAACCATCCCCAATGCTAGTCAGCATAGAGCGTCGTGGTAATTGATGTTCAGGCATACGTAACACGTGGCCTAACCATCTCAGTCGATGAAGATTCATCACCTCATCAACTGATTTACCATCATTCCCTAATACCCTGTGTCTAACCTCACTATTACTTACCCGGTGATCCCAGCAGATGCGAGCAATATTTCTAAGGCATCTGTGGTCAAATACTAGTAACTTACGAGTATCTTCTACTCTTAATGGCCATGTTTCACAGCCGTAAAGTAGAACAGAGCGAACTGATGAGCAGTATACTCGTCCCTTAATTGATAGACGGATATCTCGTCTTCGCCATAGGTGACGTAAGTTGGCAAAAACCAAACGAGCCTTTTGAATCCGTGCTGAGATTTCGTCAGACACCAACCCATTAGGGCTGATCAGACTTCCAAGATAAGTGAAGTTGTCGACGCGTTCGATTACTTCGCTCCCTATCCTTAGTTCAGGTGTTGATGCAGGCCAGTCCTGGAGTAACAATTTACATTTAGATGGGGAGAAACGCATCCCAAACATCCTGGCATTATTACTCAGTTCTAACAGAAGACTCTGCATTTTGTCAGCGTCTTCACCAAACAGGACTATGTCATCTGCGTATTCTAAGTCGACAAGTGGACCTTCTGGTAGGAGATCAATGCCTGAAAAGTCAGTCGATGAGAGTGTTATTTCCAGCAACAGGTCTATAATGAAGTTAAACGAAAATGGAGATAGTGGACAGCCTTGTCGGACACCACTTGAGGTTGTAAAATCATATGACAGTTCGCCATAAGCTCTCACTCGACTGGTAGTGTTCGAGTAAAGAGCCTTCACAAGGTTTATGTACTTCTGAGGTACACCTTTCAATGACAGACACTGTCACAGAACCTCTCGGTCAAATGCTGCTTTCAAGTCAAGAAAAGCTATCATTGTCTGACGCCGATAAGCATGCCTGTGCTCTAAAACCTGACGTTTAGTGAATATGTGGTCGATACAGCCACGACCAGGTCTGAAGCCAGATTGATTTTCTCGTGTTTGTAATTCACGAGTCTTAGTCAGGCGCCCGATAATTATTGAGGCCCGTATTTTAGATGCTATATTAGCCAAACTAATCCCTCTATGGTTATCACAGGATGATTTTGGCCCCTTCTTATATATGGGGACAATAAGTGATTGTGACCACTCAGATCGGATTACGTCCAACTCCCAGATTTTAGTCGAAATATTAGTCAACCTAATCGTTAAAATTGGACCATCATATTTAAAGACCTCTGGAGCCAATCCATCTGGACCAGCTGCTTTTCCTCGTTTCAGATTAGCTATAGCCTTTCGAACTTCAACTAGAGTCAGGAGACCTACTTCAATGTCGCATTCAGACTGTTTGGGAATGGTGGGTAGTTGTACAGTAGCTGAAGGCCAGCTACAGTATTCCGCCCATCGTTCTAAACGTCTGGGCTGAGAGCAGATGATAGTCTCGTCTTTTTCCGAGATCGTCTCACTTACACTTGACTTCTTAATTCCGGTTTCTTTTATTAGACTGAAGAGTTGTCTGATGTTGCCTACAGCCACTGCCTTTTCCATATCTTTTGCTTTCGTTGCCCACCACTGCTCACGATCGTTCCTTAGACTTTTAGTCAACCTACATTTGATTTGTTTACGCTCTTCATCGTGTTCAAAGCCTGATGGGATGAATTTACGCGAATCCATCAGTGAAATAGACTTGGAAGAAATCCATTGGTTTTTTGGAACCTTTTGGTTTAAATTACTAATAAATGTTACTGCTGTTTCCACAGCTGTTCGTATATCTTTTCAAGCAATATCTGGGTCAACCTCGTTTTCAGAACTGCCTAAATGTGAACTCAGTTGTTCCTGGAACTTACTTTTGGCTTTCTCGTCCTCCAGTTCGATTCTAATGGGTCTTCTTGGTGCAGTTTTTCTGCGTCCAGTGAGGCGCAAACAAATGCGTGCTCGTATCAAAGCGTGATCAGAGTCTAAACATGTATTCCAGTACGAGCGACAATCTTCTACCGAGCCTCTCCAACGATGACTGGTGGGAATATGGTCTATTTGAGTCCATCGTTGGTTTGGTGCAGGTGGTCGCCATGTTAGGCGATGTCTCTCCTTATGCTTAAAATTAGCGCTTGCTAAGAGTAAACGATTGTCTGAGCATAGTTGCATTATCTGTTCGCTGAGCCGGAATACTAAAATACCCACCTAAATGTCTTTCTGTTTGGTTTAAGCTACCTACTTGGGCATTAAAGACACCCACTACCAGTACTATGCCTGAGCACTAGGCTTTTTGAAAAAGTTCAGAGACCTTTATGTAAAAGTCATCTTTCACTTCATCCGGGCTGTAGTCAGTGAGAGTGTAGGTAGAAACGACGTAAAGGGAACGTCGTGTGTCCCTATCCTTCTGAGTTCTTATGGAGCCATTTAGTCGAATAGCACATAGGCGACTTTTGACGGGGACCCACTCTAATAGTGCTTGTTCTGTACTCGTAATAAGTGCTATGCCTACACCTGCAAGTCCACGAGAACTAGCCATCGGGCTTCCAGATACACGAGGCGTGTGTCTCGACGGCTCTCCATTTTGGCGAGGTGATGTCAAGTGAATGACCAAACTAGGGCCCTGTATGCGTGTTTCGGAGACACAGAATACATCAATGGTACGAGATTCTGGTGTTTTAGCCAAGGAGGCCTGCTGGTCGATTTGACATAGTGTGCGTACGTTGAAGGCTCCAATGTGTAGTTTGGAGCGAGGTTTTAGTAAACCTGAGACAGTGTTTCGCGCACTAGAATCGTTGGCCATGGTGACATTTGAGGAGGAAGCCGAAAGAGGAATTTTAGTGTTAAAAGTCGAGGTGGGAGGAGTAATAGGAATCGAAGAAGGAGATTGATTATGAATACAGTGATCTTGAGTGCTGTTAGAGGTATGAGGGCAGTTATCACTTCCCGGTTGCCCACACCGTGGAAGGATTCTTCTAGAGGTACCTGAAAAGGAAACTGGATTAGTAGTAGTCCTAATGACCTGAGAGCGTGACCACAGTGCCCAAGGAACAATTGCTTGAGGTCGTTCACACACGACCTTTTTGTGGGTAATTTTCGTGTTAGCTCCGTACTTGTTGGGACCTTACCGCCGGAGACGGATATCCATGGGATAAGGTGAGGTGTACATTTTTAGGGTCGAACTTTTCTAACCCCATCCTTCCTCGTCGGAAGGCAGAACCGCTGTTATGCTGGTTGTCTGAAGGAAACACCTAACTGCAGTCACGCCTCTGTATAGTCAGCAGTACGACTTCGCCTTCGGACCTTGGGTTTGCTGCTTTTAGTCTTACCGCTCTTCAACCGACCTGTCTGTCATGGTAGGACCTTGAGAAGCGATTGTTCCAGCAAGTATAGCTCGAAGAGATTAGCCATCGAAGATAAGATTCGAGAAGAAAATACGAATTAGTGAGATGAGAAAAACGTTATGGAGAATTCGTAATCTTACGATTTGGGAGAAGACTAATTGTAAATGAGCCTCCGTCATTTAAAGGTAACGAAAGCATGAGAGATGGAAAAGGCAGCGGCAATAAGTAAAAGCAGACAGGTTTACCCCTGAGATCTTTAAGGATGGCGGTCCAGTACTAGCAGCGAGATTGACTGACGTCTTAGGTAGAATCTGGGAACTAGACGTAATCCCATCTGACTGGTCTCAATCACTGGTTGTGCCAGTCTATAAGAAAGGACAAAAGTCCTCTTGTGACAATCACAGAGGAATCAGTTTGACTAATTTAGTGTCTAAAATATCTTCAATAATACTCCGATGCCTAACCAAAGCTCGTGAAGAGCAGACTAGAGATGTCGAGGTGTTATTGAGGACAATATCTTAGACACTAAATTAGTCAAACTGATTACTCTGTGATTGTCACAAGAGGGTTTTTTGTCCTTTCTTACAAACTGAGATGACTGGCAATCGAGACCATTTAGATAGGGTTACATCCAGTTCCCAAATTATAGCTAAGATTTCAGCTAAGCTAACTGATAAGACTGGACCACTGTCGTTAGAAATCTCAGGGGCCCATCAGGCCCTACTGATTTCGCTCTCTTTAGTTTACTTATAACCTTTTCAACCTCACTGACAGTTGGAGGACTAACACGAACTTGCCATTCCGATTGCTTGGAGATAGTGGGTAAGTGAAGTATGACTGAAGGCCAGTTGAACTGTTTCCTAAAGTGTTCTCCCCATCGATCCAATCTCCTGGACTAAAAATAAATAATAGTCCCGTCTTTTTTTCAAGATAAATGCACTAAAGTCGGACTTTGAAGACCCGTTTCCTTGATAAGTCTTAACAGCTATCTACTGTTACCTGTCACTTTTGCTTTCACCACCCACCATTCCTCGTGATCATTACGTAGGCTTTTTATCGGCCTACATTTAAGAAACCTCCGTTCTTCATAATGTTCTGAGCCAGAGGAGCTTCATCGACAATTATATTGAGCCATGTTAATAAGTATGGACTACCTGTTTGGGGTCAGCTTGATCATCGTAGCCATTTTTCAGAGACCTTATATGACATGGTTCAAAATCATTTTAAATGACGCAGGTGCATTTATCATTAGTCTTCTCCCAAATCATGAGATTACGAATTCTCCATAACGTTTTTCTCATCTCACTAATTCGTATTTTCTTCTCGAATCTTATCTTCGATGGCTAATCTCTTCTATTACCACTGATACTGTTACTATCTCTACTATTCTGGGATTTGACCTGACAACTTCATCTCTTTGTGGTAATGGGGTGTGGCAACTGGAACCGATTCATGTACGTACAGGTTCTGCCCTGCAACTGAGTGACTGACATTAAGTCTCTAAAGAATATTTTTCGACGAAGGAATCCTTTTTTCAATGAGCGCAATTTCGAAGCTGCAATATATATATATATATACACGGCTGTAGGGCTTTGGAAATGAAACTCATCGAAAAGAAATCACTATTTTATTCCATTAATCACTTTCCACGTGGGAATTTATCTGAAAGTGAGAGGCTAACTGTGAAAAGAACATTACATCAAATC
Organism: Schistosoma mansoni; assembly: GCF_000237925.1. NCBI lineage: Eukaryota > Metazoa > Platyhelminthes > Trematoda > Strigeidida > Schistosomatidae > Schistosoma > Schistosoma mansoni. The sequence goes on along the minus strand of NC_031498.1, from coordinate 21,779,236 downwards.
TCACCTGAAGATTGTCGTCCAATATTTAACCAATTAGAACGATTTATTGTTTGTGGTTTATAAACAACAGTGGTAGTATTATTACTAGTTTCATTAATATTATTACTAATTGATGTAGTGCAATTTGTTACATCTAGCCCTATTATTGTTGATCCTATGATTGGTTTGATTTGATGTTGATCATTGAATTTAGTTGGACCAAGGACGAAATCCGAATTGATGAATGATCTTGAATTAGATATAGCAGGGAGAGGATAATTTGATTCGAACGCTGTTGAATATGGTCGACAATATGCATTATTATTATTATTATTATTAGTGTTTCCAGTGGTATTATTAAAATATACTTGTAAAGCACACATAGAATTTGATGAAATAGACTGATGTGGAGGCGGCGCGGGAGGCAAATTACTAATTTCACAATGATATTTAGGAAAGAAATGATTGTTATTATTATTGCTATTGTTATTATTAGTATCAGTATTGTTATTATTAGTATCAGTATTGTTATTATTACTATTACTATTATTATTATTATTAGTAGTAGTAGTATTGATATTCTTAGTATAACTTTGGAATTGAGACGCTTTCATTTTGACATTATTGCAATTTGATAAACCGGACATTTGATTACGATAATAATCATGATTATTTCGATGTTTCATTAAATTATTCATTTCAATTTGTGAATGACGATGATGAGGATTAACTTTTAATTGTGAATTTGTACATCTTACAATATTATTATTATTATATCCATTAGTTGAAGAGAAATAACTTGAGGTACTCATACGATTTGTCGGTAGACTGGCACTACGTCCAGGATCACATGCTAATCGTACACCTGGAACATCGAATACGCTCGAATCTGCTGATAAACTGTTAAATGTATGAAATGGAAACCGGGAAGAATCAGTAAAATATTCATGTTTCAAAGCTTTCATAGCAGAGATTCGTTGAATCCCAGGAAAAACTAACAATTCTGCCATTAAACGATGTGCACGACGTGATAAACGTGGAGTTAAATGTGAAAGACCCCCTGGTTCACCAGGATATGGACCATATTTAAGCGATTTACTATAATCTGGATGGCTGGTAACTCCTGGCCAACTCCTTTCGTTTGGAGTACCTATAATGATAATAAATATAAGCAAATTATGACGCTTCAAAAAAAATAAATTGTACTTCAAATAAAAATATAACAAAATAGCGGCATTCACTTCACTTTTCATGAATTCATTCTTTAACATGACTGAGAATAACATCATTGATTAATACATAAATAAAATAACTTATCAATAGTAGTATTAATATGAGTAATCTCTAATCTCTAATGTAATCAACAATTTGTCAATAAACTATGAGGTGTGTTATAATCAAATAATAACTTGTGTGATATCAATGTTTGACAGTGTGAAAAAAATTTGATAAGATGATCTTGATTATAATAGTTACACTCATCAATCATGTGTTGACACCACTTGGTTGGATTAAATACACAAGTAAGTTGTTGTGTGACGATTAAAATGTTATTATAACTACATGGTTGCCTAAAATGAAAGAAATCTAGACAAGTTTAAATATTATCAGTTTTATCTTATCGGTATAGAGGTTGTGGATATTGGTGAGTTTAGATCAGTATAATGAATGGATCAATGTCAGACCGCCATTGAAAACGTGGAAGCACTGGACGACCATTTCGTCCTAGTATGGGACTGTTGGATGCCGGCTCAGTGGTCTAGAAGTTTGGCGTCCGCGTGCGAGACCGAAGGTCCCGGGTTCGAGGCGCGTGCGGGAGCGTGGGTGCTGAGGGGTCTCACTAGGGCGAAACGGCCGTCCGGCACTTTCAGGATACTGCAGCCCATGTGCACCATTGAGGGGCTTAACGATATTACTATGAATTGATTGAGATTACAAAATGTCGTCTAATGGATTCCAAATAAATGAAACTAAGATATATTATGCTATCTGTGCATGCACTGGTGGAAAGTAAGACGAAATAACTGCCTAATATTTCGCAACCTTGATTATGATTGGAAGCTAATTTAAAAGTAACTGTCCAAAAACACAAATTCATATTATTAATTAGTGGGGGTTTGTAATTTCTTGATGTTGATATTCAGCACTGTAAATGGTCAATTTCTGTTTGATATGGGCGAATAACTTCGATATCAGCTTTTTTTATCGAGGTTCTAAATAGATATGAATTGTTTCTGAAAGTGGGATTTAAGGGAGGAAGTTTCGTCTTATCTGAAGCTCTTCAATTGGATATATCTGCATTCTATCGTTGACATTCACACACTCCAACTCGAACTTACAGTCTATCGCTTCAAATCCTGATGCATTATCCACTAATCTACCGAGTCCAGATGGCCACTAACTTTTCCAATGGTTATGAAAGTGTTAGCAGATGCTTGTAATTATCAGATGTACCTAGAACCAGGTATATTTGGAATGCGACTGATCGATAAAAAGAATAGTTATAGCTTTAAACCAATCAAGTCAAAGTCAACAGCCCACTTACTCTATCCCTCTTCTCTGTCAATTGTGACCTATGAAACCTAAATTATAAAAACCATTTCAAAGGGTTAATAATGAAACGGAACTATTGAGACTTAAATGAACAGCAATTTAAGTGAAGGTCATCGGAACGAAAAAGTTGAAAGATACAAAAAAGTTTGGTTCACCCCTATCTGACTCTCACCTCAGTTATGAACACACAATTTATGTCACTTATTTTCGATTGAATTTATGGGTACTTTTTTCATGCATAAGATTGATGCATATAGGATAAAATAAAACCACACAAGCTAATTCACAATGTCCTAAATATACAAAACACTTGAAAATGTTTGTGTTAAGGTTTATCCTTAAGAGAACTAAATGACTGGACAAGCTGTAGGTTTTTCGACAATCTAGTAAAACAGTTATTTCATTCTAGTGCAAGACTTCATCGTGTTCGATTCATGGAGGAGTCGCGATCTCACACTGTTCAGTAGTCCAATACTAGGATAAAACATTCTTGTCTAATACTGTTGCCTAGTTTTACAATGATGCTTTCAATTCAGATTCATCCGTAACGAGTATCAACTATAGATTCAAATAAGCCTAACAAAATTGGTTCATCAGAAATGTAACAATTATCGAATGTCATTGGTGTTCATGCTTAAGATATAATTTTTTATAATATTACAAGTTAATTTCATATATTGACTTATGAAAACTATCCTGAAAAGTTATTAAAATGTGCATAAACAAAACTGTATGGAAAAGAAATTGAAATGTTCATAGAAAATAAACATTTATTTGACCTTATGTATATTTTATATCGAGACTAATGTTGACCTAAGAGATGATTGGTTACATACATATACATCAACGTTATCACTCACATGACTAATAGGATATATTCAAGTACTTTTATTATTACTAAATATAGTAAGTATTAACTGGGAATGATGTTTACCCAAAAAGATCATGTAAGTGATGTATCGACAGATATGTTGGATAACAGTAAAGTCTACCGCTACTACTACAGATTAGCTGGTTTCTATATCTCGGTGAAGAAACCTCAACGTCTAAATTAGGGATATTGTCTCCAGTTCACAACAAGCCTCTATTTTAAAAGGTGTGTAAGATCGCTCCCAGAAATTCTGTAAGCTTCTGACGACAGCTTTAAGGAGGTAGATCTTTTTATGCTATCACTCGATGGATTAAGCGATAACTTGATAATGATTCATAGAGTGCTAAGAAACTCTACTTAAACATGATATGTTCTTTATTCTTATAACTAGGTGAGAACAATTTGAAGAACACAGCAGAAGAATAAAAAAAGTCAAAAATAAATGAAATTTCCGTGGTATACAGATTTTCCTACCAAGTAATCAATTCTCGGAACTAAATAACAGAAGTGATGTCTAGACCACCAAACAACTAATTCAGGAGTAGACTACACATATAAAGAAGTAATGCTAGGAAAAGACTAACATAGGCTTCTAACCTTCTATCACATATATGAATATGAGATGATGGGACAGATGAATTGTTCCTACGATGTTATGCTCAATGAGCTGAATGGTTTAATTACGAAGCTTTCATTGTCGTTCTGGACAAAATTATTAGCGACTACTTAGAGTTCACTTCTACTTGAGGTGTAGACATTGATGATTTTAGCTAGCACGGCAGAGAAAAGCTTCACAATTAAACCGTCATCCATCTCAGATAATTTTACACGGAAAACTCAAAAAGCTTTATTTATGGAAAACCCAGGTACAATGTACAATTGAGAAATTCTCAATGCTGAGTTCTGACAACCAGTAAACAAAACCGTATTGTTTACTACCTACACATATTCCAGTGTAAAATTTGTTCACTAGACTCCCTATAAAATAAATTAACTATTCTGAAATCAGTATTTAGGAAAACAGGTAACCATTACGGTTTATTAAGGAAAACATTATTTCATCAGTTAAAGGGTAATGTATATGGTTATCAATGACGTGAGGATTCTAGACATATATAAAGAAAGGATACTAAATTTAGTGATACTTTAGATTCTTAATCAATCACATTGGTAGAATAACACAAATATATATCGAATTTTCATAGTTGAAATCATGAGTCAATTGAAGCTAGACCACCATGGAAAACCTGGAAGCACTGGACGGCCGTTTCGTCCTATTATGAGACTCCTCAGCAGTGCGCATCCACGATCTCGCACTCGCGAGATTCGAACCCAGGACCTACCAGTCTAGCTTCAATTGACTCATGATTTCAACTATGAAAATACTAAATTCTCCACAAAACCCCCTCTGATCTATATATTGAATTGTAGATTTTATTTGAAATTTCCTCATACCACTGATTTGCTAAAAAAATTGTCTGTGAGTACTTTTTAGTTTCATGTTCATTTTTTTTATTAGGAAAATTCAAAGATAGTTCTTAACACTTTTGTTTCGAGGAAAAGAGTTTAAGAATATAAAAGTCTATTGAAATTCACTTGAATTTGTTTTAACTGATTTACAATATGGCACATTCTAAAGTGCTGTTGAAATAATTTAATTATTCTTGTTTTTGCGTATTCTTTAATGCGGTTTTCTATTTAGTTTCTACACAAATGGAACGTATCCATCAAAATATCAAGTGAGTGAGCCAGTAAGGAGTTTGATATGTTCATTCTCTTGTAGTCTCCAGATCTATTTTCGATCCAGCATTTATGTTCCAAATCTCATATACACTACATTAAGCCCTTTCTGATTCCCGAAGTTTTACTGCATTGACTAATATGAACTGTAAAAACGATTTTTAAAAATCGAAAAGCATCGAGTTGGCGTCTCATCTAAATCTACGACTCTTCTTTAGTACTGATGTATAAACTCCTGTCTCTAAAAAGGATCAGATCAGTGAATTATTCAGTCATTGATATAAGACAACTATTAGTCAAATCGCGTAAAGTACTTCACAACAAAATAATGATATAAATGTATTTCTATAACCAAGTATAAACTTTTACATTTAAAGTCAAGCTACACTTGGCGTATATATACTGGTAATTACCAATTAATTGTAGAAAGTTTACGGTCTGTAGCATAATATAGCTGAATGCTAAGTGGTTAAGTAAAAAAATTGCCGTGTTAGGTAGTCAATCTTATATGATAACTCATTCATTATTAGCCTATAGATTAAATTTTAACAAGTGATTGGAATTTCTAATTTATCCCTCTTTTGAAAGTTGAGTATAATACTTTAAATACTAAGAAATGGGTCATTTATTACTAATTTATATACATATAAATCATATTAATTTGTGTTTTACAACAATTAAAACAACAGCATTGAATACTTAATGTTTAAACAAAAAGAATTACATCAGTAAAGGTTTGTAGTTTCCTATTATTGATATTCAGGGCTGTAATTGATTGAGATGAACATGGGACAGTGGAAACTTATCGTTTGGAGTCTCGAATATCAGCAAAAGGAAAGTGTAATGCCTTAATGATACCTTTTCGTTCATATTTGTTGAACAATTCAATGGCCATCTGGACTTGATGGATAACGTGTTAGTGTTTGAAGTGAAAGGTAGTGAGTTTGAATTTCAATGTCAACATCAACACTGGTATGCAGATATATCCAAGCGATGAGTTCCAAATAAGATGAAACACATATCCTATATTCCACACGGCTAGACATAAAAAATATGCTTAAAAGAAATACACCACATGCACACTATTTAATAGCGTACATATGATATACATTAATACTAAATAACAATAATAGTAATAACAAGTATAATCCAATGGTTAATGATATTACCTAGTCGTTTAAAAATCAGTGTCAACTGTTCTTCTACAGTAGAGCCAGGAAAAAGTGGCCAACCAGTAGCCATTTCATAGAATATACAACCAACGCCCCACATATCAATATGAGTAGAATATTCAGTTGAACCTAACAAAATATCTGGTGGTCTGTACCTAGACAGGGAAAGAAACATTGATATAAATGAATCAAATGCATGAAAAGTAGGAAAGCATATTATAAGAAAAATATGGGAGTGGGTAAACCAAGGTACCGTTACATCAGTTCATAAAGTCAATGACAGTTGAAATGAACCAAATGAAGTAGGTGCAGACTATCCGGTTTGATGCCCGCGCAATGACTAATTAATTGGTTGATGTTGAGTAATATTATGGTCTAAAATTCATTATAGCGGCACAAGTTTATCAGTTGTTTATATCCCTCTAAATCTTCATTTCACATTCTTCAACTAGGTGTTGTCATTTGCTCCTGGTAGTACGTTCCTTTAAATGTGTTTATGTAAGTTGTTCATGGCTAGTAAATTCATTAAAATAGGTAGATAAGTAGAGAGAGAGAGAGATCGAAGCTCGGAGTCTATTGGTTGTAAGTCAAGTACTTTATAACAGTGAGTTATACAATGATCCACCTCCCAAGAAAAAAAACACATCTTTATCTACATAATCCTCACAAGAGACATAAAAAAGAAGAAACAAATTGAAAGGAAAACACGTAAAGAATGAGAAAACTGAACGTTTTCAATTAAGCTGAAGATAAACAAGTCTTCATATCAAAATATTTACTGTACTGTTTTTAATGGTCATGTGGTTTCATGAAATTGAGCAAAAAAGAAATATAAAACGTGAAGGAATATAAAATTCTTTACAAGGTCATTTACTGTTTTAACAAAACACTGAAGAAGACAAACAAACTTATTATCCTTAGCATTAATTAAAATATGAAGAACGTTTTCTTCTTTTTGAAAAAAGTATTTTGTAGTGGATGCTAAGAATTTATACTAAGCTTAGAGATACTAACAATTTTGTACTTCAAAGTAAGAGGTTATCTAAATAAAATAACACTTTTAACTGTGAATCTATGTACTATATAGTTCACATGTGATGTTGTCTATTAAATAGAAAAACAGAAATTTAAATGGACATGCGTATTAGTCTTTGTCCAGTAAATATATGTACTAAATTATAAAAAAACATTTTACCTTACAAGGTTTAGATCTAGTATATCAATTATAATCACACTTGATGAAGAAGCTCTGGAAGAGGTCAAAATGTTAATTGTTCTAAAAAGACAACATCAGCAACTAACTAATATGGCAGAGAACAAACCAGCTTTCAGCTGAAGAGAAAATTAGGAAAAGACGTTGGAGGTGGATAGGACACAACATTGTGGAAGTCATCAAACTGTATTACGAAGCAATCCTTAACTTGGAATACTTAAGAAAAGAGGGAAACCAAAGAACACATTACGTCGGGAATCGGAGAAAGACATAAAAAGAATGGATAGCATTTGACAAAATCCGGAAAGGAGAGCCCAGGACAGAGTAGATTGGAGAATCCTGATCGGCGACCTATGCTCCACGAGGGGTAACAGATGTAAGAAATATCACTTCTATTATCTTTAGAATATTTTTCTTTAACAGAAATAAATTGGCAGACATCTCTGGTCTTTCATTATTCAAAATATTCCTAGAAGCCCTCATAAGTCAAAATTTCCAGATACCCTACAGTTTTACGTTTCACATCGTGATAAGAGACTATTCATAGCTTAAAATATGTACATTTCACTGACGAAATAAATTTTATGCAAATTTAAATTTATTACGATACATTGGTAGGATTTTTCATATTTATGAAGAAACTTAACACTAATAATGTTTTTTAGCCTCTCAAAAAATCATTTCATTTCTAGTGGAAAAAAATCTTTGCAATCCTTTTATTCATTGATTCAAAGAATTTTCTAGTGGTAACAAGAAACAAACATTTTGAAGGGGTTTCAGAGTAGAACGAAAGCCTCACACCTGACACATACACACACACGGTGTTGTATATCGAATGTTTCTATATGGAAAAAGGATTTTAAAAAATTTATTTCCTCTTACTTCGGTTTTCGTTTCTTCCTGTGTCTGTGACACTGTATCCGACAAAACACAACAATGGTAAAAAAAATTAATTTATCTTAATTATGGAAAACACGAAAATCGTAACACAAAATCACTCAGTAGACTAATTAATTATTCAGATTCATTAAGATGAGGTTTCATATCTTCAATATTTAATAAGTGTATCGTAGCCAATATTTTCAATGATTATTTTTGTATTCATTTAGTGTATAGAGGTGCTGAGCATATATATTTAGTGAAATTCTCATTAAAGATTCATGTAAATATACAAGCGTTTGTGTGTGTGTATGTTAATGCAACTGTTGGTTGTAACTCATCTTTAGCACCATTCATTAAAAGTCTAAGTACTATATAGATCTTAGATACACCGTTCACGTATGATGGCTAAAGATACTAACCAGTTGATCATATTGAAATACATAGACTGGAATTCGAAAGTTACAGTCCATTCATATTTGAAATTCAAGTGTAATTTAACTGTCATGTCAATTTTATAATTGAATTTTTAATTATTTAAATCCACTTCAAATCATACTCATCTTTTCTGGTTTGATAAAAGACTGGAAATTGATCTACATGTCGGATTATTTAAAGGGATATTGCCATCAGTAATTTTCAATTTCTTAGCATAAACAAATATATTTCAGCATGGGGATTTGTGGAGATTGTAGTATTTTCATAGTTGAATTCACGAGTCGATCGTACATACGCACTGTTGAGGAGTCCCATACTAAGACGAGAGGGAAGTACATGGCTTCCAGGTTTTCAATGACAGTCTAGCTCAGATAGACTCGTGAATTCAACCGTGAAAATATATCTCGATAAACGGGTTAATTTTTCTTTTGATTATTCAAATTAATCTACAAGAAAAATTTTAAAAAAGGTCCATTTCTTGGAATGTTAGTTAGTCAATAATGAAATTACACACAAAATAGGAGACAAATAAGTAAGGATTTAGTCGGTCATAATAAACGTAGCGTGTAGTACAAATGTACATTAGCCAAAATTGCCAAACCACAGTAACACGAAGACATATAATAAACAAGATGTACTACAAAAGAGTTGAAATTATTATAGTGTCAGTGATAGCAAGAACAAATAAATATTGAGAACATAATTAGAGGAAACAGAATGTATGAAGGAATACTAGAGTTCAAGATCTAGAGGTGGATGCATCAGGTTCAGTATGACTGATTCTGAACTATATCACTCATCATCTTCAATCATTAGTTACAATAGTTGCACGGACTGCAGCCACATAATCTGCACTTACCAACATAGCTCTAATCAATAATCAAAAACTTCACGGACCAATGTCACAGTTTTGGTATGACAACCCTTACCTTTCGTACAATTTACTCTTCTACACCAATAAGCACTGTATTTCGAGGTAGATAGCAGTTTACTATGAGTAATGCATATCTCAAGTAATGATTGTTTTATATGACATACAATTAAATTGATGATGAATATATATACATCATATCATATTCATAGTGATGTATGATCATACGAATAATAGTACATAAATATGACGATAATAAGAATTAATAAATTTGATTCGTAAGTACTTTTTAAAGATACATAAACACACACAATGAATATTCGGTATTTCTTAGTCTTTTCAGTCTTCTATAGAGCCCCTCAATCGGTGGTTGATAGCGATGTGATCTAGTTGGGTTCAACGTTGGGACGAATCCGGGGGTCGCCATGTCAAAAGACGTTTTTCCTTGTGCTTAAAGTTATTATTTGCAAGAAACAGGCGGTTATCTGAGCATAGCTGCAACAGACGGTCGTCATTATCCGTTCTTTCAGCCACGACACCATAAGATCCACCCAGGTATCTTTCCCTTTCGCTTGGTTTACCTACTTGAGCATTAAAGTCACCAGCCACGAGCATGCTGCTTCTAGTCTTTACTGTTCTCCAATCAACCTGCATGGCATGGTAGAACCTGTAGGAACATATGTTCCAGCCAATATAGCTCGATTGGATCATTACGATAGGCAAACCCAACCACTACGTCAAGGTAGCACAGCTACGTGCGGGATTGTACGTATTCTCAACATTCGTCTCTTAGTTCTTACGTAACTACCATATAACTGACCATTCACCAAAATATTTTTTTAGTTCTTTTCATATATTATACGATGTAGCAACTGTTTGATGTCCTGAATAATTACTTTGAACATTATAATCGTCTTCCATCCAATTACTCAATACTATTTTATAGTCGATGTGACACTATAGTTTTTACGTAACGCAGCTCTACTCGATGAGTATCAGATCATAGTTGTAGATCAAGTATGTCTACGTATCAGTGTAGAGCCATGATGAAAAACTAATTGAAAAGAAATCTCTTCACTCGATTTGTTCTTTTTACTAAAGTAAAAAATATCAAAATTTCAAATAATAGAGTCGGTGAGATAGACGTTACCTCCCTCTACTCCAGATTTGAATTCATGTTGTTACAGAATAGAAAATAATCACTTATTAGTAAACCTATTCTGTCATTGTATTTTAGGCTTGTTATATCCCGAAAAGAATTATGAACGGTAATTTTTGAGGACTATTTATGGACCAATATGATATGCATATTTCCTATTGTATAATTGTTAAATAACTTAACTATTCATATTCATGTTTCTTTTACTATAAGCTTTATTTTGACCCATAGACTGTTATTATATGATTTGCCGTTCTTGAGTTATCCTCAGTCTATTAATTACTTTTCCCCACATTCACAGCCACATTTGGCCAAATCTTGTACAAATATTATTTTCTATTTTATGTTGCGATGTGGTCTGCCTGGTTGGTATATAAACCCAGTATGTTTGGAAGTAATGATTCATATTGCAGACGCTGTTATTGGTGTTTTGGACTTAGCTGGTTGGGCTAGGCAGAAAGCAGGATCGACAAGTACTCTAGACTGCTCGTACGGGTTTCGTGTGTCATTGGTCCAATCAATAAATCACTGCTCTCTGATTGGCGGTATTACCACGTCATACATTAAGAGGGCATTCAGACAGGCCACAAGTTAAAACAATTAGCGCTCTCAAGATATAACAAGGCTCCTTAAAAAAAATCCATATAAGCATTGTTGATTTTTTTGGGAGGGGTGTGAAGTAAACTAAGAATAGAGTAATAAGAACCTATAGTGCAAAACTATTTCTATACACTATGATGGTGATGATGAGAATCATACATGATAACTGATCGAACATGAAAACGACATTTAAGGTTGGCTCTGATCTTTATCAAGAAAATATCAGATAACTCGATTGATCCACAAAGTCATTAGTGTCAACTATCATAACGTCGTCAAATAGATTATGCCTTAGTTTCTTATCTTTTTTGAGTTCTTTACTAAGATATAAACTAGACGTTTCCTAACATATAAGAGAAATGTTCAACTATGAACGATCTGCCTACCCATCTCTTAGAAGACCAGGATAACAACTTGACAAATCTTCTAAATGAACGCTTAAATCGGTTTCTTAATCTCTTTTAATAACCCTAGACTAAATCTACACGACAACTTGAACACGAGAGAAAAGCAACAAACTGAGAAGAGAACGTTTTACTCCAAGGTTGGTTTGTACCGAAAATCAAGGGTGTTTATAGTATTCCAGATGGCCTTGGGCTTCAGGAAGGCTCTGGAACCGTACTAAACATGGAAGCGGGATAGGTAATCACTTGTGATTTCCTTTTCTAGATGTTTCTGAGAAATTTATATTCAACTCCAATTGAATAAAATATTTCCCAGCGTTTTTAGGGCCCCTCTGGACTTTCTCGAACAACAATTTGGATCTCCCCAACACCACTATTTCCAGAAATCTTCAAATCAGCGATTATAGAACACTCACAATAAACGTCCGTATAAAATGCTTCCCAAAGTGATGGTTTTTAGATAAATGGTCTTTAAGAATAACTTTGTCTTCAATATCACCTTTGCATATGCAACAATATATAATCATTAAATTGTATTGGTGATATACACACTTTCAAGTATGCACAAATACATATACAATTAGCTTACCATAATGTGACAACTTCATTGGAATAAGTTTTAATTGGAATCGATTTGGCGCGAGCTAAACCAAAATCAGCCAGTTTCAAATCTCCTCTACTATTGATCAATAAATTTTGTGGCTTTAAATCACGATGTAGTATACGACGTTCATGACAGTAAGCTAAACCACGCAATAACTGGTATAGAAATAACTGGACATTATCCGAGTGCATGATTCCATGACAATCGTGTAGATATTGTTTTAGATCACGTTCCTGAAATGAAGAAGAAAGTAAGGAAGATACGTAGGGCAAAACAAATAATGGAAAAGATAATTATTCAAAGAAAGCATTAGAATATATCTGTTTTTAAAAAAAATAAAATCTCAATTCATACAACGATAATGAAACAATTAGTAATTGTGAAAACTTGCTTTTTTCACATTATTGACAGTGAAACAAGATTGAATTGATCAGGCTGTCTATAATCGTGTATATGAGTGCCAGTGATGTTTGCTGAGCCTTAAAGTTTATCTTTTTTGTGAGTAGGAGCTAGCAACAGAATCCGGAATGTGCATTTCTCCTTGGTTGGAACTTGCTAATTGTGGAAGTGCCAGTTGATGACCCAATACTACTGAAACTCGAACCAATTTATTTTAATAAATGACCAATATAATATCCGTTGAACAAGTATTGGCTAACATGAGGGATTCATTAATTTAATGACTTTCTGGAGCTTAAAATGATTATTTATTGATATAAATTTTCTCATGTATATAGCCTGATCTCTTCGTGCTAAACACATGTCAGGAATAATGCCATGGGGAGCATCAGTTTCTTCATTAGTGTACAGGGTTTCCCGCCGACTATCTTCAACTATTCAACATCTCAACAATGTGCATGAAATGTCAGGTCATTCAGATTAGTGGCCACATTGCAACTTGATCGATAGAATTCGATCAGCAGCACTAAGCGACTAGACAAACACGACATTAGTCATTAACCAGTGATTAATCAATTGTAATTCTAGTTTATACTTAGAAGTAGTAAAACTGCTTTATCGATTTGCGTGTATGTGTTCGTGAATCATATGTATTAAACTAATTTCGCACACTTACCAAGCACAAGTCTATATACTGGACTATGAGCCACATACACTGTATGATGGATAATATTTACTAACCAGCTGCTCTACACAAATCAAAGTAGATGAATTAGTGTTTGAGAGCCAGAGATCGACTACTAGTAGTCGTAAGACAAACGGATTTCACGTATCTATCGATGTACGACTACTACTACTGTTCGATTTTGAGAACGACCGAAAGTCGATCATTTTACACATGATTAAGATCAATCTTCCAAATAATGATAACAAAACATATACATACCAATTATAATGACCTCACAATTAATATTGACAATACTACCACTACTACTATGGTGTATGCTACTGATGTCAACAAGTATAAGTAGTATGTATCACCAGTCGAAAGTGGAATGCCTGGAGGCAGAAGATTGAGAAGATCGAAGAGAACGAGAACAGAGAGTGATTAGTATGAAAACGAAGGAACAACAAAGTCGGAAACAATTGATGGATATTTTGCAAATGAAGTATTACTGTATGGGTCTCAGATTTTACCAAGATATTCTGTAATGTGTCAAAATACATATGATTGTCCCTACTATGTTCTCGCTCACTACACTACTACTACTACTACCACTACTACTAACAATAATAATAATAAATTGAATGCACCTTTGAAAAAAGGATAAATCCAACTATTGACATGTTTCGATTATCAAATAACTACATAGTTGGAATTTGAGTGTTTATCTGTGTTCATCACAAAGTTCTGTGGTATAACCAGGTAAGTCAATCAAGTATATCCTATTTAAATGTATTGAGTAAGGAATAAGAAGAGAATTTATTGATTGTGAATTAAAAATCTTCGAGCCAATGTTTCAAATAAAAACATGATGGTAATGTTCGTGTTTTTATTTCCAATCATAAACACTACGCAGATAAAAATTGTAAGAAATACATGTAAATGTGTAGGCAGGATTTAAATCGGTTCTCACACTGTATTTAGAACTGCTTCAGTTGAAATATGTGTTATTATTATTCATATTAAGCTACGAAGTTCCCGACTAATCTGTCTTAAGATTGAGCTGTTTACAATTAATTGATTAATGTGATTAGTAACAAATCTTTCGATTGCATCATCATGTTTATTCTTTGTTCAAATGTCTTCACGGAACTAGTACTTGAACACAAAAATTCCCATATATATATACGACTGTACAGCTTGATAGTAAATTCGTTAGAAAGAGATCCCTTCGTTGAGCTTCGTGTTCTTAACGTTTAAATAGGAATTATATATCAATAAACTTTGTGTTTACCTGACTGCTAAAAGGACCTCAGATTATCGAGTTTTTTTTTATCAATAAACGATAGTTCTTTCGTGTTAAAATAACCGAAATAACATTCGAAGTGCTGTATCAGTCGTTTGGCCTACCAAGTTGGTGCGGGCCCAGTTTTGTACTGAATGAATATCTCAATAATTTGCAATTAGGAATTACTATACACAACACTACAACTCAACATTAACCCTTTATAGGTGATTGATCGAAAAATTCCCTCTTTGAGTAGAATATAAAAAATTTTATTTCAGGATTGTCAAAATGTTTAGTTTGTCGATTAGAAAAATTTAAATTAGACACGTAAGTAACCAGTATAAACAATTTGAATCCGTACTACCATACATTATCAACTACAGTGAATTAAATGGTCATTCATCCATGAACAACATAGAAAAACCTGGCATAAATGTGTATCGAACCTCGTTGTCATATGCTTTAAATTAGTTTCTCCTATTATCACTTAAAAAAACCTATTCGGTCGTAAGAAATCGAAAACAGAAATTACAGTCCACGACAATGACTGACTGAATGAAATTGGAAATGAAAAAAGTAAAATGAATATTTTAAAAAACCTATGATTCAGTGAAAGATAAGTCATGAATCCGTTTCATTGAGGTTGGTTTTGAGTTACCGCTTGCAAACACTATTGAACACGATGATTACACTGTTGAATATAATTCAGTCGAATAAGAATCAATGATTTCAAACTCAACTCTACATACTTCAGTTTAGCATGAGTCAGACAGTAATACTAGCTCTCTAGATCAAGTATCATGTTGTAGCCTATGGAGGTAAAAATTTAAAGGTGTGGGATTTATTTGATGCAAATCCTCTTATCAACCCAATCTTTTCTTCTACCAATAAAAAAAGGTTTTGAAATCATATTAACACCAAAATTCTGACAAATCTACGATGTCGTCACAGATTGAATCATAGAAGTTGACGTTTGAGTACAATTAATAACTTAGCATTCAGCGATCTCATTTCAGTCAACTTGCGATATTATACAGCGATCATCATTCATTGCCAATAATCCTGCTATCCTCCTCTAATCTCACTGGTTTTTTAAAATGATTATTAACTAGTTAAAGTCAATCTCTGAAATAAACAATCTTATATTTATTACTATCAATAACCTTTTTCTCGAAAAAAGGGCGTTATTCATCTTTTTCATAACAGAAAAATCAATACATTACGGGGAAGAATCTCTTTCCCCCAATAATAATGATTATACTTGACACGAATTCTAGATGGTAATTAGATTGGATAGAAAATAAAACAATGAAATCGTCTATAGTTGTTATTATGGTTAGTGATGGGAATGATGAAAAAGATTCATTCATTTTTCTCCTATTCAATAAACATAAATATTACAATTATGAAATGTTATTTTGATGAAGAATTGAAGGGGGGACAAGGTTCATCTTCATCATCCTATTGGGTATTTTTACATTTTATGCTAATCTCCTAAGTGTAGCCATCATCTTTGAAGAATATTGGAGTAACCATAATTAAAATAGACAAACCTATTTCTTATAAATATATAATCGATGATAATGATAATCATGGGAGATGGATCAGAGGAGAGAAAAACCATAACAACGACAGAAGAAACCAATCTCTAAATAGACCGGTTAAGACACAAATAAAGATATTTGATTTTTGTTAATCGATAGTTTTGCAGAGATACTAAAAAAAATCAAAGGCTGTTAAGCATTAGTAATCAGTAATAGCAGTCTAGTAGTAACTAGTAATACGTACATGTAATGAATACTAATATTGAACCCATTTGCCATTCGTCCATATTTCATCCAAAAATGAGGTTGACTGAGAAAGGGGGTAAGGAGAAAATACTGACAACAAATAATATAAGTATGGGATCAGTTGTAAATTAAACAGTAAGAAAGGAAGGCAGAATAAAAGGAAAACATATCGATTTACCGGAAAAACAAAGAAGGTAAGTAAACAGAACAAAGATTTATTTGCTGCAATACATATATACATAGAAAGAGAGAGACACTTTGTCATAAATATATATTATAATTAGTTAAAAGATAGATTACATGTGAGTTCTGGTAAATCGTTCCCAACCAACAACTGTTGAACAACTTGTATCATACCACAGCTGATTGAGGAACAAACAACGTCAAGTATGTCTAGACGCTTAATGCTGCGGATCGAATTCCATTGATCAAGTTGTAAAATGTGGCCCAATAACGCATGCACTAAGATAAAATGTTAAACGGTTGGAGGTGATCGGTAGGAAACTCTACTCAACTTGGATTTCGTACTTTATTTATTTATTTATTTATTTGAACACATAAACATTGGTATAAGGGGACAACGAATACATATGCGCCACACATAAAACTTCAATGATTTGTGTGTGGGTTGTGATACTGTTCTGCTGCCCAAATCGAAGTAGGTGGTTTTCTTAGGGGGCCACACCCGGAGCCTTTGACCTAAAGGCCTAATCCACAAAGCAATGGAGTAACGTCAGGAGATGCAGTCCCATGGTAGTCGGTGACCAAAGATTGGTTCATACGTCATTTGTTTCCCTAGGATCCTGGAGCCCATGTGCACCATTTGTTTGGAATCAGGGTTTTCCGACTCCCCTAGATGGAACCTCCATGTCTACCAACCCGATTAAGCGCCGGACATTCACTTTTTGTCCTCTCAATTTCATAAACAACACCCCCGCCGAAAGAAGACAGTGAGTAGGACTTCCCTGACAGTGGCTGTATACACGTGGCCATGTGAAAGCATTTCGAGAGGGAAAGATGACTCTCCTCACCCTCGACCGTACCAGACTATTCATCAGAAAGGTATAACCAGTATATAAAAAGGACTGATGATCCTGTGGGATTCAAACTCACGTCACATAGCGTCATAGTCAAGAAACACTGAAGGATTAGTCGAACTCGACATTGATCAATCAATGTCAATATCTCACTCATACAGGAGGTAGCAGCCGACAGTGTGAAGCTGAGTGACGAGGATTTAAATCCGACAGGAAAAGTAAAAACCTCTCTAAATATTAAAGGCATGTATTAACATTACTAACACGTGTGAACTACCACGAAATCCAAGTTCAAATTTTCTTTTCGATTACCTCCGACCACCTAACATCGCTTGTATAATCCCTATACAATGATAACCTTTGATAAGTTGTGTCTTACTTTCGAAATGAGTGAACTCAACTGCATCGTTTCTTCTTACCGAAACTTTGAGAAAACTCATCTTGAAGCTAGTTTTTGATGAGTATTAGATAGCTTTATGGAGATCTTGTATAGTTTAGGATGTAATATTAAGGAAATAACATCAGCTTGTGAACTAGTGAAAAGTAGGAAGTATTAGATTCCTAATTTGAAAATTCCCACGACCCAATAATCATAATGAATCGAAGAGAAGACCTTAATTTCGGTAAAATCAGTTGGTAACATGAGCATAAACTTTAAAGTGGTAATTCACCTGATAAGTAAAAAAATTTGAGAATTGATTTTTTTTCGAAAGCTATATCAATCGAGCTCAAATCACTAAGATATAGTGTCTGGAATCTGTTTAAAACTAATACTATACTTGAAAAACTCAAATAGATCTTTCAATCAATAATGGATTGGGAAGAAAATTACGACGAGGTTAGTGTTAGAGATTGATATTGTCAGTTTCTTGAACTGAGTGTTGAGCCTTCATACGTCTCTGATTATTTTACTGTTATAGGTGTCAGTAAATAGTGTTTAGTATACTTAATACATCAAAATACGGAAGTATATAAATACTTTGATCTTTAAAACTCACCATTAAAGGTACTTAATGGTCAAAAATGTCTAAGGGATTTTTTTTAGGAGTCTCAGTGAAAATTTCATAGAGATAGGTTCTAAACGCGTCTTTGATTCAATAAGCATCCATAGCACATTAACTATAAAAACCTTAGTAATATACATAATAGATATATTGTCACTAATCCATCTATTTTGAATAACCAAGAATTACTCAGTGATTTCATAGTAGATTATGTGGAACTTATTTCAGTGTGAACATGATCGAGATCACTGGTTGACATCAACTGAAGATACCATTGAAAAATAGGCAGCACTAGATAACTATTTCATCCTCTTAATTCGGAATTCACATTCATCCATAACCCTTGAGAGCAAGCATTTAACTCAGGAACTTAGTCCCCAACTAATGTTAATTCATGATTTGTGTAAATGAAGAATACACTCCGTAGTACTATATACATATTTCAACCTGTACAGACGTTCATTTTATATTATTTGTCCGTAAAACTCTTACCGTATCCTAATTACTAATGAACAAACCTATTAAACAAGAAAAAGACAGAAAAATAAAAAGCACGAATCAATTAATAATTATTATCGATCTTGTCTTCTTTCGTTTACCTTTACAAAAACGTCCAAAAATTAAAACAATAACAATCATTAAGACAAAAATGAGCACTGAGAAACGAATATATGATAAAAACAAAAAGAGATGGAAAAAGTAACTACAACTAACATGATAAAACAAAACAGAACAACTAGCTATTGTGACTGCTGTCAGTTGATGCAGCAGAGAAAAAGAAACGGACAAACAGAAACGTTTAAACAAATAAACACAAACTCTACATCAATTGACTGACGTTATGAGGAAGAAGTGAGAGTAAAGAGGGAACCAGTAGGCAGGGTATCATAGGATAGATAATAAGTAGAGAAAGAAGATGAACAAAAAAGGATAGATAATCAATTATTCAATTTATTACTACTAACATAAAAGAAAGCAATTTAATCGAGTCATCTCAAAGGCAATCAATAATTCGTAGAACTAGAGCGGAGAGCAGGAAAACAGTAATAATAATAACTACATATTTAATCTGTAAAATCTATCAATTTTTGTGTCCAATAACTTTGATGAGGATAAGAGAGAAACTTATGCAGACAGGACATTAATGTTTCATTGAATAGAAAGTGATCTGATAATGAAAATTGAATAGTATAAGCTATGGCTCAATAATCAAACACTCAACACTATTTAGTTTGAAGTTTGAATACTAAGTCTCACGTACATAACTATCCGATACAATCAATTAATACTTCCAACTAACGGGATGAGTTTTTTTTAAATTAGATCTGAAGATAAGCAGGACTTGAGTTCACATAGTCAACTAATTTTCTTTACAAACAAAAAAGTTATTTTCAGTATGAAGTCCTAGGTTCGAGTCCTGCATGCGGAATCGCGGATGGGCACTGCTGAGGAGCCCCATGCTAAGACCAAACAGTTATCCAGTGCTTCCAGGTTTTCAATGATGGTCTAACATTGACCGGTCCATGATTTTAACAAAAAACAAAGTTATTATTCAATAGCTCATACCACATCTAAAAACAACTAGTTAGTCGTTTCCTAATATAAATTTAGCTTACGAAAATAAAGTTATTGTGAAGAAGAATTTTTGTTCGCTAAAATATTTGTCTTGTCTCTTAACAAGTTATATATCTTATTTTACTAGGTACAAGATTATGTATTCAACTTTGAGCAGACTATTTGTCGAAGAGTTAGCGATGCCACCTGACCTACTGAACTAGTATCGGTAGAGTGGAGTTCAGGGCTTTTAGCATGCAAAAACAGTCTGTTTTCCTAGTCACTTATTTATTAATCTGATATTTACTACATCAGAGATAAAAAAAGAGTTACAAACAATTGGCTTCGTTGAACAATAAAACAATTGGAACAGGGGGATTTATGGAGACTGTAGACTTCTCAAGGATTACATCATAGACTGATCTTAGTTAAGTCACAAGTGAAAACCAGGAAGCAATCGATAGCTTTTTCGGCCTAGTATGGGACTCCTAAAAAGTGTGGATCTCCAACCCCGCCACAAGTTTTCATATCCAGGACTTTCGGTTTCGCGCCGAGCACTTAATCTCGATACCCACTTGAAGTTAAGGCATTCATATCCAAAACATAAAGTCCTGGGTTCAAATCCCTGTTGCGTAGTCATGGATGCATAGTGTTAAGGAGTCCTATACTAGGATGAGAGAGACGTAAAATGCTTCCAGATTTTCGATAGTGGTCTAGCTAAGATCAGTTCGTGACTTAAAACTATAAAATTAAAACAACTGTTAAGTAATATATTTCATTACTTATTCATAGTTTCCATTAACTCATAAACATCCTGGTTAGTTAGTACACAAGAAAATTCGGTTGGTTACTGAATGAGCAGGATTAAAATGTATTAATAATTACATTGTTTTCATGGAAGCGTAGAAAATAACTTAAAGAAATTAGTAAGGCAAATTATCAGCTAATTCCAAAGAACTATAGGTTTTCCGATATAAATCATAATGATATGAAACACATTACCCGATGACTTCATTCGTCGGAACCTCATCACTATTGTATTAGTTTTTATTGTAATTCTACTAAACTCAATGAATGTCAGGTATGAAGTGGCTTATGATACGAAGCACATATCCCTCCAATTTCAGTCATTCAAAATTCAAAATCTTAGATGTAATCTGTGTTCTTTGCTTTGTAGTCAACATTTACCATAAACACTATCTTATGCTTTTACTACATCCGAGCAATGCTTAGAAGATATCTATAATTGAAAATTTGTTTTCTTTCCCAATGACATCTATCTTCGAAGATGTATGATGAAAATACGAGTACACTAATGACAACGAAATAGAATAGGCAGTAGATTACTCAAAAGATCTTACTGAAATTCTATATTCTAACTTAGCATATCATATTCACATGTAAAGGTTTTTAATTCATATGAACAAATAAGGAGAACAAGCCTGTTGGTCTGTATGTTTCAATTACTAATTACTGCGTGAAACACTACAATAAATCGATACTACTACTATTAACAATAACAATAAGTGAATAGTTGAAAGCGTGAGTCAGTTGAAGTTAGACCACCAAGGAAAACCTGGAAGCACTGAACCAGTGGGATTCAAACCACGTCTGTTGTGAGATAGGAACTCACTGAAGACAATTGGTGAACGGTTGCTCAACTTCATGGATTGGTTGGAGTTAGACATAAACACCATCGGATGCCGACTCAGTGGTCTGTCGGTTAAGTGCCCTGGCGCGGGGCTGGCAGGTCCTGGGTTCGAACCTCGCGAGGCGAGGTCGTGGATGCGCACTGCTGGGGAGTCCCATAATAGGACAAAACCACCGTCCAGTGTTTCCAGGTTTTCCTTGGTGGTCTAGCTTCAATTGACTCACGCTTTCAACTATGAAAATACTAAATCTCCACAAAATCCCTTCTGACAATAACAATGATGTTAATGGTAATAATAACATGTTATGCAATAACGAATAACGTTTTCAGCTGTTATTCAGTAAACCTTTCTTACGTTTCCCTAAATAATGCTAGACAATTAAGAAATTTGCATTAAAAAGTACTTTATTATTAATATCATTATTCAATTTTTTCATGAGAATAATTATATCTCCCCACCCTCATAAATATAAAAATATTTAGGAAGAGGAAAAGAGAGAGAGAATAATTAGGTCAATGAATAACTGATTGGAATATGGTAAAAAGATGATTAGCAATCATTCATTTTCTCCTATCCCTTTAGAGTAGACGATTAAAATTAAAAAGTTGCAACAAACCAAAAAGCAATCAATTCTACTAGAATTTTACAGTTTTTGTAAAAGAAAAAAAAGAGACAGTCCCACCCTTGTATATTATTCAACAGAAACATTTTCAGTAAACATACATAATTTAGTTATTCAAACATGTGCATATATATGTATGTGCGTGTGCGTGTATACACACATATACACAGACAAATATGTTATTTTCATTGTTGAAGGCGTGAGTCAATTGAGGCTAGACTTGCTTATTTCGAGTTGATTCGATTTTAATAAAACAGAAGACACATTGACATGTTCTGAGGCATACTCTAGCACACACACACACACACGTATAAATATAGAGTGGCAAAATAAAACAGACATTTATTATTATTATTATTATTATTATTATTATTATTCATAATAATGGTTGTGGTAGTAGCGATGTTAGTCATTTTATCTGTACAAATCATATTTGAAATAATTTCAGCAATTAAAGGTCACATATTTTTGTTTCGCTAGGGAAACTTAGTTTGAGCTTGAAAATTTGACTACTTTCCTGAAGAAGCAGGCTTAGACCATTTTGTCGGAAGAAACACGAGAACTAGTTAAATTTCAATCACCGAGTTTATTTGATAGACGATTTTTAATACCTACTGTCTTCTATGAACTTGATGTCCAATTTCGGTCAAACTGTTTATTCAAATTTAGGCCGATATTCATCATACTTGGTAATTTTATAACCTTTTTCAAGGCAAAATAAATCTAGAAGTTATGACTAGTAATCAACCATGATTTCAGGGGCGAGGCAGATACCACGGGTGAAGCTAGATTCTGACTAAGTAGTTTGGGAGATATCTATCTATAAGACGTTAAGAACTTGGTAATTACTTGACTTGACATCCTATTGCCCCGCTACCTCTTTTAAAGAAAACTCGTCTGAAGGTGGCCATGAGACGTTTTGCCTGGGCGTTGGACTATAGATGATAAGATGGAGAACGTAAATGATTAATTCCATGCACTTTGAAGAACTGCTTGAAAGAGTGTGACATAAATTGAGAATCATTATCAGTAGCCAAAGTCTCTACAACCCTGCAACATCTAGAGAAATTATATAAATTCCTGATTAATTCTTCGTCTGTCCAAATTGATGTAATGCATATCTCCAGCCATTTTTTTAAATAGACCTGCGATAAACAAATATATTTGTTCTTGTTTTGAACCAAAATAATATTCGTGAAGTCTTTTCCAAGGTTTGTCAGATTTGGACCACAGTTGTGGTAGACTTCGTAGAATTTCTAGCAGCTTGAAGTCAAGAGCTATTGTGGCATTTTTCTTTGATATTGCGATCCACTAGAGACCAGTAAGAGTAGCTGTGAGCAAAAGACTTTACTTTATTGATCCCTAGTTGACCAGAGTGAAATTACTTGCGAATTTGTTGATGAAGAGTTTACGGGATAACAATTCAATCTTCGAACATGATCCGAGAACCAACTACCATAAACAAGTTACGAAGACGAAAATATTGTAGAAATCTCCCTTGAAAGTAACAGATCGGTTATTAGATGGGAAGACAACCCCAAATTTATCTTAAGGTGTATTCCTTTACTGTGGCTTTTATAATGGTTTCGAAGGTAACTGACAGTTCACAAACTGGAACATCCAACACTCGGTCAACGTCTGTTTCAGTTTCTATTGGTTCTATCACATTGTTTTCTTCTAGTTTCGGATGAGAACCAGTTAATCTTGATAATATGTTCCCTTTTCTTGAGGTCGTATCCTAAGCGTGGTTGCTCATCGTTGTAATCGATTAACTGTATACACAATAAATCTTTCCCTTGACCTAAATAGTGCCAGTATTGATTTATGACCAGTAAATGGAGTGAATCGACAACTAACATTGTACTATTTATTCTCATATATGATATCATAAAGAATAAACTTAGGAGACGTTTCCACAAACTAGAAGTACATTCTAAACGATTCAAACCTCGTTGTGGATTGGGTTTATTACAGTGCTGAATGCACTGTGAGATACAGAATTCCCTTCATTGTTAGTTCCTCTATAGTGACTCTGAAATTTTTTTCACCGACAATACCTAAATTTCCACCAGAAGCACTGTAGGCTGATTGCTTTGTTGAACAGACTCGAGGTATGCCGATGTTGCCCCAAGTTTTTTCTGCTAACAGGTGTAATATCCGAGGTTGTGTAGGGTTTTGGACAGACACAATAACCACTAGCCTTGATATCCAGCAAGATTCTGAAAACACTCTTAATTGATGAAAAAATAGGTGATTATCTTATCAGAGCATGACAGATAACCCATCGTCTTTCTAGAAATTTCCGGAAAGTTTTCATTCAAAGCTAATTACATTAATTGTTTGTAGCCTCTTTCCAGTTCCTAAAAACTTTTCCGAAGAATTCTCAAGGACTACCAGAGACAAGGCCACGACGACCTTTGACCTCTTGTACCAAAGAGAGCACTGAAAATGTGCAATTCTCTTGTGTTTTTTCAACTCTTCCCAGGTTAGTTGATTAACTAAATTGAGAAAAATCTCCTATGCACACAATTTCAGCACAATATTTGAGTTTTAGAAAAAATCAGTGAAACAACTAAACGGATGAACAGCTTGACTTTCGAGGTTTCCTACGGATGTTTTGAATCATGAAAATGGAGATAGAATTAACTGAGATAAATGAGAAATAATTTGGAGGGACTAAGATTTATGTGCTCTAAATTTTGTAATGTACAGTGTATATACGGAATAAAATGGACAGCTTGCATGCAACTAGACGCTTTAGACTTCACAAATAACCTAGCCCTTCTATCCCATGCACGCGAACAAATGCAGGTCAAGACGACCAGTGTAGCAGCAGCCTCTGCATCAATAGGCCTCAACATACACAAAGGGAAAAGCAACATCCTCAAATACAACACCGAAAACATTGTTGAGTAGTCAATATAAAATAACAAAGTGATCGTGACAGAAGGTGAAGGAGAACGATAATAACGACAAAATTTATCTAAGGTTTGTTCTTTCCTTTGCACAGTCTTATTTACAATGTTGAACCCATGTCTACAGCACATCATACCTTTTATACATTAAAATATTAGTTAGAATAAGTAATCATGTCTAAAGAATGTGGACACCAATAATGTGTGTGCAATATTGGCATACCTGTTCGATAACCTCTCTAGTACTCTGATCGATTAAAATGTTAAGGAGTTTTTCGCTACACTAGAGCCTACAACTTGTTTACGTGGTATGGAAAGAAAGTGATTACTTACAGTACATGTTTCTATATATTCCCATTATTGATATCCCCCATTTCTATCATCCGAAAGTTTAATCTAAATGTAGTTGTTTGTTTAAAGGCACTACTACCATTGAGACATTTGTTCAGGTAGCTTATCCATTTCAATAAAGACTGATGATCGACAGAGAAATTACAAACCGTTTTTCTTTTTGAAAAAATTATTTTAAATACAAATTCGCATATCAATTATCAACCACTTTGATAAGCTATACAGATATGTTTCTCATACAGTTTAATCATATATATTTTACCACTACCTATGTTACGAATTGTTTATTTTTTAAAATCAATGAAAACTGAAAATTTTCAGCTGTACGGCAATATAAAAGCACTCTAACGATTTATACTACTAACTAATACAAGTAGTTTAGAAAGTATCCATATAAATTAGGTGCTTGTTATTATTTGCAGTTAATTAGCCGGGACCGTGACGTAAACATTTAGAAAATAAACGTTCGTATATATTTATGACTTCAATGAAATTCAGAAATCTCCACAATTCCATACTGAAAATTACAATGTACTCACTATTGACTAGTTTTGAGTGATAATTCTTTGAGTTCTAGTGAGAAGCCGTGACAAGTGGAGTTTAACCGAATCAAATATCTTGTGTTTGACAAGTTAGAGACATATTTCATTGAATGAATTCAATTTCGATAGTTAAAAAAACTTTTACTGGATAAACATAGAAGGATAGGTAGTTTTTTAGTACTATTATCAAACCATGATGAAACTTATCTTCAAATTGAAAAAAATTTCCATCAACACACTATTTGAAATGATAATTTAGCATTTATCGTTGATGCGATTTCGAAATAAATGACAAGAGTTCCAGTGAGGTGCCGGATATAAACAAGCAGGAGAGACAAATCGAAGAATACTCAACAACTATATGGGTTATGCTGTTCAGACGATAACAATTGTTCGATCCAATTACTAGAAATAAGAATGGTGATTTCGCATGGATCATTTATTTATGAAACAAATACTCCACAAAAAATACCCTACTAAAAATTATCAGAAGATAGAAATATTGGCTACGTAACTGAGTTCGTGTTAAGAAAGAGAAATTATTATTTCCATAGATACAGAATATTTCAATAAGATAGTATGATGTGGCAGAGAATAAATGGGTAATCAAGGATGAAGAGGTAAGTCACAAACCAACTATTTACATATATAGTTGAACAATTATGTTTTCATAGTATGAGTTCGTGAGTACGCCCTTTTTCGGGAGTTTCATACTAAAGGTTTAAAGAGCTGTCTAATACTCAATTGTTTTCAATGATACCTGTGACTGAGGTCAATTTACGTCAAATACCACCCATATATAACATGGAGTAGATAGAACTTAGTTAGTAATGGAATCCATGACGCGCGTTCCATTCTACTTAGAACTTAGCAGCTGAATATACCTACATCACAAAGTTGATGTTTACTTTGTAAGTGCATACAGCGCGTCCTGGATTTCACTGCTAGTTAAATTCAATCTACTCGATATAAACTTGCCTCATGATGGCTACGTCGAAGCAATCCCGACAAGATGTATGTGTGGCAACTAAGACCGATCAAATTTCAGTAAAAAATATTAACAAGACAATCCAAACTATTACAAATTGAATTATGTATATATCATCCTATATTTTAATGAGGGCAGGAGGGAGTGTAATCAACAAACCATCGTCAACATTATGCTTTAGAAAAAGTAACAACGACAATGCCCAAAACTCCGCCTGGAGTCCTTCGATGGCTACGATGGCTACTGTTGGTTCTGAACCTGTATAAACAAGAGTAAGGTTATGCATAGATGTTAGGATCCTTACCATCCCGTAAAAAAGAAATGCTAACAACATTAATAATAATAATAATAATAATAATAATAATATCAAACTTACCACATATTCAAATACCAGTGTTAACGACTTCTCAGTATGAATAATGTCATGTAAAGTGACTATATTTGCATGGCGTAGATTACGCAATAAGCTCACTTCACGTATGGCTGTACATGGTGCACCTTCATCATGTTCCAAACGTATTTCTTTTAAAGCAACTAACGTTTCTGTTAGAAGACTTTTACCCTTGTACACCGTTGCATAGGTACCCTGACAGAAGAATAAACAAAAAGCGGGAGAGAGAGAAAAGTATTAATAAATAGTGATAACAGTAATGATAAAAATAGTAACAAGGATAAACACTATTGTTTATAATAAAAATAAACAAATAATCAAATTAAGCCAATCTATTTCTGATTAACTTAATCCTACGTTTACGAATTCTGTTTATATGAAATGCTTAAAACAAAAGAGGGAGATGACAATAAAGAAACACTTGACTGTTAAACCAAGGTGATAAGTTACGTAACAGTACAGAAGGTATAAATAAATAACAGTAAGTGCCACTAGGATGCAATTAAGTACTGAATGAAAAAAAGTGAGAAACGAAATGAATTTGTGTGATTATAATTTTATTGTGAAACAAGATGTTTAAATAAACATTCTTTTTCAACTGTGTGGAGAGAAAAAGACTCGACTGTTATTGATTGCTGAATCGAAACAGTTATTGATCGGATCTTTGGAGTAAGTATATTATTAGGAAATGATCTCGGTACTTGAGAATATCACCTGAGAAACCAAGGAGCACTTGACAGTTGTTTTGTATCAGTTTGAGGCTTCTCTTCAAAACTGTCCATGTACTCAGGATACATGATATTGAATCGAATATCTTCAAGTTCTACGGTGCGTGAGATGAACTTTAATGATGTGATCTATGACGTTGTATGGATAGTTACTCCTTGGTAATTAGTGACATCCATCTGACACTAGACAATAGTGAGCCAAAGATTTTTACTGGAACTTCCAGAAGCTCACATCACAAACCGAATAATCTCATTGAAGACTTGATGGTTAGTAACAAGCATCATTTTATTTCGGTAAAACAAAATAAAAGAATAGACACTGATAGATGTGGGAAATTCAATTCTAATTCATTGAACTACACTATCCATGAGTAAGATGCAATATGAATACATGTGTAGAACATTAATGGGTCGTTAAGTGAGAAGTGATGGGTTGAAAAAAGAAGACAGAAACACAAGACTTCATAAAAGCAATATGACTGTAGCGAATGAGTTGACGTTAGGAATATAAATTATCGAATGCTAACTAAGTGGTTTGAAGATTGACTGCTAACTGAGAGGTCTATAAGTTTCTGAATTGACCCTTGGCCACGTCATGAATGTCCACTGCTGATGGGTCGTATACTAGGATGAATCGGCTGTCCTGGTATTCATAGTTTTTAATGGTTCTCTAGCTACAATCAGAATGTATTATAGAAGTACAAAATAGAAAGAGGTAAGGATATGAGTTACACGCATGTATAGACACCTACCTCAATGTCCGATAAATATATTGAATGATAGATGTAAAAAGTTTGATAACATTTAAGTGTTAAGAAGGCAAACAAACAAAAGAATAAACATGTAATCAAAATCATTAAACCATTAAATATTTATTATGAATTACGTGAAGTGAATTCTGGCCGTAGACTTTTTATGGTTCAATTAAACAATGTATATTCAAGAAATAAGATTTAGAGTATTAAAACGATACAACTATCGAACACTTTAACCAGTGGAAAATCAATGCCGACATGATTCAAAGGATAACAACAACAACAGTACATACTGATGATAATAATCGTAATAATAATAATTAAGTAGAAATATATGTGTAATATCTCTTAATAAGGTAGGAAATTGAATTCCTTACGCTTTACAATTCAGTGTAAGTCATTAATTACGAGAATAAACAGAGAACACTAAGTTGTGAAATGTTAGGAATTCAACTTTCTATCTTATTAACAGATATTAAAAATATATATCATCACCCTATTACTATTATTATTATCATTATTGTTATTAAGTGTTTACCTAGCGGTCAGTTTAATTGAAGTTACCATATCAAAACTTGATAATTATACTTAAAAACACAGATAGGGAGAGAAATATGAAAGAAAACTACGAGATTTTTTGATTGAGACCATGAATCGATCAATGTTAGACCACTATTGAAAACATGAAAGCACTGGATGGCCGTTTCGTCCTAGTTTGGGACTGTTGGATGCCGGCCCAGTAGTCTAGAGTTTAAGCGTTCGCGCGCGAGACCGAAGGTCGTTTATTCGAACGCCGCGCGCGGGATCATGAGTGAGCACTGCCGAGGGGTTTCATACTAGGACGAGACGGCCGTCAAGTGCTACCAAGTTTTCAATGGTGGCCTAACACTGATCGATTCATGATCTCAATCAAAAACTCAACAATCTTCACAACTCTATGCTGATAATTACAAGATTGTTTAAATTGTGAATAATTCTACTCGGAACATTGTGCGTTTCTTTTTTCTCTAAAAATATAAAGTTCGTTTTTATTTGTTACTGGGAGAATAAAAACGTTTATCAAACCAATGTATTATAGTGATGATGATTATTGAAAGTCAAAGTAAAATTTCATATTTGAACTTGCAAGTTCGATTTCGCTCTTAGTAGGTACAAGAAACAAAGACACAAAACAAAGCGAAAAAGATTAACAAAGATGGAGGGGAGAAAGAAATAGCACCAACGGTTACTTTAGATTGATATAATAAGTGTCAACCTACTTGGAAAAGAGAATATGTTTATCTCGAATTTGGATAAAGAAAAGTAAGACCAAAACTAGTAACAATGGACAATTTAATTAAATTATAAATGTAGAAAAATTATTTCATACAATATCCTGATCCTTTGATAAATTTAAATCAAGAATTTTTCCTTTATTTTAAATGGTATTATTATTATTATTCAGAAAAGAAAATAGGTTTTTGCGTGACAACAATAATAATGATGATAATAATTAGGAAAAAAAAACAAACAAACAGCCAAATAAACATCACAGTATTTTATCAGTTTGACAAACCACAACCAACAATTGGATCTTTATTCTCAGTTACTAAGCCTGCATGTATATGTGTTTTACTATTCTGAAATCAAACTACTTATTTCTTCTTTTAACAACTAATAAAGAAGCGATCCATAATAAAGCTACTGATTCATTCATACTGATGATGATGATGAGAATTCCTCGGTTAATTGAATTTTCAACAAATTCAGTTATTAATTATTTTATAACTATTGTATGATATTCTGATAATGTTGTGTACTTTGTCTTCATTGAGTGTGGACATATGTCTAATACGAGAATTCATTTTTTTAAAATAATAATTTACTTAAATTTTATTAATAAACACTATAAAGGAAAACTTCATGTAAAGAGTGATATAATCCTTTCAAAGTAGAACACTAAACTCGCATCTTCCTCTTTTTTCCTTCATGTTTAATAGTTTGGGGCTAATGAGTCAAAGAGAATGGCCAGTAGAGCATTGAAAAAAGGAAACTATTGAAGTTAACTATGAAGTTGATATTTTTGAATAACGTAGGTAAAGAGCAAGTTATAGTAAACACAAAAGACACCTGATAAAGAGAATAAAGGGGGGAGAACTAAACACTATCTAAATAACATGTGCACATACAGAAAATACAAAAAGGACAACGTTGTAAAAAGAGAAAATAAAGAGAATATAATAAAGATGGATTTTTGTTTCATTAGAAGAGGGAATTGATAGATAGAGTAGATCAGTTTGGGGTTATGTTCTGACCAATTTCTAAACTGTTATCAATCTTTAGCTCTTTAACCTGAAACAAAAACAGAAAGCAGAAAAATATGGAAGCTACACTCCTAAAGTTATTTGATATAACTAAGACAAAGAATATTCAAGTAAGTGGTTTACAAATGACTTTGAAATTAGAGAAGTTTCTAGAAAAGACAGTAAAATTTATAATAAACTTGGTAGCTGATAAGTCAGATCGGAGAAAAATATAAGTAAGTTGGTGTTTAGATTGTTCTAAGACATTTGCGAAAACGCTGAATGGATAAAAATTCCATTAGGCATTTTCCCTCAGGCTTCTAGATACACATATACAAACAACTATAAAATGTCTCCTAACAGAATTACGGTATAATTATTATTAGCTCATATTTTGCAGTCATATCAAGAAAATCAATCTACACGAAGTCTCTACAATCAAATTATCTAATTCCAGTAAATTTCTCTCTATATCAAAAGAGTTTCCACACTAGTATGTGTATATATATATATATCAGTGATAGGATTTAAATGTAATAACACAAACCCTAATCAGCATAACTTTCAGGTCAATATACTCGTTTGGATACATAACGACCTTAAGAGAATAAGTTAATTATATCATATTCTACCCTTTTAAATGAATCATTTATAAACTAAGATAAAGATTTTTAAATTATGAGGCTACATTTTTATTCAATGTTTTAATTAATGTATGAAAGATTATTTTATTGCAAGTAAATGAAGACAAGTTGACTAAATATGGTTTTATATTTATAGTAAACACGATAAAAAAAGTCAGTCATAAGGAAGCTCACCGATTTTTTTTCCTTATTGCTTATTATTATAAAAAGGAAAATTTTGCCGAAACTTTTGTGTGAAGACGGGAGATGGAATTAGTATGAGTACCTCAAGGTGAGTAAATTGCATGAGAATTGTAAATAATAATTTATAATAAGAAGTTAATTTGAAGTTTATATCATTGGCTGACTTTAGTTTAGACAACCGGTAAAAACCAAGAACCGCTTAATAAGTGCTTCAATCTGGCGTACGACTATTGAAAAAATATAAAAACGACCACGCTAAAGATTGAAAGAAAAAAAAGAGAGCATCAAGGTTAGTTGTTTAACTTCAAAACATTATCCGACAGTTTAAATTTCGAACGTCAGTTAATTCAAGTAATATTGTGTTACTACTATTTGTTGATATTGATGATATCTTTTAGTGGCCCGATATCTGACTCCCGGTAGATCGTTTGCTGCTTGTTATCAAAATATACATCCCAGTTACCCTCATATATAATTATCGACTTAAGTCGCGTTAGTGGATAACGGAATTAAATAAGTCAAATACGAGCATGAATTTCGGATACGTGTATTTCATACAATCGTTAATCAAGACAAACGAAGCGAAATGACGCATGGTGGAGAAAGCATGTAAGTCAACTCATCTTAATCAATCGTGAATCAATATTTATAGTCAGACAAAAATAAGTTACAGACATATGAGGAAGATAAGAAATGCACACACATACGACCATATAAAAAGTCAAGGTTGATAAGCGAATAAGTGACAGTGTAAAAATGTGGCATGAGAAGAATGAATAGATTGATCTGCCCAGAGGTTAGAATAACCTATGTATACTTGACACAGTACCAGCCCCTAAAATCCGGTACGAGTTCAATATGGTTGAACTCCAACATACACTGTTTTTTTTAAAATAGAACTTGGAGAATTTATCTTTAAATTAGTCACTAATACAAACATAATTTTTATTAATATTAATGTGAGAGATTAGTAAAAATGGTTCACTTTTAATTTATATCTCAGATTAAATTTAGCTAGATAACTATTGAAAAACACAAAGAGCTAGAACAGCTATTATTTAATGTATCTCTAATCTATGCCTACTGTGTAAAATATCACACACTGACAACTTGATTCAAAACATGAAAATTAATGAATATGATACGAGCGTATACACATATAAACATGCATGCACAACGGAAAGTAGATGTGATGTAATGTTAACTAGTTGCAAATATACGACAAGAAGACCTACTCAACCCTATGTAATGTATGTAAATGGCATTTGCCAGTCAGTAAAGAGTAATATGGAAAGAGAAAAAACTAAACAGACACAGTGCTGATAACTGTTCATTTACCGATTCATCGATGTACATTTGATATGATGATAAGAAAATAACGTGACTTTTAACTACTTCGTGTTTCTGTGTGATTATTGATTGTGTAGGAGAGAGGGAGGAGAAGGAGTAGAAATATAACAGCAACGACAATAAAATAAATATGCCACGATAATGGAGCTTTTATTCTGAGAAATATATTTAGTAAATAAAAATCTAGCTCAGAACGCATAACTTTGAACATTTTCCCATAGTACTTTTTAAAAAATCATCACAAATAATTCACTTGCAGCAAATTTTCATGAAAGTAACTCATTAAAAATATGAGGTAAATCTACTCACTATAAAGCCACATTTTATGTGTGTGTGTGTGTACACAACAGCGATTAGTGATACTGCTCAACTATTCAAATCAAAGGGAGACAGGTTTCGAACTTATGCAATGCTACTACACTACTGATTAAAAGTCAAATAGCTCTAACCAATAATCAACTGATACATTTAACTCACTCATCAAGAGTAGAAATTTATGTGTTAAGCCTTGAATCATATTGTTTTTGTATACAAGTTTGTGTGTAAGGATTAATAATATCAGCTGGATATCCATACCTAAGTAGGTCAATAGAACCTGTGACTATCAAACTTAGACTAAAATTTAATTATTTAAATCACATGCAACGAGTTGAAATATATATATATATATATATATATATATATATATATATATATATATATATATATAGGTGGTTAATGACAGAACAAGATATTAGTGAGTCATGTGTAGAGAAATCCAAATAGCTCATTCTTATCTGAAGTTTGTGCCAATGATGTAGTGTAGAAAGATAATGAAACTTTACCATTAAACTATCCACTTCAGAGAATGTAATCCCACCAAAAAAAGCATATTTACTCCAAAATGCTATGCCACTTAAATGAAGTAGTGACTAAAAGGGTTAATGAGTTCTATTATTAGCTAATAAATCACAAGATCGAACTACAGCTTCATCTACTTCGGTTTTAGCAACTCGATAGTATTAATAGCTATACTCAAAGTCAAGTATACGAATTAATCTATACTTGGTAAATGAGTTAACATAAAATCTATTAAACAAGTGTGTTTTCATTTTATATCATAAACAAATTTTGGTAGTAGGTATTAAAAGAAAAACATCTAATTATCTTGTTAGTTTGAAAACATTCTCCCCCCTCCCCGAACAAAAACACAAAACAAAAGTATAATTGAACAAAATCTACGATTGAGAAACAAGAATGAAGTGAAAATCAAGCAACTTCACAAACTGATCATCACATAATCACTATAGTAAGTTTTGGTCAAAAATAAAAGCAAATGAATAAACAAGCATGAACACAAACCAACTAAGAGGTAGGTACCATTTTTATTCGTTCGAATGAAAAAAAAGGAGAAAATCAATATTATTATCTCCCGCTGATAGCTTAATTACATTTACTTATCCTAATTTAATTAACAATATATAAATAAAAGGGTTTAATAACAGTAATAATAATAAGTAATGTGGATTTATATAATAAATTGATCAGTTACATGGATTAGATAAAAATTTACTGACTTTAAATGATGAGATTTTTAAAAAATAAGTTTAAACTTTCAAACAGTACCATGACGCGGCTGACATAAATTAGCTTACATCAAATAAGTAGATTGATTACAAGTGTCAACACTGTTTCACTATTATTTTTAGTAGGGACAACAGTAGTATTGTATAGTATAGGCAGTAGATAATTGAAGAAACAATATGGTTTATAGTTGAGTACGTGAAATGATATTTGGCAATTAAGTACACAAATCATCAATTATTCAAATTGGGGTCTATTAGTCAGTCAATCTTAATGGATTAAATATAGTTGAGTGATTTGAGCAATTCATCTCTGTTATATCTAGAGCCTTGATTATTAATATACCGCGAACTACTAGACTACTTGAACGATAGAACCCGCAACGTCGCAAAAGAGAAGGCAAAAGACTAGTAAGTAGGAAGTTTATTCCCCAAATCAGTGTCAAAATATAGTACAGAAATCTCGTATATTTATAGTTTTTTGGCTGAATGTAAATCATCATTTAGGTCAACCAATAGGCACATAGGGGTCATTCTTATCCATCCAATGGGGAAGCTACACGTCGACATTCTAGAACATTCCCCTAGCAGTGATTGGATGGAATGTCTGTGGCTCTTCCTGGGCTTCTTAAGGCTTCCTAGAGTCTACCGACGAGCCGTCCTTACAACGTCTATGGAATTTAATTCGTAAGTGTTAAATTATTATAAAAGTTGAAATAACTTTTGTTAGCTGTTTCCTTTTATTCTACTGTTGATATGGTGTTCAACTACTGTTTACTGACTTAAGTAGTATATTTCGAAGATAAATTGTAATACTTCTCTCTGGAAAAGATGGTCTTCAGTGAGTCAATTAAGTTTGAACAGTTATACGATTTACTATACATAACTAATATATTACTGAGTAGTAGCAGTAGTAGTGCACAATCACCCTCTAAGACGAAAACCACTTGATATTCAAATGTTTTAAAAATATTTAAATCATAATATTTTAGGAATAAATAAATATTGTTATAATTGTTGTCCATGAAAGACAACTTGTCAACATCCAGTCATTTTACCTTCGTTGTTATTGTTATTGTTGTCTCTTCCACTATCCCCCCTCCATCCATCCACTTAGCCACCCTTCCAACAGTTTCGAAATAGTCTCCTATTTGGAACGTCCAAAATCTACTTTAAATTTTGGTGGATTTTTATTCATCTTATTATTATTATTATTACTAATATTAGTTTTTTTTAAATGGAAAAAAATAGTTGTATCATATGGGGATAGCTATAATTATTCATAAATGTATATTGTTAAATTATTTACCTGTGAGAAAACAGATCTTAGAAAAATTGCCAGAAGCAGGCTTGAACAATGGTGTGTAGGGTGACTGACACACTTGCGCATATGCGCACATGTCTGTCCTTATTCTCTCGTCATATTTGCATGCAATGTAGCTGTAACTACTCCGATGATCTTCATCTTGGGCTACGCGATAATAGTGGGCTTTGATGTTAGTCCAACCGCAACAACACAATACATATGCATCATGGGTGGAAAAGTAACGTGATTATTCTATCCACATTGTGTGTGTGAGAGACAGAGAGAAAGATAGCTAATCCATCTTCATTTTCGTCTCCCCACCACCACGCCTTAGTCACTTGTCCGGATTATATTTGCATGCAACCAAATCAAATTTTCATTTATTATCCTTCAACTATTTACTGTTTTTTTCTTAATGATGTTCACTTAATAAAAATTATTGATACTTTAAAATTTAATTGGTTGGTTGAATATTTTGTGGATTCGTTGTTGGTGTTTGTTCTATAGTGAAATTAATGATGGCTGAATTTGAGGGAAAAAATTTTCGAAACAATCTGGTCACAAATAATTTAAATGACTATCTATATTCTCTTCATCAGGTGTAGACAGGATCACTCAACTTAATATTATTTAATATCAGAAACGGTTTTTGTGGATATTATAGTAATTTTAATAATTGAGATCATGAGTAAATTGAAGTTAGACCACTATGGAAAACCTGAAAGCATTGGACAGCCGTTTCGTCCTATTGTGGGACTCCTCAGCAGTGCGCATCCACTATCCAGGTTTTCCATAGTGATCTAGCTTCAATTGAGTTGTGGATTCAACTATAAAATGACTAAAATCTCCACAAAACCCCCGTTCTGATCATATTCATATGCTCACTAGTGACTGGCTTCAAGAGATTTTTCCTGGAGTTCTAGTGAGAAGCAGTGACTAGTGGAGTTCAACCAGACTTGTTGTGAGATACTAACTCACTGAAGACAATGGTGGATATGTCGCTCAATTTTGTGGATCAGTTGGAGTTAGATATTAGCACCGTTGGATGCCGGCTTAGTGGTCTAGAGGTTAAGCGTTCGCGCGCGAGACTGATAGGTACTGGATTCTAGCCTCGCGATGCGGGATCGGGGATGCACACTGCTGAGGAGTCTCACAATAGAACGAAACGGCCGTCCAGTGCTTCCGGGTTTCCCATGGTGGTCTAACTTCAATTGAATCATGATCTCAACTACTGAAATTAATATTATTTATTGATATCATCAAGTATTTATGTGTATGTGTGCGTGTAGATATGCATGTACTAGAAATTTTCGCCACTTTCAACTTCATTCGGTTACTAATGGGGAGGAGTATGGATAAGCGGAATGAAAATAAGATAATTTGGAAACTCAGAATCTAAGGAAAGAAAAAGGCGGTGTTTCTGAACCATTGTGATCGATTTGTGACTTGAAAGTCCTAGGTTCGATTCGTATTGATGTCGTGGGTGCGTATTGTTGACCGGGATCATCAACTCAAAGTTGCCTTCCAATAAATGTAAGGCATTACAAGAGATCGACCCTCCAACAAATAAATCTTCTTTTGATACATAGATTGTCGGTACTGGTGATAAAGTTTAAAAGACAAGTACGGAACTAATACAACATGTAACTCACTACTCACAAAAAGATAGTATATGATCAAGCACAAACAGTTGTCCTTTAAATTCGATGACCACACTCCCGGGTAGACAAAATATCAATAACTAATTATTGTGTTTACAAATATAGTGACCTGCACACTAAGAGCAATATCACATAAAAAATGCGCCTAATTACAATATCTTATTGAGAATAATTTTATTATAACGTCAGTATTGAGGTACGGTGTACAAGTGTCGAGACTCAAATTCACAGTCTTTATTATGTGTAGATAGACACAATATATGCCGAGTTGTAATTTTAATCGTCAAAACATAAATAAATAAGTATATACTACCAATCAATCGATCAGGGTATACAAATAGACACTGGATAGACAGACGGGAATATATTTGAGTATGAATTCAACTATAATACACACAAACACAAAGATAGACATACAAGCATACAAAGATGTATGGATACATATCAGAAAAAGAGGTATTGAAATGATTAAAATTTAGTGTATACCTACCTTGTCAAAATGATTTGCGTGTGAATTTCAATGTCTAAAATAACTTAAAGGTAATTAAGTCGAAAAAAGAGTTTATTTTGTTAATAAAATTAGCATAATAATAATATTTTTGTCATTAGTATTCTATCTACTAGACTTAAATGGTTAAATATGAATGAATAAATATAAACAAAAATGAGCTAAATAAATGACTTAAAACAAGAATGCAAACGATTGTCCTTGTTGAAATATATAAATTTACTTAGAAGACTAAACGGAGCTTTTTAAGAAAGTTTATCACAAAATTAGTCAAATATCTAAACTACTACTACTACTAATAATAATAATAATAATAATAATAATAATTATTATTATTATTATTATCATTATTATGAATATCACAAGCCGATCTAAGTTAGGCATCTACTGAAAACCTTAAAGCACTGGAAGGTTGCTTAATCCTATTATGGGACCCCATCACTGAGGATCGTTGCCAGGACCTTCGGTCTTGGACATGAACGCTTAGCCTCTAGACTACTGACCCAGTATCAAATGGTGTACACGTCTAACTATAATCATATCGTGATCTTGTGCAAACATTTAATTGCCTATTTTTCTGTTAACCTTTTATTCTGTCGAGAAAAAACTTATTGCACCAGCCAGTCAATTTGTCCTTTCTTTCGGAGGCTTACATTAATAGGTCAATCGTAT
The DNA here is from genome assembly GCF_000237925.1 of Schistosoma mansoni. NCBI lineage: Eukaryota > Metazoa > Platyhelminthes > Trematoda > Strigeidida > Schistosomatidae > Schistosoma > Schistosoma mansoni. Next base: position 21,739,905 of record NC_031498.1, on the reverse strand, counting down.
GAACAGCTATTATCGCTCGCCCATACACATTGTATAATCCCGTTCATTTATTGATCGGCATCATATTTATTAATTTTAACAATCGAAAATTCATTTATCAACCTTACTCTATGAGAGATTATACAACCGATCAAATTCCATGGAATGTCCTGTGGGCTGGAGAAATTCAAACCATTAGAAATCTAGTTAAGCACATTTTCTCCTTATTACAAGTTTTGAACAATAAACTCAAAGATTTAGTTAAGAAATTTGATACTCTCAGAATTTAAAGTTTGAAATTTTAAGCTTTAGTTTACTATTGAAACAAGTCTTGACCAATTAAAACTCTATACTAATTAGGATGAAAAATATCATGTTTTAGAAAAACCCTGTTGTTATTTATAATCTTTACACAAAAGAAAATTGGTTAGAATAGATTGCGACTTCTTATCAGTCTATGCTACTATTAATTTGCTTTCTCAGAAATAGAACTCAAAAGATGATAATTGCATAACATTATGGGTTTGTGGAAATGGTGAAATTTAATGGTTTATATCGCAAGCTGACCTTAGCTAAACGATCACAAAGCTAATAATGATCATGGGCTCACTCACGACTTATTTCAAGAGAGAGGACATTGCCGGAATTCTGGTAAAAAGCCGTGACCGGTGCAATTCAATAATGTTGGGCGTGAGGTTTTTACCCACCTATGGCATTGTAAGATGGTTGCACAATGTTGCTAATTGATCGAAGTTAGGGATTTTTAACACTTGATGATGGATCAGTGGCCTAAAGGTCCTGGGTCCGATCCCCAGTGAGATTGTGAATGCATACTATCGAGCAGTTCTGATACAATGGGGTAACCAGAAGTCACCAAATGAAAAGATCACTTGTTATCAATCAGAAATCTCCTAAAGGATAAGTAAGTGTCACTGGTCAAGAAATGGATTCATTTTCTAAAAGGTAAAAATGCATGGATGTAAATAATTGTTTGTTTATTAAGGTAATTCAGTAACCTAGTGAACTTTCTCCTTCACGTTTGTCTTCTCGCTCAGCATCAAGTAGGAGGTTTGGATATAAGAAGTTTATGTAGCAGCATCGATCTCGGATGATGCGCACCATAATAAGTCCCATGGTTCATTTCGTGATGCAAAGTTAAACAAATTGCATAGTAATTATATATTGTCGTTTAGGCATTGAGCAAAGACAAATAACCTGTATTTCTAAAACAAGGATGTTTACAAGATATAGCATATATACTTCTCTCGTACAAATCACTAGTCGGTAATTATTTTGTTCTCATATTCAAAAGATAGCGACAGAATTGTAAACTTCACTGGAAATCCCATGGATACTAGCAGATTGGATGGCTAATGAAATCCACACACGAGCACAAAATAAACTTGTTTAGCTCTCACTAACTTCCGCTACCTGTGATGCAGGAGTGAAGAAAAGGTATAATTTGCAGTAGTTTGTTCTGTACTTCAATAAAACTGTGATGAAACATGGCCTATGACATATGTATACTGCAGTCAATTGATAATAGATGTATCTTCAAAGCCTTATGTCCATGCGTATAGGGGAGTCTACAAATGAGTAGTGTTAGGATTAGGGCTAGGGTAGTTAGCATTAAGAGAAGAAAAAGTTAAGTATGTTAGTGAAAGATTATTAATTTTTTTGATGTGTTACGCATACCTAGCCATCGCTTATTGAGACACATAATTCTGTCTGATATTGAATCCAACTAAAGAACAAATGTAGCATTCACTATATAAGATATTATGTCAGCCAAGAAAGTCATAGATTCAAGAACTCAATTCTATCGAAAGATACAAAGTTCCAAGTTGAGATTCAGCAAAGATAATAGAAATCTGTCTATTGGTTGAAAACATTCAATGAAACGATTGAATTATAACAATCTGAAAGATGGTAGTTTGATCATTTATCTTTCAATTAAATCCTGAATTTTATTATCATTATTATTATATACTTCTCTTTTTCTTCTTTCTTGCTAACTATATTCTCAATGTTACATACTACTTACTATTACATTTACCACTTCATTACTTAAACTTATTTGTTCTTCCTTCATCTTGTTCATTTTTTCGCTAATTTGACGTATGATGAAGAGTGACCAGGACAAAATAAGGCAGATAAAATTTACTTATTATCCTATCAGGTAATATTGTTATACTGTTCTTTATGATCAATTAACCGACAGTGATGACAAAAACATCACCGACAAACGGAATTTCTTTAAAATAATTTGCATAACTCGTTATTCTTGTGAAAGGTTTTTTTTACTTTTGGTTACAGTGAATAAAAGGTTGAACAGTGTTGTGAAAAAAAATCCTCCAAAAGATAAAACTTGAGGTCAATTATGTAAGAAAGATATACATTCACTTCTGTCTGTCTGTTCAGAAGTGAATTAGTCTAAAAGATCAATTAAGAAAACAAGAACACAAGTATAAAAGTTAGTAACTAACGCTATAATAAATGATAAATCAGACAGCATGTGTGAGTCACTTATACTTAAAATCTTATTCGATGATAAATATTTAGATTTTTTAAACTTAAATCAGACCGTTCAAAAACTGAACTATTGGAAAATAAGTGGGAATAAAACACTAAGCACAGTTGTCCTAACATGCGAGATCGAACCGGGATCCGGTTTGTAATATGACGATATATGAATTGCTGTCTCTACTTTAGTTTCCTAAAGATATATATATATATAGATATATATATATATATATATATATATATATATATATATGCGTGAGGATTTGTGGAGATTAGTGCATCACTAACTGATCCCCGATGTGGTCGTGGATGAGCACTATCGAAGAGCCTCACACTAAAATAAAACAAATGTTCAGAGCTTCCTGGTTTATGTTCAATGGTTATCCAATTATAGATAGTCTGTGGTATATAATTTAAAATTCAACGATCTTCAGAAACCTCTCATACCACTGTTATTAATTTTAGCTGGATATGTTTGCAGTGATGAGTTAAAAACGATTTACCTCACGAGTTAGTATCAGTTAGGAAACCTTTTAACATTTTTAAGAAAGTGATTGGACAGTTGTTTCATTCTAGGGGATGAGTACCCAATACAGACTCCGTCCATGACTGGATCCAAGACCTTATTGGGGTGCTTAGAAGTAAATACGCATTAGTCATCAATAAATGTTCATAAGAAACTGGAAAAGATACTTTATTTCTTCTTGAAAATACAAACAAGTGAAAAATTAACCACTTATCAAAGAATGTACTAAATGATAAGAAAAACTGGGAATTGGAAAAAAGTTGAAACTTTCTTCCTAGAAAAATGATTTCCTATGCCATGTACAAAAATGGCAGTTAAATGAATTTAATAGAAAGAAAACAAGAGCGTATAATATTGAAGCACAAATAACAAACAATGCAAATAATAAAGAACAAAAATAGATGATAACTATCGAGTTTTCGACTCTCCTTCCACCCTTCATTCCTATTGATAAATGATTACTTTCTTTCTAATCCATTTTTATATCTATCGAATCGAATATTGTTTAAATGTTCCATGAAGTGAATGCGATAGACAAATAAATTTTTGTGTTTTTCTTAATAAAAAAAACTAATTAAGTTTCCAACAGAACTAGTTTTATTTTCTAAATTTAAACATTCCATATCCTAGTTTGAATGTGTGTGGAAGGGTATGTATGATATATGTATAATGTATACATGTATAAAATATGCAGTGTTTCAGTAACCACAAAGTGATTATAAACCGTAGTACTTCATGAAAAAATAACCTATCAACTTTCCTATCACTTTCCCACTCGTACACTCTCATCCACAGACACTAACTTTATTTCTACCCACTTATTCACTTACTTTTACTTACCCAACTACCTACCAACAATTAACCCTATCGCTCGCTCGTTTCCCTTAACATATGATCACTTTATGATTGAAAGTAATGAAGTGAATCATAAACACAAACACAGCTGTACAGTAAACATGAATACATGTTGTGTACATATACAATGAATAAATAAATATACAAAGAAAAAAGAAATCGATTTCCAGAAAAAAGAATACTTTTAACAATAAAAGCAACGCGTATATAAACAGATGCACAGACACAAAAGCACACACATCAACAACAACATTGGATCGATAAAAAATGAACATATGACAAAAAGAGAATGGAAAATAATAAACTATGATATAATACTTGGATATCAATAACGTGAAATCACAAACCAATGTATCTCTATGGGTTCAGTAGCTTAGTTGAATAGTATGGTTAGTGTTTTAAGTGGACATTACTGGAATCAAGTGTCAGTATGGATGTACACATCAACAATGAACTGATGTCCAAATGACGAATTTCAAAGAGGATGAAAAAAAACATCTTAGATCCCAGTGTTGGTTAGCCAAATACCAAATATGTTGAATTATATCATAATACTGTTAGAAAAAGAGACCAAGACTGCATTTCATTTTCAACGTTTTCATCTTTTCTTCAAGTATCGTTAAATAACAAAACAGTCTCATCCTATTTATAAACAATTCTATTTTTTGTTGTTGTTAAATAAAAGATAGTCACTCTTAGGCGACGTATAGTGTGGCAAATATGTACACTGGGTGAAGCTGTCTTGTTGGATCAACACGATGAAATGAAAATTATCAAGACGAATATGAACTTAGTAATAATAATTCTATCAGTGATAATAAAGCTAAGTAAAAACATTAAACAGCGAGAGAGGAAGAGAGAGAGAGTATGATACAAAAAGAATGGATGGATCTTTGGAGTGGACTAAAAAGTGGGCGCACCAACATTTTTATAATTTATCATCGTAGGCTGAATAAGAGAAAAAATTAATTCTGATAACTGAAAAAAAATCTCTCTCTTGGAATACTACAAAAGTTAGAAGTCAATCACAACAATAAGAGCATATTCTTTTTTTATATTCCATGAGATTTTAAACATTTAGAAAAATTGAAGTCAGATATTAACATCGTTAAATACTGGCTCAGTGGCTTGGAACTTAAGTGTTTGCGTGCAAAGTCGTTGATGCATACTGCTCGGGAGCCTCATACTAGAATGAGACGACCGTTCAGTTCTTCCAGGTTTTTAATGATGGTCTAACTTAGATCAGTTCGTGGTTTTAAGGAAATTTAGAAAATAGTTGTGCTATAAAATGAAAGTATACACAAAATAGAAATAAAAAGTAGGATAAACTTACTTGTAAAAGAGTTATTATTTGTAGGTATAATTACCAAGGTTTGACTTTATAATTTCGAACTAATTGAGAATTGTGTAGATTGTCACTAAATAATATATTTGTAATATCCCAATAAGTAAAAAATAGATTTTCTGACATTTCGTGACTCAGTGTAAGCCATTTCTTCAGAGAGCAAATAACCAAATCAAAATTAATTCAAGTTTAAATAGTACAACGGAACAACACTCGTTTGGAATACGGGTTTTACAACCCCTCTAAATGGACCATACATTGGTTATTCCATAAGATAACTACTCAGTTATCAAGTGCAGGTCTATTTACTTAGCTATAGGTCACAAATATTTTAATATGTATGTGAAAGATAACGAGACTAACCGGCTGTTCAAACAGAAGTGAGATGGGATTCGAACTAGTAACTTGTGAGTGCTTTAATCGTATAACAACCCATCACTCTATACTGAGTCACACCTTATACTTATTTGTAGTGTTTGATAAATTGAACTATTAAATTGTATACCTGACATATGCTGTTATTTCGATTTACGGACATAATAAAATGAATAATGTATAAAAATACTTTTATTTATATTTATGCGTATGTATAAACGTGCTTAAATTTGGATTTATAATATTGTACGTAAACGTGTATGCGCGACTACTATGGAATTGAAATTTCTATTTAAAGAAAATAAATCAAGGTATATATATACAAATACAATTCACATGGCAAATTTCTGCTGATTAACTGTTAAAAAAGGAAGAACTAAGAAATTTTCTCAACAGGGAAAACGTGAATAATGCACAAATGAATGTTACTTTTCTCGTTCTCTTTCTTACTAGCTCAAGTAAACTGTCAGACTACACAATTAAACAGTATAATAAATCAAGAGTTCAGCATCATTACCATCAACATTGTCTTTCGTCATACAAATATGTAACAGATAGATGGTAATAATAACTAGAATAAAACAAATTGTACGTAATTTAAAGGATGAAAGTATACTGTACTGACGACCTTTAGTGACCCTAAAGTGACCTTAGCAAAGGAGAGCCAGATTCTAACCAAAAAAGGTTGGGACTTAGAGTTAACAGATAATGTTAAGATTAAGACTATAGTGAAAGAATGCTTTGTTTTCATAAGGATGAATATTTATAAAGTCAGTTCTTTAGCTTCGAACATTAAGAATCGTCAAATTGCCTTGAAAGATCCAAAATTCATTATCTTCTTTAACATTACCACGTTCATCAACCTTTTAAGCGTCTTGGTCACCAAATATTGATAGGTTTTACTTAGTTCTAAATGAGATAAAAATTATTCGTTTTGAATTCCGCACCTATCTTAAATTTGGCTGATTCGTCGGGAAAGTATAGTTTACTGTTTAAATGTATTAATTTAACAAATCATAAAGTAATGACTGATAAATAGTGGGAAATAGTGGACTTCTAGTATAAAAGATAGATGACTTTCTAATAAACAAGTTATGGTTTCAAATTCAAATTCACCTACTTACAATTTCAATCAGTCGGTTGCATCGTAAGACCTGGTACCTATTTACATCAGCTCAAGTTATCATACCTCATTAGCACAGAGAGATGAAATTGTTAGGGTAAATCCCAGAATAGCATAGGTAGTAAAAGTATTCGTGGTGATAGAAAAGTTTAGGTATCAAAGATACGATTCGAATAGCAAGTATAAATTAGTGAAATAAGAGAAATTTAGACAGTCGATTAGTGTTCTGTTAATCGTTAGACTGACATAATCTGGGGAAAAACTAGTAGCTGGTACGAGAAACACCAAGATTCACACGTTGCAAAAAACGAAGAGAACAAAAAGTGTTGACAGAAGTAGATTTATTTCACCATGCAAAAAAAAGCAAACGGAGATAGCTTCAACTAAATATACTTATTTATATATATTGATTTTACTGACATTTGATGACTGGTTGGCGTACATATATAACCGAAATAGATGAAGCATAAAAATGGATTTTATACAGAATTAGTGCAAAAATGTATGCTGTATGTTACATTAGAACAAAGCAAAAGGTACGCTGAACAGTTAACCCAGTGGGATTATAAGAAAAACAGAATTAATGTTGAACAGGAATCATACAATGTTTTAACGTGGTCTTGTATACCCTTTTTTATCCCATTTTAACACAGACACAAATTAGATATTCCCATTTTTGTAAAATTTAGATGAAATCCATATATTGGTAAATGAATTAGACATTATTTGATCTGATTATTATTATGATTATTATTGACTAGGAGGTAAACAATAGAATGAATTTAAACTATAAAAAGGGATCAGCATAAAACCACCAAGCAAATTTTCATTATTATTCTAGTTATCATAAACGCAAAGAAGTGTACAATATGGCTGGATAATAAATATATTAATATTATCTAGCATTGCATAGCAGCAAAAGAATATGAATGAAGTTTTACTCTTATGAATTATTAATTTGCTGCTTTAAAGTTTATTGATACAATTATTTCTTTTTAGTTTAAAATAAATCAAGTTTTATTCAATGTAAAAGAGATATTCTTTTAATTGATCAAACCTATCCATCTACCATCATAGTGATTTATACAAAATAACATATTATTGATTGAATAACATTCAGAAATTATTGATATTAGAAGATAATTGCATAATATTGTGAATTAATTAAAGTTAGAAATGTAAACCATTGAGTGTGAGGGTCAGTGGTCTAACAATTAGCTGCTCTTTACAAGACTTGAAGGTGCTAGTTTCAAGCCCTGGTAGGATGGCGGATTTAAGTTGTTAGAAAGTTTCATACTAGCACAAAATAGCTGTACAACACTTTTTGATTTTTAATAGTTATCTAACTAAGATCAGTCAGGTGATGATAAATATAGAATGAATATAATACTGAATAATTTGAAAAAATTCCACAATCAATAAAACTCAAAATACATTTAAAAAACACTGACTTAATTCAAGTGAAAAATGCTTCGATATTGACACAGTAAAAAATAAAAGCTCATGGTTATCATCACCAATGAAAGTAGACCATCGTCAAACTGATTGAATGGATTGTAATTACTTTACAAATACATGTAGTTGAAACAAAGTGGTTCAATCTAAAGAGGATAGGTTTTACAACCACAGAATGGCACATTTAAGAGTATAGGGGAAGTGATATTGGTTGTTGCTTCGTTCTAACCTTCGACAATCAAACAGTGCGTATCCTGGAGCACTACATTTAGGGCTTATAACAGCGACGCATTGATGATATTAAATAATGATGATATTATAGAAGGAGAGAGTGACTGATTGTCTTGGCGCAACATGGGACTTCAATATTCTGGGATTGGTTTCATGAAAAGGCTAACGTGGATGAGTACACACTGTCGATTAGGAGATTCAAACAAAGATGAAACAATCATATATCATTAGTACTGGTTTAGTTTTCAACAATTCTTCAGCTTATTTTAATTAGTGATAAAAAGATTTTCAATTATTTCGGTGATTTTTTCTTGGATGATGGAATGACCGACTTTTATTATGGTCATCTCAATAAAATTTAAACTGGTACAAGTAACATTATATTGTCTCTAGTGAATGAGATCAACACTAGACGGTAGTTCAATGATTAATATGACTAGCAACTGATGAATCGCATGTTCCGATCCCCTCCACCAATTACGATTTAAGCAACAGAACAGAATTACATGCTTTTACATGAAAGGTGTGGATTAGAGTCAAGTACACGAATTCGTACCCAGGTGAATGAGTTAATAATAATAATAATAATATCAGTCAAATTCACTTTAAAACAACATTCATAAACTTCATATGTATGAAATTATTTTGATACGATTGGAAAATAAACCACTTTTTTTATTCTTCAAGCTAGCAGGCAGGGTATTGGTACTTTTAACTACTACAACAATAACAACTACTTATAATACTTATTAGTAGTATACACGCAAGAAAGAGGTAATGTAGACTGTATAAGAGTGTATGTGTACCACATAAAATCATGATAATTATTTTAGTAAAACTATTTATTTCTAATGATGTAATAATTACCAATACAAATAATGATAATAAATAAACAATAAAAATTCACTTACTTGGCCCAATAAATCCAATTTGGCGTAAGACTCGAGTTTTCCAAAACCAATTTCCGACTAAATAATCAAAGTAATAATAATGATAATAATAAACACAACAGTACACAAACTTGAGTATCAAAAATGTTCGGAAAAAAGAGCGATCATATGTATGTGGGTGGAATAACAGAATAAAACATCAATATAAACTGACAAATCTGAAAACATACCACATATATAAACACTATAGATACAGGGAATAAACATGATACCCTGAAAGTTGAATTATTTTCTTAATGTTATTATTAAACAAACAAAAAGTAGATTGACACAAAAAGTTAATTAAGAGTGTAAAAAAACTAAATAATCATGAAAATAATAACACAATAACTGCATGAAAGAAATGCACAAAATACATAAGATTTCTACACCACAAAAATCCTATCCTAGATAATTGTAAATTTAATGGATAAATAGAGGTACAAGCTAGGAATGAATGAGTAATTGTATGAGTTACTCTTTTGGAATTAGAACCTATCTAGTAATAGTAACGCATATATCAAGTGTATGTATTTCACTGAAAGCCATACGGTTTGTATGGTAGGATTCGAACCTGAACCTGAATCATTGGAAGCCATATGTTTTAACTAACAAATCAATAATCAACTGACTATATCTGGGATTGGTTTTTATAAGCAGTCAGAGTAAGGTGCATAAAAGATTAAAAATGGATGTGTATTTTCTTAACCTAATGTCGGACAATCAAGAGTTTTGTTAGAAAAAATAAACCAGATTATTAAGAGATTTATTTTGATTATACTACTATTATTCAATTTAACTATGATGTAAAAAATATTAGAGATTATTTAAAAGTATTTAATACATTATCTAAACTGTTTCAGTCGATAAAAATTTATCATTTTGAACGATCTTTTTTTCCGCTGATAAACATTATGGTTTAAATTTAATAGAAATCCTTCACTAAAAACACAGGTTTACGTAAATCGGTTTTGGGTAGAGCGTTTAATGTGTGTGTGTGTGTGTGAGGGAAAGAAGGTAGTAATATTAACTGTCTAAACTGAAATAACCTAAGAGACGTCCAAACACAAGGAACTACTGATGTTTAAGGTTGAATTTAAACCACCAAGTCAAATGTTCGAACTTCGTGCCCTACCTACTTCAGTTTGAGCAGTTATACAGTATCAATGATCCTAATATGCACGTCGAAAGTGTTACCCAAAGCCGATTTACTTGTACCTTGACTTGAAGTCGAATACACAAATTTTTACTTGATGAATGAGTCAATAATAGTTTCAAAAAAATATATCATTGTAAGTAGATTTTGAGAAAGATTAATGTGTCCATTTGTGTAAGCAAACTATTAAAAAGTACTAATTAAGAATATATATATGGTTGAATACTCTTCATAAAACAAAAATGGGATAGTTATACATCCCAGACAATGAATGAGCGTTGCGCAAAGTCGTGAATTGATTAAAGTTAGATATTAACATTATTAGATGATGACTTAATAGTCTACATGTTACACTTTAATACCCAGTAGTCAATCACTAAAATGACCAAGTGTTGAGTACGATACACTAGATGAATATGAATGCGCTGAGAACAACCTCATTCTGTGTTTCAACATGATCGTATCAAAATGTGTGATAAGTTTTATTTCTACCAATTTCACAACTGTTATCGATTTGTGATATAGCGTAAAAACCATTCAATACAAACTGATCGGAGTTTAAATTGTACCATACTAATTGCAACCCAGAAGTTCTGATAGTTAAGAGTTCACCTTGAGGCCTGAAGGTTCTGCATTAAACCTCTGATGGACTCGTGGGCGGATACTGATGAGCTGAGTTCCAAACTAGGACGAAGCAGCTGTCCATTACTCTCTGGTTTCAATGGTATCACAGATGAGATCAACCTCTATTAAATTTCTCTTCAACTAAACTATTATTATACAAATAGACAATAATAAATGTATCGTTGCTGAGGAGTCCCACAATGGGACGAAACGGCCGTCCAGTGCTTCCAGGTTTTCCATAGTGGTCTGGCTTCAGTTGACTCATGATTTCAAATATATATAACAAATGTATTATTGGTTAATAATTCAATAATTATTCATCCTTCTGTGTTATGGAATACTTTAAATAGCTGATAGATATAGAACAAAATACGATTATCGACTGATAGCTACTAGCTAATGCACCATAGATGTATGTGTACAGACTATGACATACACAATTTATGCACGTGATTCGCTACATGAATTTTGAACAAAGGAAGCGAACAACAACAAAAAATGAAAAATATGGTGAATTCATGTTAATAAAATAAACGAACTTTACAAGGTGTGAATTGATCTTTTTCATAAAAAAATTACTTCTTATTTGCATACATTCAAAGAGAGAGAGAGAGAGAGAGAGATGGTGAAATAGAAGTATTTCTACTTCTGGTTTTGATTAATCAGACTACATCACTGCCCCAACAACAATCCTATTGGGTAGTCTGTACAAATGTTTTGCACTAATTTGCAAAACATTCCGTTTAATGTTTCCCACTATGAGTTCAGTTACGTTTAAAAAAGGTGTATAAGTGTCGCATTTGTCAAATGTGGTATACTGATATTAATATAGCACAATGGATCACTGTTGATACACTGGATAAGATTGAAGAAAGGAGGAAGGAGAAGGCAGCTATCAATACCAGCCGAACAAGAGCAGAAAAAGCCAAGGCACAAACCGAATACACAGAAGTAAACAAGCAAATTAAGAGGAGCATTAGAACCGACAAACATAAGTATGTGGAAGACTTAGCAATGACGGTGGAAAAGACTGCAAGATAAGGAAATATGAGACGGTTGTATGATACAACAAAGAAACTCGCTGGAAATTACCGTAAACAAGAACAACCAGTGGAAAGTAAGGAAGGCAAGATAATCACCAACATTGAAGAACAACGGAACAGGTGGGTAGAACAATTCAAAGAACTCTTGAATCGACCAGCCCCATTGAACCCACCCAACATCGAAGTAGCACCCACGGACCTCGCAATCAATGTTGGCCCGCCAACAATTGAAGAGATCAGCATGACCACCAGACAAATCAAGAGCGGCAAACCAGTTGGACCAGACAACATTCCAGCAGAAACATTGAAGGCTGATGTAGCAGCAAATGCAAAGATACTCCACATTCTCTTCAGTAAGATTTGGGATGAAGAACAAGTACCAACAGACTGGAAAGAAGGACTTTTGGTCAAAATACTGAAGAAAGGCGATCTCAGAAAGTGTGATAACAATAGGGGCATCACTCTTCTCTCAACACCAGGAAAAGTCTTCAACAGGGTGTTGTTAAACAGAATTAGGGACTCTGTAGACGCCCAACTTCGAGATCAACAGGCTGGATTCCGTAAGGATCGATCGTGTAATGGAAAGGAAGGCCGAGGACTGGGTGGGTTGGAGAATGCTGGTCGGCGGCCTATGCTCCATTTGGAGTAACAGGCGTTTGGAACGATTAAGACAAAGATATGTGGGTGGTGACCTTGGTTAGATTAGTAATCCACTCATTCACAGTAAGCCCGCCCACACTTGCACTACTTACTTTGGGTTATCACAACAGCATGTGATTTGTTAGGACTTATACAGGTAGTCAGTAGGACTTGTTTTTTATGAGTACATTTTAGTACCGTCATAAAAAAATAGAAATGACCGATATTCCAAGTTTTAAATCCATTGAATATTCATCGACTAACGAAAATCAATGTACACTGGTAGGTTATAGCATGATGCAATTTGTTAGTCATGTTTATTTTGTCTTACAACTTAATGATTTAAAAAAATGTTGTCTAATGTGTTGAGAAATGTGCTTAAATAAATGAATCTATGTTCCTGACTCCAGAACAGCACATGAACAAGTATATACATATCATATTGATCAGTCGAAGTACTTTTTCCTTTACACAGATGTGTACCAGTGAGCACTCAGTGTACAATATTTGTAGGCCAACAATCATTGTGCATCTTGATATCACTGATATCTATTCATTAATTTGATCCCTTTTGGGAATTCTATCTAGTTGTTCTAATCAGGTATGACAAATTGGGCCAACGTGCATCTGTGCCAGACTCCATGGTGATGATGTCTGTCTGTCTGGAGACTAGCAATATTATCGGAAATGGCTCAGAGTAGAGATTGTAGCTTTATTTCTTCATAAAAGTGAGAGGAAATCCTTTAACTGAAATAATTCCTTCTGAATTATATTTCTACTGAACTGTATAGCCTATTATATCCCCATTTCAATTCGACCTTAGCATAGATATAGATATGATCATGTAAGTGACTACTTTATCGTTTAACTTCACAAGGCTTGATAATTTTACTAACTTAGATAACACAGATGACATAGTCCTGTTTGATAAACATGCCAATGAAATCCAGTCTTTTGAACGTTATGGGGTAAGAACAGGTGAATATTTGAGATGGGTTTCTTCGCTCCAATATGCAAAATTTGGCTTTAAAACTCATCCGTGTCATCAAAAAAATTCAAAATTAATGGTTTGGATTTTAATATGCTTATTAATTTCACAGAAAATGCAAAAACCTGTCCAGTGTAAGCGGATTAAAAAGTAATTAAATATATATTCGATTATCTTAGTATGAATTCGAAACTCAATTATATACAAGTTCTGTTTTTATAAATTTTTAACTATTAAAAATAGCCTTAAGAACATTGACAACTACACTTACTAGTGAACATCGACGCTCACGTCTTGACATAGGTTCTTCTAAAAATTGTGTAGCTCTATGCCATAAGTGCGGTGGGAGATTAATACTTGCTGGTAAAGATAAACGATTTGATATTGAATTGCCAACTTTATTATCAAATGATAATTCTTCATAAAAATTCCCATTATCTGGTGTTTGCATTAAACCAAGTCGACGAAGTCTATTTCTAGCATCAATTGGTCGTCGACGAACTTCAGCCAAACCAGCAACTAGATCAGCAGTTGTTGTTCCAGTTTCATCAGATGCTTGTACAACAGCTGCTGCAAGATGTGGACCTAATTGAATTGGTAAATTCAAAGGATCTTTGACATGATTATATGAATTCATAAGTTTTTGTTGATTAGAAGATAAAGATTTTGTAGAAGTAGAATTTTTTAAATTCTTTTCAGTATTACATGATTGAAATGTTGTCAATGAATTGAATTCTTCACTTTCAATTTCTTCTTCTTTTATTGTAGTACCGACTACAATACGTGACGTATTATAACCATCTACAGAACTCCAAGGTTTATTAATACCATTCATTGTGAAAACTGGACTATGATTAGTTGTCGATGATGTTATATGTGGTGACTGATGAATATGATCATTATTTGTTTGCATGAAATTATTATTGTTATTACTACTACTATTATTATTAGACATTAGTAATTGATGTTGTGAATGTTTACTACTGTTCGTAGTAGTTAGTAATTTCACTGAATTATGATTTATTGTTGTTGTCATCGCCGTTAATGAACTAATAATATCTGGTATATAATTATCATAAACAGGAGATTCATCGATTGACGGAGTAGAATTAATTTGACAATTTATATTACAAGTATTATTTAAATGATTACTATTTTGATCACAGACATTGCAAGTTTCATTTTTATGAATACACGTATTATTATTATTATTATCACTACTATGATGAGTTTTATTGTTAGTAGTAATATTTAATGATTGACTAATAGTAGATAGTGAATCTGGATTAAGTTTATTTTGTATTAGATGAGTTGTTAAAATTTTAGGACTAGACGACAATTGTTGATGATCACAAGAATTGTGATTTTTCATTATTGATTTATTGTTACAATTATCAATGTTACTATTATTGTTGAAGTATTTTTCTTCTTCTAGATCCTCTTCTGTTTTTGAATCTTTAGCGGAAGATGAAGCAGGTGATAGATAAGAGGTGGATGAACCACCACGACCACCGTCACCACCTCCACTCCCACAACCATCAAAACTACCAAGAAAACTTTCACTTCCAGGAGAGCTAGTATTATTATTATTATTTATGTCCAACTGAGAGGAATAAACAATGGAATCTTTATGAAAATTAGATTTATTAGACACCGTTGTTTTACACGTATCGTCCGTTTTATTATTCTGACATTGTGAATTATTTGTATTATTATGCAAAGATGAATTCATTGTTTCTGAAGCTGTCTCATTAAGATGGTGATGATTCAAGGTTGAAGGATATTTTTGACTGTTAGAATTATCAAAATTTTTTGTATCACAACCATTCAATGTAACCTCATTATGCACAGATGATATTGTTGTTGTTTTAGTATAATCAGATTCTGTAAAAGTATTACGTAACGATAAGGGCTCATTAGAATTTGATTCTCGTTCTATAACAAAAAACATACGAAAAAAATGTCATTCACAAATCAAAAACAGAGTTTAAATGTATACATGTGTTTGATTTTGAGTAATTGCTACAATCTGAGGAGTCACTGAAGTGAAAGATGTGGAGTTTGAATCTACGACCTACTGGTGGGAATATTCTGAACATTAAGCTCTCAACACAATGAAATGAACAATACATTTAATTTAATAACTATGAGCAAAACTCATTTCTAGTTTAGATATTTAAATGTTAGTTAATTTCTCGTTAATACGTTGATCAACACGATCCAAGTGAAGGAAAACGTCTGCAAAAAAACAACAGAACTCTTGATATAAAGTTCAAATAGAACGCATCTGAGAGAAACAATTATATTTAATGTGATTGTAGGTATTCAAACTGAAGCCACTAGTGAAAATGACTCAACATCGTTGCTGGCGAAAGCTAAATAGTGCGAAACCTAGGTTCATGATATTCTCTCGACTATCTCCAATTATTCAACACCTTAATAAAGGACTCTTGATGTCCAGTTACTTGGGTTAGTGTTTATGTTGTAAAGTGATTTGTTGAATTAAATCAGTAATAAAAAGGACTAGACAAACATAACATTAGTCACAACTCTATGGCTGTAATTAACTGTATATATATTTAAAATTAAATAAATCTTTTCAAGTTAACGTATTTAACGATAAATAAAGAGACTATTGAAATTATTAAACTTTTTGAAAAAGCAGTAATTAACGCAACAAAAAATTGATAACTAGACAAAAAACTGGCTACAATAATTTGTTAGTGTGGAAGTAAAGAACTTTGGTTCACAATAAACGTAGCTATTTTTAAAACAGAAATGAACACTAAATTACACATATCAGTCAATGCCAGTAAACCTGTGTCTCCTCCCTACAGAAACCTCCGCCTAAAAAGATCATAATTCATTCAGAAAAGAGGAAATATTGTTGTTTTCACTTTAAGCATTTTAGATTATATATATATATGTCTTTTTCTCAAGAAGAATTCTTTTCGTCAGTTAGTAACATTATATTTGCACAGTTTTTTACTTTATTTAAACAAATAAATATTGGTACAAGGAAGTACCAGATACATATGCGCCGCATAAATCTCATTTGATTTGTGTGAGGGCTGTGATACTGTTCAGGTACGCAAACTGAAACAGGTGGTTTTCTTAGGGGACCACACCCCGAGTCTTTGACCTAAAGGTCTAATCCAAAAGGCAGTGGAGCATCGTGAGGAGATGCAGTCCCATGGTAGCCGGTGACCAACAATTGGTTCATATGCCATTTGTTCTCTCAGGATACTGGAGCTCATGAGCACCATTGGTTTGAAATCAGGGCTTTCCAACTCCCCTAAATGGACTCTCCGTGTCCACCGACCCGGTTGAAGCGCCGGACATTCACTTTTCGTCCTCTCACTTTTGTGAACAACACCCCCGCCACGAGAAGGCAGTGAGTAGGACTTCCCTGGCAGAGGCTATATATTCGCGTGGCCATGTGAGAGCATTTCGAGAGGGAGAGCGGACTCTCCCCACTCTCGGCCGTACCAGGGCATTTGCACAGTACCTCCCCAATTTACGAAAGGAAAAGAACCGAGTTAATAATAATAATCATAAACGACATGTTAAGTTAAAATACTTTATTTTATTTTCTTCATCTGTTTAAAAAGTTTAGCAAATAATAAATAATTCCAATAATTATCTATCTGTATATTACATGTATATCTGTCTATAAGGAAGCAAAATTTTTCTCTTTTCCTTCAACATTCCATTCCCTAAATAATAAAACTTATTATTATGAATAGCTTAGACAAAGGATGAAAATGAGATACACGAATGGACGGACACATACATACATATGAATAATAATGACAACAATAATCCAGACAAGATAGGAGAAGGAATATCAGCAGTTTTGCCGAGAGATAGTTAGGTTCTCTTGTTTGGTAAACGAAAATATAAAAAAACCCTGCTATATCTGATTGGAAAAATTAATAAAATTAGAGGGTGAATTTATTCGCTTATAACTATCAACTTTAAGTTGGTTTGGAAAATAAATTTTTTTAAAAAATTATTCCTGTAGAGATTATAAATGGGCAGAATTGATCATGTGTTTAACTATAGGACTATTAACTGATTTACATTTACCTTTACGTAATCATACCAGGCTATGCTTGGATAAACTTCTGGAAAGGGGATCTTCATTGTGATCAACATAACATGCTTTAGCCAAAGGGCCAGGTAAACTGGTAGATATGGGGCTGTAGAGATCTTGAGAATTCGAATGTTGAAATGATTGAGAAAAATATTCTATTCATCTGAACTATAAATTTTATTCTCTAGTAGATACTTAATCCAAGGATGTGTTAAAGATGAACTACAGTTTTAGGCTACTTCAACGTATATCTGCAAGTTTACTTGAACCTGTAAAAGAGTATGATATAATGGTTTTACACAGCCTGCTTTTTCCAAATGTACGTCTAAACACTATCTAGAATAGTCTCCTAGAAAATGAATGCAATCGACAGGAAACATTGAACAAGTTTTTTTTTCATGCTACTTAGCATATATATATATATATTGTGTGTGTGTTTCTATCAGTGAAATTCGAACTTGTATCACTTAAAATACTGTTATACAGCTCAGAGCAACTTAATCTACACTAGAATTAACAGTGGTTTAATATGAGGAACAAATCTGTTTTGATTCTAACTCAAACGCTTCTTGTTCAATTTGGAAAATAGAAGTGTTGATAGACTCATAGATCTAGGGGCCGAAAGAACAACTGTTGTTTCTGATCAATTGGATATTTCTACTCATGAGTATCTGTACTTGTTAGTGCCAGGATCGAAATATAGAAGAACCAAAAGTATGTGGTAGATTACTTAAAACCAACTTATTTCGACGAGTTATTCTGACTCTGGGGATCCAACACCATTAGGGAAGTTAGTTATCTACGTCAAATTAATCTCTATTGCAATTCAGTCAGTCAGTCAGCTACAACATAGGACCAGGCACATATATGTATCGGTCCAAGTTGCCATACCTCGTTAGCACAACAAGATGAACACCAGATTCATAGAAGTAATTAATTTAGTGGTGGTAGTATATAAAAGATAGGTTGTATATAAGGACATAGTATAGGAAAGAAGAACGTTATGAAGCAATTTTAATCTCAAGGTTTAAGGGAAGATAAAGAGTGTATACACCTACGCCATTGTGATAGATTCTGAGCCATGTCACCTAGAGTCTCCAACCATAGGTTACGATAGTCACGCGGACCCCAACCAGGTAGTCTGCATCTGCCAACATGGCTTAGACTAGAAGTTAGTGACTTTAAGCTCTGATGTCATGCTTTGGTTTGGCCGCCCCTAACTCTCTTCCAACCATCCCCAATACTAGTCATCATAGCGCGTCGTGGTAATCGGTGTTCAGGCATACGTAACACGTGGCCTAACCATCTCAGTCGATGAAGATTCATCACCCCATCAACTGACTTACCATCATTCCCTAATACCCTGTGTCTAACCTCACTATTACTTACCCGGTGATCCCAGCAGATGCGAGCAATATTTCTAAGGCATCTGTGGTCAAATACTAGTAACCTACGAGTATCTTCTACTCTTAATGGCCATGTTTCGCAGCCGTAAAGTAGAACAGAGCGAACTGCTGTGCAGTATACTCGTCCCTTAATTGATAGACGGATATCTCGTCTTCGCCATAGTTGACGTAAATTGGCAAAAACCAAACGAGCCTTTTGAATCCGTGCTGAGATTTCGTCAGACACCAACCCATTAGGGCTGATCAGACTTCCAAGATAAGTGAAGTTGTCGACGCGTTCGACTACTTCACTCCCTATCCTTAGTTCGGGTGTTGACGCAGGCCAGTCCTGGAGTAACAATTTACATTTGGATGGGGAGAAACGCATCCCAAACATCCTGGCATTATTACTGAGTTCTAACAGAAGACTCTGCATTTTGCCAGCGTCTTCACCAAACAGGACTATGTCATCTGCGTATTCTAAGTCGCTTAGTGGTCCCCCTGGTAGGAGATCAATTCCTGAAAATTCAGTCGAAGAGAGTGTTACTTCCAGCAACAGGTCTATAATGAAGTTAAACAAAAACGGGGATAGTGGACAGCCTTGACGGACACCACTTGAGGTTGTAAAATCAGATGACAGTTCGCCATAAGCTCTCACTCGACTGGTAGTGTTCGAGTAAAGAGCCTTCACAAGGTTTATGTACTTCTGAGGTAGACCTTTTAATGACAGACACTGCCACAGAACCTCTCGTTCTACAGAGTCAAATGCTGCTTTCAAGTCAAGAAAAGCTATCATTGTCGGACGCCGATAAGCGTGTCTGTGCTCTAAAACTTGACGAATGGTGAATATGTGGTCGATACAGCCACGACCAGATCTGAAGCCAGCCTGATTTTCTCGTGTTTGCAGTTCACGAGTCTTAGTTAGGCGCCTGATAATTATTGAGGCTAGTATTTTAGATGCTATGTTAGTCAAACTAATCCCTCTATGTATAAGAACTCTCGTTTTGACCCCTTTTTATTTATTGGGACAATCAGAGATTGTGACCAGTCGGATGGGATTACGTCCGTTTCCCAGATTTTAGCCAGAATATTAGTCAACCTAATCGCTAAAATTGGACCACCATATTTAAAGACCTCTGAAGCCAATCCATCTGGACCAGCTGCTCTTCCTCGTTTCAGATTAGTTATAGCCTTTTGAACTTCAAGTAGGGTCGGGGGGCCTACCTCAATGTTCCATTCAGGCTTTCTGGGAATAGTGGGTAGTTGTGCAGTAGCTGAAGGCCAACTAAACTGCTCCTTAAAGTGTTCCGCCCATCGTTCTAAACGTTTGGGTTGAGAGCAGATAAGGGTTCCGTCTTTTTCCGAGATTGTCTCACTTACACTTGACTTCTTAATTCCGGTTTCTTTTATTAGTCTGAATAGTTGCCTGGTGTTGCCTACAGCCGCTGCCTTTTCCATCTCTTTTGCTTTCGTTGCCCACCACTGCTCACGATCGTTCCTTAGACTTTTAGTTAACCTAGATCTAATTTGTTTACGCTCTTCGTCGTGTTCAGAGCCTGATGGGATGAGTTTACGCGAATCCATCAGTGAAATAGACTTAGAGGAAATCCACTGGTTTTTTGGAGCCCTATGGTTTAAATGACTAATAGATGTTACTGCTGTTTCCACAGCTGTTCGTATGTCTTTCCAAGCAGCATCTGGGTCAGTCTCGTTTACAGAACTGCCTAGATGTGAACTCAGTTGTTTCTGGAATTCGCATTTGGCTTTCTCGTCCTCCAGTCCAATCCTAATGGGTCTTCTTAGTGTACTTTTCCTGCGTCCATTGAGGCTCAGACAAATGCGCGCTCGTATTAAAGCGTGATCAGAGTCTAAACAAGTATTCCAATACGAGCGACAATCTTCTATTGAGCCTCTCCAACGATGACTGATGACAATATGGTCTATTTGAGTCCATCGTTGGTTTGGTGCAGGTGGTCGCCATGTTAGACGATGTCTCTCCTTATGCTTAAAATTAGTGCTTGCTAAAAACAAACGATTGTCTGAGCATAGTTGCAACAGACGATCACCATTATCAGTTCGTTGAGCCGGAATACTAAAACACCCACCTAAATGTCTTTCTGTTTGATTTAAGCTGCCTACCTGGGCATTAAAGTCACCCGCTACGACTACTATGTCTGAGCGCTTAGCTTTCTGAAGAAGCTCAGAGAGCTTTCTGTAAAAGTCATCTTTTACTTCATCATGGCTGCAGTCAGTGGGAGCGTAGGCAGAAACGACGAAAAGGCAACGACGTGTGTCCCTATCCTTCCGAGTTCTTACGGAGCCATTTAGCCGGACAGCACACAGGCGACTGTTAACGGGGATCCATTCTAGTAGTGCCTGTTCTGCCCTTGTACTTAGTGCTATGCCTACACCTGCAAGTCCACGAGAACTAGCCAACGGGTCGCCAGATACACGGAGGGTGTATTTCGTTGGCTGTCCATTTTGGCGAGGTGAGATCAAGTGAATGAGCACACTGGGATCCTGTATGCGTGTTTCGGAGACACAGCATACATCAATGGTACGAGATTCTAGAGTTTTAGCTAAGGAGGCCTGTTGACCGATTTGGCATAGGGTACGTACGTTGAAGGCTTCAATGTGTAGTTTGGAGCGAGGTTTTAGTAGACCTGGGACAGCTTTTCGCGCACTAGAATCGTTAGCCATGGTGACACTTGAGGAGGAAACCGAGAGAGGAAGTTTAGTGTTGAAAGTCAAGGTAGAAGGAATAGTAGGAATTGAAGAAGGAGATTGATTATGAATACAGTGGTCTTGAGTGTTGTTAGAGGTATGAGGGCAGTTATCACTTCCCGGTTGCCCACACTGTGGAAGGATTCTTCTAGAGGTACCTGAAAAAGAAATTGGGTTAGAAGTGGTCTTAATGACCTGAGAGCGTGACCGCAGTGCCCAAGGGACAACTGCTTGAGGTCGGTCACACACGACCTTTTTGTGGGTAGTTTTTGTGTTAGCTCCGTTCTTCAAAGGACCTTACCGCCGGAGACGGATATCCGTGGGATAAGGCGAGGTGTGCATTTTTAGGGTCGACCTTTTCTAAACCCACCCCTCCTTGTGGGAAGGCAGAATCGCTGTCATGCTGGTTGTCTGAAGGAAACACCTTACTGCTGTCACACCTCTGTACAGTCAGCAGTACGACTTCGCCTTCGGACCTTGGGTTTGCTGCTTTTAGTCTCACCGCTCTTCAACCGACCTGTCTGGCATGGTAGGACCTCGAGGAACGATTGTTCCAGCCAGCATAGCTCGATTGCTTCATCACGATAGGCAAGCCCGACCACCACGTCAAGGTAGCAGCAACGATCGGGTCTATTGCAATTACATTTAATAGTAGGATACCACTCAAAATTCCGAATTCTGTTGACATTTTTTCGCACCACAAATAACCAGTAAATCTGCATACGTGGTAAGATAGAGGAACTATAGGAAACAATATCTTTCAGATTGAGTCATTATGTGGTGTGGGCTACTTATATCAACATAAGTAGTATATGTCGTGAGTCAGGAATAGAATATCTAAAAGTAGAGTATTGAGGAGATCGGGTAGGGAAGAACAGAAACAGAAAGCGATTGGTGTGGAAATTCCAAGAACAACGAAGCCTGAGACAATTAATTAACATTTTGCAAATGAAGTATCAGAGTATGGTTTTTCTATTTTATCAACCAACTTCGTAATTTGTGCTAAAAGCATAATCAGTTGTCCTCACCTATGTTCTTCTTCACTACAATTACATTTACCAATCATGATGAGTGAAGTATGTAAATAACAGTTTTGATTAGTGTACACGATTTAAAACCTGAATATTATATTGAACATTTATCTACTTTAAAAGATTACTCATAAATTACGCAGTTTATTTGAATGATACAATAATTGCTCTTAGAATACACCTTGTTTTTAATATTTAACCAGAAAACATATTAAATTTTACATGTAACAAATATGTGCACATAAATTTATTTAGGCTGTTAAATTACTTTCGGCTAATCAATATTACGTGATACAATATGATGAACTAATAAAATGGATCAATTGAGAATAGCTTCTTGTTTTAGTAAAAAAAAAAATATGTAACAATAGATTGCTTCTTTTTACTACATGATTAATTTGTCCATTGCAATCTAACAAAAATACAACAAGCAGGAAACATAAACAATTACGCATGCAATTTAGCATAGTGGCGAGAAGTAGAATCCTAAACATATGTTACGTCACATTTAGGATTTGTCATCACCTGGTTATATTTAGAGCACACAACTAGTGTTCAACAAGAGACTTGAATCCAATAAACACATATATCACTTCAAAAGCTAGAAATTTATCCTCTTTAGGTTACTCTACTACGTCGTGGCAGCCATTGAAAACTTTTTCAACAAGTATGACATTCATTTTTATTTAATAACAGCTATATGCATCTCTGTTACCTAAATTTTGGGTAACAATATGATTGTGAGGACCGATCTGACCGTTAGTAATGACCACAAGAAAAACCACTCTGGAGTTGAATAAAACAAAATCTATTCTCAGAGCAACAAATAATATTTTAACTAGAAAATAAGAGAAAAAACTTAACTATTTTAATTGAATTTGAAAGATCAGATTTATAAACAAGAGTAACCTAACTGCATGATGGCTTCAGTGATAGATGGAATATCAATATGAATAAAAAAAGCCTCTCTGACTGCTCCCAAAGTAAGTCATGTGCAGAACTGGTACCTGCCTATTAAAGGACAGGTATGTTGAGCCCCAGTTCGCTCTATGTCATTCTATAGTTGCGAAACATACCTTACGATAACAGGAGACATACATAAACTACAAGCACCTGAAATTAGGTGCCCTTGAAGTACTGCTCCCGTATGAAGAAACCATTAATTATGGGCGTAGAGATGAAGTTAAATATAAAAGTGATAAGGCAGTTGAACAAGTTGTGAACCTTTATTAGTCAAACTGATCAGAACACATGTGTTACGTATACTCAATCGCCGACCAGCCCCACACACAAAATGATGACTAGTAGAGGATTAGATTGAAAAATGAAGTATAATATGAAGTCACTTAATGACAGTTTGAGCCATGACATTACCAGGTGTAGATTTCATGACTGGAGTCCATACGATAATTGTGATCAATTATTATAGATAATAAAGGAAATGAGAAAAAATAGATTACACTGATGTGAATTCATTCATTAATAAATTTTTACCAAACTATATTCTTAACCATTTGTGATGGTTCGTATTACAGGCCCTCGAATTAAATTTCATTGTGCATGAGCATCAACCTTAGGATATGGTATGTGTTCAGCTAACAAGTCCAAATTAGAAAGAAACTGCTACCCTAAATCCAACTTTACTAAATATACTCTCCATGTTTGCATTTGTTTTGCAACACATAGTTTTCACTGATTTTATTTTTTTTCTTTCACTGTACTACTGATGCAAAGTATATGTATGCGTGTGTGTATCAGACACACTATATTATTTACGACTACCTAATTAAATTTAATGATTATAATCATGGTACTTTTAAAGTAAGCAAATTTACTAGTAAAAGAAACCTAGTTATTCGGAAAACAGGAAGTTCAACACAAAGAATCCCAACTTTGATGGAGATTCAAAGTAAAATCAATTAAGGTGGAATAACAATCCAATCTTACATATATATACACACACACAGGTACACTTGAAATATTTAAGTGTATTTACTTGTTTACTCTAATTAATCAAAATATGATTAATTCGTAGTGACAGTCGTAGAATCAAATGTCTATTTTTTTAATTGATCCCATTTTTTAATAATTAGAAAATAATACCAATGAGTGAAGTTATTATCGGGTACTTTTATGGCTTAAAACACTTTGAAAAAAGAAGCGTCAAGACGAAACAGACATAAACTTATTTCTGTTCTCTTTCTGTATGTGTATGTGTATGTATGTGTTAATGTCTATTTGACTGTCATTAATTTCTGATGCGAAAGTAAATTAAAAAAAGAAAACCAAAATTGTTATTTAAATGGAATCCTTCATTAATTCATTTCGTTACACACAAAAAAATAGAGAAAAACATGAGTTACAAGTGCATATGCCTGCTGTAAAACTTAACAAGGTACATGGTAATTAAACTGTTTAATATAAGTAAAAATTTCGTGTAACCAGGTAAGTTGAGCATAAATTCGTACAGTCAACACTTTGACAGTGAAATTTTCACTAAAGACCTCATTTCAAACAGAGTGCACGAAAATGTCCTCCAAACAATTAATGTTCTCGTATTAGATTTATGTAGAATGCATCTGAAAAAAACAACTGTAACTGCTTAAGTGTTGAGTGGGGCTAATCAGTTACTTAACAAAATAGGATCTAGTAATTAATTCCTGTCATCAGTTCAACTTGTCATAATTCATATTAATACAAAGAAAAAAGCATATTCATTTCAGTACAAAGTTAAACAAGAAATATTGTTTAAAAAGAGCTGATAAAAATTATGAGGTGATGTTAAATTCAGAATTTACAATTGACCGACCAATGAGTGGTGATCAGCTTCACGTTCGTTCAGTCAGTCAGTCAGTCACAACGTAGAACAAGTCATCCTGTGGCCACTAGTCTAGGTGAATCAACACTGTGTGAACTATGTTGACATATATTAGGTGGTTGGAATTAGTAGACAAGAAACCTTGCTCGATATAGTTTTCTCACTAGCTGGGAATCGTAAACGAGAAGTACATACAGTTTTCAGGGGAATTGATGTTCTCCAAGGGATTTAAACCCGCACCACTCATTTTCATAGTTTGATACCACCTTACTACTGAGCTACTCAGACCATGAGTGACTTCCCGTTGAAATCCTCCAGGTAGCACAAGTTCTCTTAAAATTATAGGTACGCCTTCCTAACGAGTACCTGCGATCAATAAGGATTTAGATGAAGTAAAAGAACGAACAGAATAACAATGGCGTCACTTAGTTGGATTTTAGAGCATATTATCAATTAACATCTAGAACTTGAAGTTATTATTTATCAATGGAACCGAATTGAAAATGCGATAGTGACATATATCGTTAATATTGTCTTATAAAAACCGAATTTGATCATGAAATGACTAAAACCGAAAATGTGAAGTTTCAGAATTTACTTCAATATGTATCATACTTATATTGAGGTTTGATCCTTTGAGTGACATTAAGAGTCGAATATATCTAAAATGTTACAACAACCAAACAGTGGTGCTGCTCTCTAATTTTCAAAGTTTCTATAATTTTATACAAAACAATTAGTTTAACGAACAAAACCGCTAACAATGAATCTGTTTTTCAAAGCTATCCAACTAATATCATTTTGTGACCATTATACATAGAATAATAGTAACAAAACTAAATATCATATTATTCATATTATAATATTTTACTACTGTCAAAATTAACTATACTTCATCAAAAGTGAAGAAAAACAAAATGATCAAAAAAGGTAATGACTAAAACCACTTTATATTTATGAAGTACAATTAATTCACTTAAATGTTATACTTCAATTTAAAAAATTATGAATTCAATCTTAAGAAAAGAAAGTTCTAATTAAATCTATTCTATATAGATTATAAGCTAAGATTATCATATATATATATATATATATATATATATATATATATAATCCAAGAGTTTCTAGAGAGTAATTATACCATCATTCCCCTAATTCACTAGACTAAACACCTCCGATTCTTAACCATTCCTGAAATACAATAACATGGGAAGGTGGTAAAGCATCCAACAACGAAACAGTTGAAGAGCTTAACTTCTGTCGATTTAACGATGTATTGAATAATGAAACATAGGTAGGACAAGTGTTTTTTTTCCATACAAATGGGGAGTATCTTGCAAAGTATAGGTTTTGATGTACCCTAAATTTTATAAAACAAAGATTGTATGACTTCAGTGAGAATATATCATAGATACACTACATAATCGATCAATAAACGCACTATTCATCATAACAATTAAAACATCACATCCAATCTAACCGTTACATCTACCACATAAACAGAAGATGTTTCTTACAGAGGCCATTTGTGGACTTTATGAAAATAGTTTTTTTCTATATTCATAAATAAACATATATCATTAAGTGATTTTTAAAGAATTCTGACATGATTAATACAGACTTATTTTGTGAACAGTTTTTGTTATTAGTCACATTTTTCACAATTTGTAACCATTGTTATTGACCGCAAAATTATTGTTTAAGTCTGACCTTGACTTCTCCAGTACCTGTTTTCGTTCTGTTTGTATAGGACACTGATTGTTACTCACAAGTACATTGCTGTTCACACACCACTTGTTTTCATCCCACTAGCTGACACACTGACGGATCATCAATATAACTGTTACATACATTTACAGAACAAATTTGTTTCCTCATTACTGGACTATACCTGATATATTACTTCGGACTGTTATGTTTGGGATTACTAATAACACATAATTGTGGATCTAATGACCAAATCGAAGGAGCTGCACCTAAAAGTAGCAAGTAGTGTTTGAATTTTTATGTGGATTTATATTTTTTGTATATTACTAACTGACTCTACAATTCCTTTAATAGCTTAGCTACTATTTTGGTATTTACATATTTTTGGTCCGCCACAATTATTTAAATGACGTTTACCTTCTGTTTGATTATATATCATCGTAAATTGAGCTGTCATTATTATTTTTTAATTACCATCCTCATATTTGTGTAATGTTTTCACCCAATGATAACATAGAAATCAATAATACCTTTGAAAAACATTCCCCTGGTTCATCGAAAACTACTGAATAAGCATCAACGAAGATAAATGTGGCTTCGGAATTTAGACTTTCAGTGTATAGTGAAAACAGCCCAAAAATTCAGTTTTCTCAGATAGAAGCGCTGTTCTTAGCTCGAGTAATAAAATTTCAGGCTACCAGGTATGCTCATTTTGTGGGTCGGTTCACTGACTATTGAAATTGTAGCAGAAGTTAAGGACCTAGTCAATCAGATCTGAGAAGATGCAACATACTTTAGAATAAAAACTGCAGTAATACAGTGTACTTTAATCAGACGAAAAGAGACTACAACAGCTACTAACTGTTTGCAATCTTGGGGACCGAAAACCTCACTGACGGTGTAAGCGATTACGATAGTAAAAATAAACTGAATTACAACACAAAAGGGACATGCCGAATTGAACTCAACATCATATAACCACTATTGGCCAACCAGTCTGTGCTAGACTGAAAAGGTCGCCTCCTAAAAAAATTAAGATTGTAAAGGGAGAATTCAAACACATGTTGCAGCTAGACATCACCCACCAGTCTAGCAGTATATGAGCATCTCAGCTACATATGTTCCTCAAAAAAGATCATGACTGGAGTCCATGTCGAGACTACCGCAATTTAAAGTCTTACTCACCAGACATATATCCGACTTACATGTCCACGATATTTCATTCACATCATATGGAAAACAAGTCTTCTTCAATCTAGACCTAGTAAGAGCGTATCATCGATTTCTGTTGGCTCCTGAAAATATTTAAAAAGCAGCCATCATTAGATTCTCAAAAATGCCATCCGGATTGAAGGACGCAGCTCAGAACTTTCAATAATTTATGGATAAGGTGACCAGAAGACCAGATTTTGTGTTCGCATACATAGATGACGTTCTCGTTGTCAGTTCCTCCATAGACGAACATACACACCACCCAGATATCTTAATTGTTTCCAAAAGGATGGGGCTGTCAACAAATCCACCAAAGTGTATACTTGATATTCTCGTCTTAGATTTCTTGAGATACCATATAGATTCACGTGGAATTAAACTACAACAAGGTTGATGTAATTATCAGCTACCTTGGATCAAATTCAGTCGAAACGTTACGACGATTTGTAGGAATGTGTAATTTTTATCAACGCATTTTCCTTAACTGTGTTTGAACATTACAACCTTTAGCAGACCTTTTACGAGATAATTGCATCTCACCTGACGCAAAAACGGTATTTTAAAGCACTAAGTCAATCCTAGCAAGCGGAACTATGATGACTCATCTGAACTTAAACCCTATAACCCAATTTATTTTATTCACTGACGCTTCTCGATCCGCAGTTAAGGACATTCCTAAAACAAGGAGTCAATGACGTCTTTACGCCTGTGGCGTTTCTTTCTAAACGGTTGTCCCCAGCAAAATCATGTTACAAAACCTTCGTGTGCATATTACTAACGATGTACTTAGCCATCCAACATCTTAGCTTACTGTTACAAGGTCATAAATTCACCATAATTATATGAGTTCTAATGTAATGACAAGAATTATTTACAAAATAAGCCTATGTTAACCGTCACTACACTTGTAATTAGCTTTATCGACGTACGAAGAGATTTTATTAAAAAGTTAGACGATCGTAAGTCGATAACTGGTACGATTCCGGTAATGAAATACGTAATCTTAATCTGCAGACAATTTCAATAGAGATGATAACAATAGAACAGATTAAATTCTAATGCTACAATATCAACGGAAAGATGATAACTTAAATACTATCTACAATTTTGACGTGGACTAAATTAATCAGACTTAGGATAGTTTAACATATAGATTACACAATGATTTATGCCACTGAATAACGAACCGTATCCACCTTGGTTAATGATATCATTAAAGTAAATTGGATCAATGGTTGCAAAGTTTATAACGGCATATCTGAAAGCAAATTTTACACATTTATGATTATTTTCTTTAAAAATAGTTAACAGCGGTCTATTTTTTCACGTTTCCTTCCAATTGCCTTTTGGGATTTCTGCTTGCCATGACAGAGCGAACATGATAGTTCAAACCCGAGTACCCTAACCATCATTCCAAGTTTGTAATTTATCCACTAGATCTTAGTGGAGACCATATTCTAAAAATACGTTTTCGATCTTATAATTAGTTCTAATAAATTAACAAAGGATTTGATTGTAGAAAGTGATGGATATATAAATTTCTCCTCCCGCCCACATAAGACGTTATATAGATGGATAATGTTGGTATTCAATCGCCTCTTTTCCATCTAAAAACATAATTGGTATACTTATATGTTAGGACTTATTCTGTACAAAAATGACTATAAATCTATTTATCCGCTAAGCAATGTGAATTTGTACTTTAGATTTTCACCGTTTTCTCTCTCAACAATTTACTCAATTCCCAAATCACTACAAATATATTCATATACGGTAAATGTACACATTATTTTATTGGTAAGTCTAATTAATACCAGTTAAAAATGTTTACCTTTAATTTCTACATTTAGCTGAGACTGGAGAAGTAGAGGAGAAAGAAAAATTTATTTGGAATTTTCATGTCTATCTATTGATGGTCGGATAGTTCGAAACAATATTGACGATAAATTAATGGGTAGTAATATGAGCTACATACAAGATTATAAGACCGAAATTTTAGTGAAACTGAAAATAAAGGACTATATACCATTAAAAAAATATCTATATGCATGTTAAAAAAACCTTTTTTTCCAAAAGTGAAGAGAATAATTGAATCTTTCTATAAACATCTCAACATTCTTATACATTTTATCGTTGAAATTGTGAGCCAATAGAAGCTAGACCACCAATTGGCTCACGCTTTCAACTATGAAAATACTAAATCTCCATAAAACCCCTTCTGATAATAATTATACATTTTACTTAAATAAAGCTTAGAATGGGACTACTTTGAATCGATCAACCAGTTACAATCAATCACTTTACAAAAATTTTGGATAATGTATAACGATTTGTTGAACTTCAATTAACAATAACAATAATGATGCAGGTGATAATAGCTGTATAGACTAGTTTTTATTGTTGGCATATATATATATATATATATATATATATATATATATATATATATATATAAAACACAAACCCGAACATACTTTATCAAATATGTTTGTAACATTGATTTTCACCTGAATTAGGTTTCTTTTTGAAGGAAAAAATAATAATATTTTCACTTATTCTCTAATCGAATTTCCGAATTAACGATAAGTTTCGATTGGTGTATTTATGATTTTCTTTTATCTAGAACTTACTAATTAGGTAACCTATTACTATTATAATTATTCTTTAATCGTTAAAAACAGTCAACTAAAAACATATTTCTCTCAAAACAAAAACTGTAAATTGAGGGGCTAGTGTTGTTCAATATATGTCGCTATCAGTGAAATTGAGAATGAGTGTTTCGGCTGATTTGAAACTCGTCGGCTAGGTGTGTTTGCACCCCTCAAGTGTTGATGTTCACATACTAAAACTTAAATCCAGTATTTATTATTTGAAACACTAACGCGTTATGCACTAAGCTACTGAATCTAGATAAATGCTAACTTTTTCAATCAGTATGAATTTATATGTAAGAATTTTGTATTTTTCCAGTGCTGATCCAGCTATCCAGAAATCATGAAGATGAGAGAAATGTGTAAAATGATTATTTGATTTACAAACCTGAAATAATCAGACAATTTTATAAACAGTACTATTCCTAAGAAGAAATTTAATAGGAATGATGTAAAATGGAGAATTATCACAAACATTAAAGGTATCTTTATCTGCATGTGTATGAAATATTAGTTCAATTTTTTCAAAGACAGTTTCATCATATGGTCGTGGTTGATTATGATGTTGTAAAATTAAAGTAAGTTAACTATGAACAACATAGAACCTGGCAAATATGTATAATAAAACATTAACACAGTGAGATAAAAGAGTAGTGCAGGTAGTAATACTATTAATAGCAGTAAAAAAAATTAGGCATGCATTATATGATTCAAGACGAAAATATGGATTCTTGAAATAAAAAATTCAAGAGCAATCTGGAGGAATTACTGAGTAAGCTGTTCCATTTCATAATTGACTGATCACTGGGTAGTGACAAATTTCATGTATATCAGGTCCTTCTTAGTGCAGATCAAATTCTGTTGCATTGTGACCACTACTCTAAGTGACCCGACATCGCATGAACTATATTGAGATGTAAGGTAATGGTTGTGACAAAATGCGCCAAGGAGCACTAGTTTCCTCAAGAACAAAGGTAAACTTTGCTGACGAGTATCAAATAGCACGAAACCTAGGTTCAGTGTTTCTTATCGACTACTTCCAACCACCAATTTATGTCACATTCTATGCTGTTTAGAAATGTATCAAACAGTCGCTCAATCAATTAGATATAAACAATGTAAGGTTTGATACAGGCAAGTACGAATCAGTCCACGTTGTTATACTTCAAACCAGAGTAATAAAGGTGAAAATGAAAAAAAGGGAAGGCCAGGAAGTCATAATAATAATAACAATAATAATAATAATAGCAACGTTAGTGATAATGTAAACAAAGAAAATATAAAGCGAAGAACAAATAAAAATGCATTCTATAATAAATAAAAAAACTCAAGATTTACAAAATGTAGACATTTGTTCACGGTTGTAATCAAGTACAAACTATATCACCTTTAAACTATATGTAGTATCAAACCTCTGAAGAAAACAAACAATAAGATGTTTTGTGCGAATATTTTTTAAAATGGTTTTTAATTGATTTCATTGGATAAATGAAGGTTATAATTAGTATGAACATAAATCTACTTAAAAATCTAATTCATTATGGAACTGGATTATACGGTTTAAAATGAACAGAAAAATTATAAGAACAAATTGCTGGGGAGTTTATTAAAAGCTTATGCTTAATTTGTCACAAATCAAGATGATCAGAGATAGTTTTTATGGTAAAAAATAATTTCTAAGAATAAATATAATGAGTAAGAGGGAAATTTTAGTCATGATTTAATTTCAATCGACCTCCTGTACTTAAATATGAAATGTAGATACCCTACCGAATGAAGTAGTTTGCTTTTGATAGTCCTATTATAAGTCAACCAATGCCTTTATTTACAGAATTGATATTATTTTTATTCATTAATGGAGAAATATCACTAGGGGTAACAGTAGTGTGAAGAAGTATAAACACTATATGATTCTCCGTCCCTATAAAACGATGATTTAGCGATAAAAATAAGTGAGTTTTATCTACTGAGTGTATGGAATTAAAATCTTGTTCCATCTACTTCGATTCGGGAAACTGAGTATTGTCAATTAACCTAATACATATATACTTACATACGTAGACATGTGTGAATTATGGTGTATGAACGTGTATTTGACTAATGAGGTACACTGTTTTTATATTTACATCACAATTACAAAATGGTTTAAAATCGGCTACAATGGATTAGTTGCATCTATTCTCTAACTTTTCTACAAATCTGAAAACATTTCACACTTTTCTTTCTTATTTTTTGATACACGATGTTTAATGGTGTAGAAGTAGGTTAGAAGAAAGTTGGGAGTGAACCAAACGAAGATGTGACATCATTTCATGAAATTCCAAGCTGTTGGACTAAATCATGTTGGTAAGTGAAGACTACCTAGTTGGGGTTCATGCAATAACTGGGATCAGAGATTGGAGACATTGGGTGACATGGCTTAGAATTAGTCACAATGGTGTAAATACATTCGCTTAGTTTCGTTAATATGCTTACGTCTTACTGAAATTAAGTGTTGTAGAATTTATGTTAAATTCTCTATTTTTTTATAATCAACTCATTAATCACACATCAAAACAAATTTCACTCTAATAACATAAGAACAAATTATTGGTGATTGGTGCTTACATTAATCTGTTTGAGCTAAGTAAAAGACATCATCCATTAAAAATATGACCAGTAATATATTTGAAATTTTTTGTCCAGTTTGAAGACCAGTGTCAATGTTATTGTTTTTCTTCTACATATCAGTATATCACGTATCAGGTAATAGTGAACACATATATGCTATGATATCAAATTTTGGAAGCATTAAACATAATGTTAAGCGGTTGAAGTTAGTTGACAAGAAGGAAGAGATAGAACACATTCAACATTTACATCAACACAGGTCGGAGAGCATTCTGACCACGGATTGTTTTTTCAGTCTTCACAGATCTCCATTGAACGCTTGATTTACATGGAAAATTTTCTAGTACTCGATCTCCATAAATAGCCCTAAGCATTTGGTGAATTTTCCGATATTTTTCCCAAGTTTTATTAGGAATCATAGTAGCTTAGTTCATTTATTTATTGAACATACTGTGTATCTCTTGAAAATGATCATTAAGAAAATTCCAGATACTTAGTAGGATAGCAATCTTAGTTATATTTTTAAGTTATTAGGAAGGAAGATAAAATATTTGAACAAACTTTCTGAGCACATTATAATGAATCAACACTTCTCATAACAGAGTTTTATCTTTATGTCGTTAGTATGTTTTAATTTTTTTAAACTGGAGGAGAACACACAATATGTTCATAATTCCAACCTACTATTCAATATTTGTTAAATATATGGTTAAAAAATCTAATTTGTTTTATTATCTGATCAAATCAACTACTATTATCGCTACTTATCGGGTTCTTAAACATTTAACCCAGTTATAGGATATGTATCAGCATGTATGTGTACATATGTATATAAATGTGGTTGAAATCATAGAGTATAACTATTGCCGAAGGAAAAATTAGCTTAGTTATGTATACTGCTATTAAAGAAGCTGATAGCCAATAAACAGACAGATCAATCTATTAAGCAAGCTGATTATTTGTTGGAAAGGGAATAGATAGGTATAGTATAAAAGATTTTCGTTATTCTTGTTATTAGTTTCATTTACTTTATGCGAATATAAATAGTCTTGTTCAGCTAAAGTTTAAATATGTCCCATATGATAAACACTTTCTAACACTATCGAAATACTAATCACGTGTAAAATGAATTCAAACCAAAACTTTGAAATAGTTATCTAGGATATTTGAAGTTTAGAAAATCAAATCGCATTTTTAAAGTTTTTATTCAAATAGGTGTTTGCTGAAAATTTTATATAAATTACTACCAGTTTCATCAATTTTACATGGAAACGAGAATTCGTTTTTATTAACAACGAGAATTGACAGGAACCCAGTCAATCAATCATAAGAAACGTAGAACCTGGGGTGTATATGCAAAAGTTAAAGTTGCCATAGTATATCGGCACGGAAAGACGAAATCATCACAACAAATGTTATTATCGGTAGCAGCAGCAGTATTAGAAAAAGGAAAGATTAGACAAATATGATCCTTAAAAGAAAAAATGAAGTTGCACAATAAGATTTACTTTAAGATAAAGTGTGAATTCATCCGAGAACTAGAGCCGATTTCGGGGCTCGTCAACGACAGAAGTGTGAATGATGATTTTGAAATATAAATTACGCAAATTGTTATCGTTCATTATTCTGAAACCTAATATGAGTGAATTGGGTGAGGGTTTAGATCCGGCTCTATATAATTAGGTTGGTGTAGTTGGGTAGCATCTATCACTAACCTTCACGAGAAAAAAATTGGGCGCACATATTCACGTTTATTTACTAAATTAAATGAGCTTATATAAACTTGAAGCATTCAAACTCGAAACAAAGAAACACGAAATCAAGGTTGAATTGAACAGAACTAAGGGGAAATTGAAACTCATCAATTTGAGCAGAAACATTATAAGACAAGAAACTGACAAACAAGAGACAAAAACAAAGTCGTGGTTAGGAAATGAGATCGTGGATCGAGTCTGTTAGAGACCGTCAAGTTATTTACGACCACGGAGCACCGTACTGACCTTGGTCCAAAGTTTTTTTATTGGTTACCTCAAATCACTTTCCGAAAATGAGTGTGTATTGAAAGCGGTGAACGAGAAATATTCATGAAGTGAGTGTGATAGGTGCTTATTTTAATTTGTAGTTTATCTATTGATCATCGTTAGGACAAAAAAGTAAACACAGTTAGTACATACATATCATTCACCTTTACGAGATGACTCGAATGTTAATTGAATTTCTCAATTCACACTGCGATGAATGAACTCTGGTATTTATAATCACGTGAAGCTGTCTTTCTAGCGAGTGTACGTAACTTCTAGAGTCAGTGTAGTACTCTTAAGTATTTAACAGTTAAATTAGAGATATAAAGTTTAACGCGCTAACCGAACACTGAAACGCTTTAAGTCAATCTGCAACGACTGGTGCATAAAAAGCCAAATACATGGGTTCAGTACATCACGATTTGCAACAGCATTCGAAAAGAATTACCCTACAAAAAGGATATCTTTAAATTAAGAAAAAGCCACATTTTGTTATTCTAAAACAAACGGATAGAAGTATTATTAATCAAGCTCAGCAAACTTGTTAGCTGGTGGGCAATGATAACTAGAAGCCGGAACCATTTATATAAACAGAGGGTATCTTCAGGGTATCAAATAATTAAACTTATTGAATTGAGAAGCCTAATACAAAATATTCTATATACTATGGCAGACTGATCGACAAAATAGGAAAGCGAACAAAATGGGATGATTAAAAACAATAAAAACTCAAAACCAACTGAATAAGTCTATATTCATGGAGTCGACTGTGTGTGTTGTCACCTGATGTCTTAGGATGAATGTTTGTATTTACTAAAAATATTATTTAACAATCTTATGAGTCAAAGTTCTCCTTTAGATACACAGTTATGTTTTATAATAAAATGAATTTACTTCGAATCAGTGACCAACATTAGTATGAATATGGTGTACTTGTTCGCGAGATAAGTATGATTTTCGAACATCAATTAAAGATAGTGCTTTATGGTTCAGATAACCCAGAAAAATCGTATTTTAATTATACACTGAATTAATGACCCCTAAATCATTAGTCTGACTAATTGGTTTGGAGTCGCTTCCCCAGAAATACGAAAAACAGACGGTTAACACGCTACAACAGCTTTAAAAAAAAACAGGAAACTTACTAACGAATTCCACTCTGTCCTTCTTTGTAGTTCCTTCTTCCTTTTTTGTTAAGCACTGACCTGTTGGGGAATTAGGCTTTGAGCGTGGGTGAGTAAATTTACGCCTAATATTGCTGAACATATTGTATAAACTTGATTTCAAATGAGAACAATTTAAATGCAACGAACAGTTTAGTACACGGAGACTAACACACAGAACATAAAATACAGTATTATGCAAATAGCATCCAATGAAGTTATAGCGTATTTAGATAACACTTGGAGTATTAGACTGAACAAACCGATTGTAAATATGACATGAGAGGAACTAAACCTTGGAAGGGAAAGCACTTCAGAGGAAAACGGCTAATTTCACCCTATTGAAAGACGCGCATCGTATAACGTTCAAGCACTTGGTTTGCTAAAACCAACACCCACTCATTAAATCCCCTAAGAATTCATAGGTGAGTTCAATCGCATGAAACGGCTCGTTTTACAAATTTTTCGTTTTCGAAATAATTACAAATGCATAGAAATTATTAGATAAATGTCGCTACTTTAGAAATGAGATGCATCGGAATAGAATACATGATGTGTTTGAGAAAATTTGGATAAAACAAGGATCAAATATTCTTCGCGAGCTCTGAGGGACTCAGAAATTCGACTAAGAATTGGGATTAGGACAATAAGCTAACATTATTGTAGTTTGGTTTCTTTATTTGATTTAAAATAACACATAATTGTGGAATTTGTGTCGATCCAACTTTTCACACCCTATGTTTTCCCTTCTTTCAGCAACACTAGCTGAAGATCTAACGGCCTGTTTGAGAGACACGATCTGGTTTCCTATTGTGGGCGTCTAATGACCAGTTCGTCGACATCGTGTAGATTTTGACACTACTGTCGTCCGTTCGTCTACACTGAAGTCAAATTCGAAGAGCTCGTTCATCTCACATTTCTGTGTATGCTTTCATCTATTGGAGCGGGAGGGCAGAAGAAAAATTTAGCAGTAATAATGCTGGTTATTACTAACACCAATTTGCAAACCTTTCATAATTCGTCCATTGAAAATCAGTTGCAACTCATGATTAGTGTAATAAAGTTAAATCCTTGCTGAAAAATTGCTTTCCTTGTTATTATACGTAAAAGCATATGTTTTTAGTTCTGGAGGTAAGGGGTACTATATAGGGCAGAGAAATAAGTCATTTCAGTACTAAAATCTCTACTTAAAACACGGTGTCGATACAGGATCACTTCATGTTGTATGGTAGAATGAGAGGGCAGATGTCTGGCCCTTTTGGTCGATTTGCATACCAGAGTGTACCGTTTATATGAAATAACGATTCTCCGATATTGATAACTGCTTGATTTCTAATTCCAAATACAATACATTCGTTCGTGTTCATCTTATAGTCCTTGATTGAATTGCGTTGTTTCTGGGGTTACTAGTTTATGCTGTAATTCAAATACTCTTAAATATTCAGAAGGGGATTTGTGGAGATTTCAGTATATTTCAAAGTTGAAATCATGAGTCAATTGAAGCTAGACCACCATCGAAAACCTGGAAGCACTGGACGGCCGTTTCGTCCTATTATGGGACTCCTCAGCAGTGCGCATCCACGAACCCGCTCTCGCGAGCGAGATTCGAACCCAGGACCTACCAGTTACGAGCCAGAGCCCTTAACCGATAGACCACTGAGCTGGCATCCAACGGTGTTAATGTCTAACTTCAACTGATCCACGAATTATGAGCGACACTTCACCAATTGCCTTCAGTGAGTTGTTATCTCACAACAGACGTGGTTGAACTCCACTGGTCACTGCTTCCCACTAGAACTCCAGGACATGTCTCTTGAAGTCAGTCTCTAGTGAGCATATGATAAAGATCAGAAGGGGATTTGTAGAGATTTCAGTATATTCAAAGTGAAATCATGAGTCAA
>NC_031498.1:21634375-21700595 GCF_000237925.1 Schistosoma mansoni | reverse complement strand
CAGCAGTGCGCTTCAATTGACTCATGATTTCACTTTGAAATATACTGAAATCTCTACAAATCCCCTTCTGATTATAATCATATGCTCACTAGTGACTGACTTCAAGATACATGTCCTGGAGTTCTAGTGGGAAGCAGTGACCAGTGGAGTTCAACCACGTCTGTTGTGAGATAACAACTCACTGAAGGCAATTGGTGAAGTGTCGCTCATAATTCGTGGATCAGTTGAAGTTAGACATTAACACCGTTGGATGCCAGCTCAGTGGTCTGTCGGTTAAGGGCTCTGGCTCGTAACTGGTAGGTCCTGGGTTCGAATCTCGCTCGCGAGAGCGGGTTCGTGGATGCGCACTGCTGGGGAGTCCCATAATAGGACGAAACGGCCGTCCAGTGCTTCCAGGTTTTCGATGGTGGTCTAGCTTCAATTGACTCATGATTTCAACTTTGAAATACTCTTAAATATCACAAAGAGTTAGAAGAAACTTGTCAATAAATAAATTCCTTAACCCTTAAAATTTTCTATTGTATTGCGGCCCTTCTTAAAACATGGAATAACTCTCTAGAAATAGTACTTTGGGAGAGGTCTCACGAAGTTGGGCATAAAATCTATTTAGAAGCTCTACATAGTGACTGTAACGTTCTAAAATCTTTTGTAACTGGTTTGGTGCGATTTTCATTCCTCCTCAATTTACTACTTGTAATTACTCCTGGGTCTTTTTGCTCGTGTATTTGTGGAAGTGATTTTTTGTTGATGGTGTACTGGTATATGTTACCATGTCCAATGTGCATTAGTAAACCTTCACTAGGATTCGTCTTCAAAACGCAAGTTTAAGGCCATTCAGCTATTTCATTTGCGCTAATATTTCTTGTCCGTCAGACTTTTACACAATCTACCAACAGAAACGTCGGTGACTTAGGCAGTCTTGATAGGTCATTGACGTGGACCAAGAATATAAAGGAACCTCAGATTATATCTTGAGACGATTGAAAAATCTTCATCCACATGATATCCAGTTTACTCTCACTTTCTGTCTTCCAGCGCAATCGACTTCTCTTTACTACCTAGTACATATTTCGGTTATTCTGTACTTAAATTTTTTAACAATACTTCTTCGATACACTCATGAACGCTCTAATATGTTATTACCAGAAGGTTATTGGCCAATACCATCATTTTGATCTAATTTAAACAGGAAGAGAGTTACTGAAAAAACTGGAGGCACAAGTTTATGCTGAAGTTCCTCAAATCCTGGATTTTACAAAAACGGTACTGTGTTGACACCGGTCCCCAACCACAAAACCCTTGAATTTGAACATACTATTACTGAGTAGACTTATATTAGACATCGAACACTTTCACAGAGTCATCGAATGTCGACGCGGAAACACTTAATAGAAACAGAATGACTCTCATATACCAGAATAGTCACTCTGTTTATGCTCCTGCTCTTTTTATTAAGTACATTACCCTGTTACCATCTTGAATGTGTTCTGCATTGGTTGACTAGAAGACACACTACCGACTGTCACGATTCGATTAGTCGGTATAATAATGATGTGACTTCTGAGTAACATCTCATGAATTAGGTATACATATCACGACAAATCCAAAATATTCAATCAGGTCTTGTTTTCCAGTAGCGCAAAAATGTACACTAATACTGGCCTAGACCTTAGTCTCATAGTGCGATTAACTTGAAAATCCCTGTTGATGTGAACTTTTGTGAAGCCCACCAGTTATGTGACAATAAACTGAATCACTCTAGTTTCGCTGATTATGATTTATTCATTCACAAGAACAGTTTTGAACTGTTAACTATTTCAATTTATTTATACGTGTACCTGGTTGTATGTATGTTTAAACCATTGGATTAAACCTCTGGAATATATCTACTGGAAATGATGCACGTTTCGCGTCTATCTCAACACACTTCGTTCAATCATCGCACTCCAAACTTTCGTTAAGCAGTCGTGGTATGTTTAAAATAAGACTAACCCCCAACCTCTCGTATTCGGCTCTTTAATATTATTATTATTATTCACAAACACCTTATGGGTACATAAGTGCTGTGAAGAAACCATTTCGGGTTTCTTCAAAAATGCAATAATACACAATTTTCAATAATGTTAACAATACATATGCCATGTTTGAGAAAGGAAGGAAAAGGAAAATAAAATATTAATAATAGAATAGTAATAATAAATGAGGTTCTGTGTAATTAGCAAGAAATTTGAATTGATTTTGAAGGAGGAAAGGAAGAAACTAAGGAAATAGAAATAAAGGAGACGCGGAAGACGTAAATATCTTAACGCAGAACAAGAATAAACAGCGTTGTTGGTTGTAACTGATTATACGATGGGTTCAAATATGGAAGCATATGAAGTTGTTAAATATTTCGTGCCATGGAAGTCAGTTCATATACAGAATTAGCTGCTAAAATCCTACATTTTAAAACATGATTCGGGTCAACAGTCAGTGCCTGTAGACACTTCATCTATAATCTGATTGACACCCTTTAAACACTTCCAGTTTGCAAATGAGCTAGGTAATATTGTGATTCATAGCCCCCCTATAAAAGTACTTTTGAAAAAGGGATAGGTGAGTTTAAGTTAATAGCCTCTTAAATCAACCCATCACTTTTGCATAGCTTCCCACTTACTTCGATTGCTCGACAAATGATATAGCTAAAGAGCGACAGCTTGATCCATGCTGTTGTGCGTTCATAATAAGAATGTTGTGTTCAATATATATGAGCAATTATCACGACGATAATAGCAGCATTGAAGTCACCGCGCAGTAAAATTTTCCAGTGCGGAACTTACCATAAAGGCCTTTGTCTGCGACAATGTAGTGGTACTGGTTCTTAACCACAGGTTTTTTAAAGTCAAAAATTTGGTAACTGAGAAGATTTACATTCAACATTCGGTACTTAGAGAAGGCCGTAAATGGTGAACGCAGGAACACTTAATCGAGACGCCATGGCTAGCTCATTCAGGTGCTGCCAGTCTATGTAATCTCTTGCTTTTTATATCAAATACATTATTCTCTTCTCAGCCTCAATATATTCTTCAGAAGTCTTCAGCAGCAGTTGCTGAGTGTCATGACAGGATTAGTTAGCGTAGATAACCACGAGACTTCCATGTAAAGACCGATAGGTCAAGAAGTAACATAATGACAGATCTACACTTGCTGAATAGGCCCATTATTCTATTAGCAAAGATCCATACACTCAACATTGACGGAATGTGTTGTTTTAATAACTGATGATTCCCTTGTACTTGGTTGCACGCTGATCACAAATTCCAAATAAGGCAGGATCATTAGCAGTTCTCAAGGTTTCGGCTCCGTACAGTAGAACTGTCTTGACGTTCGCATCGAAGATTCTGACTTTGATGTTGGCTTTCAGACAGTTGTTTTGAGTTCCATATGTTGTACAACTGTATGAATTCTGTCCTTGTTCTGACAATCATTTCCTTTACGTTTGCATCAGATCCTCCTTGTTCATCGGTGATGCTGCTGACCAGGTACATGGAAGATTCCGCATGTTCCAAAGCTGGTTGGGTTAGTGTTCTCCGTGTTGTATTTGAGGATCTTAACTTTTTCCTTGTGTATGTTGAAACTTA
Organism: Schistosoma mansoni; assembly: GCF_000237925.1. NCBI lineage: Eukaryota > Metazoa > Platyhelminthes > Trematoda > Strigeidida > Schistosomatidae > Schistosoma > Schistosoma mansoni. The sequence goes on along the minus strand of NC_031498.1, from coordinate 21,696,975 downwards.
CTGATGCGGAGGCTACTGCCACACTGATCGTCGTGAGCCGTATTTGTTGGTGTGTATGGGATAGAAGGGATAGGTCATCTGTGTAGTACAAATCTTCTAATTGGTTCCGGGCTGTATTGTAATGTATTCTGTGCTTCCCCTCAGATGCCGAGGTCTTCATAAACCAGTCAACCACTAAAGAGAAGAGAAAGGAGGAGATTGAGCAGCCAGTCCTCACTTGGGATGCATTTGTTAGCTGTCCTCCACGCATGACTTTTGAGTGTTGTCCGTCGTATGAATTTCTGATGATGTCGATACAGCGTCTCAGACGGAATAATATTGTAGGATGAAATTAATTCGCCGGTTGAATGAATGTGAGCGGTTAATAAAAGTAATTCTAGCAAAGATGTAGTGAAGCGAACAAATAGCAACAACGATTCATAACAATGCACAATAATCGAAATTAAGCTACCTAAAGTGATGGGGAAAAAAAGACAGAAATCATGATAAGTAGAGACATTAGAACTTCTACTCACTGTAAGAATGCTTCTGCCAAAGACTTCAGGGTCTGATGAGTTATCCGTCAGTCATTTCACCACCTGACCGAAAAATTATACCCGACTTTCGTGGGGCCGCATTTGTAATGTGGGATTCAACAGTAAGTCCTTATTTCAAGTATGAAGTGGATAATGCTAGAACAAGTTCAGTGACGAAGAACCAAAGTCGGAAAACGTCTCAACGACACTTTCTCTGGAGAGAGACTGAGACGCTTCAACCTGCTTCTGTTGTCTTACCTCAGATTTCAAGGTGATTTAGCACTAGCTTAGCGAATGCTGAATAATGGTTTCGGCGTTAATATTTTTTATCTTTTCCTTCCATTAAAGACTGATTATTTGAGAGGACATCTTAAGAAAGTTCACCACCAGGATTGAGTCGTTCGTGTCTGGAGTTCCGTTTCTTATATCTAGAGTTGAATTACTGGTTTTCTCTTTCAGGACATGTGATATCAGCATCTTCTGTTGATGCTTTCAAAGTGAAAATGAATGTTTACAATTTTACAAATTGAGAGGACCAATATAAGTTGACTGATCTTCTTCCCTTTGTCTTGAAGACTGTAGCGTTACTATAAGTCGTTTTTGCAATTCAAATCATCCAATAGCATAAGGAAACGAGATATGGCAATTTTTCAAATTATCTGACCAACTAAGGTAAATAAGATGAGTGCAGAAAAACAGTATTGTCTTTAGCCTCGTTCAAAGTACTTCACATTTAACTCGACGTTTAAGAATTACTTAGTTATCAACTGGTTTGTATTTTTCTACTCTATTAATGTTACTGTACAAATTAGAACTTCCATTAAAAAAGCTTTTTATACATTAGGAAGTATGATCTGTGCTAGCTCAAATGTTACAATTCGAGACTATGTAACTGCTCGGGATCCAGTCTTCAGTACACTTGCTTTAACCCAGTAGCCTGTTCTCAGCCTGCACGTGCAGACTAATGTAGTACTACATTAGAAACTCACTTTTACCTCAAAGGTATTAATAAATGCTGATAATGTGAGTTCTCATCAGGTGCTTCAGTAGTTATAACATGCTGAGAAAAACTGATTTTTTAATTGAAACTATTTTCGTTTGGTTTTAGTGCTTTGTGAGAATGTTTTGTTAGATTAGCAGCTCTCGGTGATGGATATGTATTCGCCATCGTAATTTTACTTTAGTTGTCTTCGGAAAATTTGCATTAGTCTTATTCATAGGATGCTATTATATTGTACTAGTTAATCTGAAGTGTGCTTCCACTGGTTTTGGGGATTGAGTTATTTCATCAAGATAATTGGTTTGCACTTTAAGTAGACATAAGAAATGAAGTGCTGTCAGTTGTTTGGTTGGAATAAGCTAAGTGCACTCTTTAGTAGCATTATTACTAGGCGTTTTTTAAAAAGTAAACCAATTTTAAAGCTATGTCCTGGGAGGTTTAGCTGCCACTTTCCCTCACCTGTCAAGGCGAATGCGAGCTCATAACAAAGTTCTAGGCACGCACTTCACAATTGGCATCAGTTTTTTGTTGAATATCATTTTAGGGTAATAACAATTTTCTGAGTACCATTGTCCATCGGTGTATTGATGAAAATCTCCAGGTTAGACAGTCTATTTTTATGCTTCCAGTTATTGCTTGTTAAAAGTAAATGGTTGTATATGGAGTCACAACATACAACCACTGTCGTTACTTTCCGTGATTGCTACATCTGAGTTTCTACGTTTCAGAAGGATGCTATAATGCTTTTACTAGAATCTATCACGTCATCTAAACTTTTGTATGGAAGCGTCTTCAGAAACTACGAAGAGGTGACGGTACATACCCCTATCCTTCCGAATCCTTACTGTTATATAGTCAGACAATCCACAAGCAAGTATTGAGTGAAATCTAATCTGAATGTCTGCTGCAGTTCAAAGTTTAATTTATAAACCTTTGCATGACAGTCAATCGGCCTATCATACACGAAGTATTTGGTAGATAAGTCACATACCTAAGTTTTTCGAATTATAAACCTGTCCATCTTCTAGACTCTAATAAGCTGAACATATATATGTTAGAAAACACGATGATTTGTTGTGATAGTATTTCATTTATCTAATTTTTTGAAAATATTTTCTTATTACTTCAGCATAATAATCTGTTGTTTTATTGATAGATGAATTTTAATTATGTCAATACTGTTCTCATCTTTTGGGCGAATTTCACTGTCTTTGTATTTGGGGCTTTCCGCAATGAACATTGTATCCTTATAAATGTAATTCCATAATCCGTTGACTATTATTTTAACTGTGGATAAAGTTATCACGTTTGGTAGCTAAGGTTGTCTGCGGCTTCTTGATTGCTCACTAAAAGTTTCGTCATGCAAATTAAACTTCGACACACAACATTCGCTCACTTAATGAGCATAAAAATGACTGAAAATCCTGGTTATGATAAACTTAGTGGATATTCAGAGCATTACATATTACCCACAACTGTTTAACTGTTAATTTTCTTCATTTAATTTTTTCCGATCGTCAATGATAATACTTTATGATTTCATTTGACGTGCTCACCGGTCTGCAGACAAACTTATCTAGCCTAAAGATTGAGAACAATATATACATATATAGGAGCATTCATGACTTTGAGGTATCGATGCAAACGACTAACCTTCGGAACACCAATTTGTTATGCAATTGTGTACATTCCTAGCTTCAATCAACTTCCAGTGCCGCGGTGATTTTTTGTCATGCTCGACATAGTTGAAATTCATTGTCCACGGCTTCCCCAAAACGCATAACCCTCAGATCCCGCCCTGAGTATGCTACATTTTGGCTGCTAGTTCGGTATACACTAGTCCATACTGTCTAATAGAAACAATTTATTATGTAGCTCTACGTTCATTCCCTGTTACCAGCAAGGATTAGTTCAGGACCTCTTTCTTTAACTCTACACATCATAGCTTTTTTCATTAAAATTGAGAAATTTATTTCCAATCTAGTCATCGGTTTGGAATCCATCTATTTTTCAGTAAAGTGCTCCACGTAGGGGTTTCTTGTGAGTTAAAATAGCTTTCATCTTGGGGTAACTTCATCTGGAAAAGTAGGTATCACTGAGAAACTGTTCCATACTAGGTCGTCAATGTTTGAAGAAGTATACCAACACAACTCTCTACACAAGGCCAAACTTAACACTTTTCCATCTCGATTTTTATCTAAAACACCATGAGATTCATCTCGAAATCTCGTTTTTATTTCCACATATGCGGAGAGCTAGGAACAAATGTAGACTTTACAGCCTGACAAGTACAACCTTAGTTTTTGAACAGCACGATAAAATATTTGACAAGTTATATTCTTATGGTCGAATGGAAAATAACTCTTAAGTCTATTTTAGGATATTATTTTATCAATAACACGACCAATCCGACTATCATGTCCACACATACTAATCACTACTTTATTAACTCAGTTGAATATCATTTATTTTGGATCGTATGTTATTACTGTACTGTTGTACTTCATTTCTGTCTATAAGTATACTTCTCTTCGTTACAAGCCATTCTACTTAATTACATAACAAAAGATAATCAAGCTTCTTTTCGTACGAAAAGAGAAATTCATGCGAAGGAATTAGCTCGAATACTGGCCGAAGTACCATCAGGACGACATGATGATGTTGCTCTAAAAATTCTTCAAAACATCATCAATGTAAGTATTGTGTTTCTCAAATATTTCCTCCCTCTTGTTTTTTGGTAGGTTACTGTCGCATTATATTATTTGGGATTTATATATTATGGTTAATTTGAAGGGGGAAGGACATTTGTAGATTATTGCTGCCTGCTAGACCTGGGGAGTTTAACTTCAGTCCTATGATTTACTGGTTTTTATTTTCTGAGGAGTCCCAAATTTCGACAAAACCTCTGTTACGTGTTTTCTAGTCCTCAGTAATACTCCAACTGATATCAGTCCATTAAGAAAACTGATTTCAATTTACAAATTCACAAATCGTTGCTTAGTTTTAACTGGCTACTATAATATTTTGTTAAATAGTTAACATACACACATTCGTATATATTATATACAAGACTAATAGGAATGTTAAATTACTGGTTAAATTAATAGACTTTCAACTATTGAGATCACAGGTTTGAACTCTGCTCCTCCTTGTATGGTCTAGATAATCAGGTTACATTACTAGTCATCATTTATTAGAAAATTATTGTTACTTTGAAAGACAAGTACACCAATCCATACTTGGTTACTGACTTGAATTGAACGATAAGAGTTAAGTCGCTGTTGTGCATGTGGTCATAAATATGTATGTATAGTCCATTTTATCATGTTAGCTTGTTCACTTCGTATTAAGTGTACAATAGATAATTCTCAGCCTGATTTAGTGAGGAAGAGGTCGATCAGTAAACAAAAATCAAAGTTTATTTAGTTATTTGTTGAATTAGTTTTTGTTAACTCTCAAAACATATCATAGTAGACAAATAATACTTATGATAATTCGGATCTATCATCAATAACAATAATACAGGTTTCTCGAGTTTATTCAAATTGTCGTTTGTTTTCATGATGTTCAGCGGTATGTTTGGACAGTTTCATCTCACTTGTCACTTATTGACTGTATTTGTTATGTATTCCAGTAAGTGTTAATATTTTCTAATTAAAACTGAAACTCACTATCATTTATTATGCCCACTCGCTAGACTGTTCAGAATGATAACAACCATCAGGGCAACAAGTTCAGACTCCAACTTCTTCCTACTTCATTAAGGGGAGACAAGGGTAGTAACAATAACCTGTCTAAACAGATTTAAACGCATGTTCTTTAATAAACACACAAGTCAAATAAACACAATCTATTTATTTCTAAAACTTGGGTCTTAAAAACTATAATTTCACTATAGTTTCGCTTAATATGATTTTAGTTGGGATGATATATACACATTAATATTGATTTTTGCTTCAAGTTAATAATTTTCGTTTTTCTTTTCGTTGTGGTTGTTACTATTACTTCATTAGATTCTTCAGGAATCACGTAAAATACTAAACAATACTGATATTAATTCAGAGACTAAAAACGATACAATAGGACAAGGTAAGTATATAATAATAACTACTGACAATTTTCGTCTAACAACTAAACCTTCATTGATTTTCATCACAAAGTGGCTATAGTTAAACAACCATTGACGAGAATCCTCAGCATTGTCATCTAAAACTCTACCACAGATTGAATGTAAGATTTTCAGACCTTGAGACGACCCTTCATATCAGTGAGTTGAGATCCAGTATCTTACATTTCTAACTCCAGTCAGACTAAAACCAACCCATGGTGTTCAACTAAAAAAATTCAACAATCTTCGCAACCCCTATTATTCTGGAAAAATTTAAATTTTAACCCCATTAGTTCTTTCGTAAGACCATGATCTTTACTATTGTAGTGAACAGAACACTAGTTGGGGACAATCGAATGTATCTAAGCAAACATTACAGACTATCTCAGTAAATTCTGATTACCAAACAATGAACAGTCAATTTGCAAATTAACAACCAATTGTTTCAATCTTCACTGTTTCTTCTCTTATTCCATTGCTCATGCATTTTCCAGACGTTTGCGTTTCATTTCAGTTCTTTCCTCATCGGTCTTCTGCGAAAATACATTCTATGTCTGACCCACACCATATACTACTTATATAGATATAAGTAGACCACACCACACTATGCATAAATGATCCTTATACAAAGATATGTTGGCGGTGACCATTTACAGACAAAGTCATTAGAACAAGCTGCTTTAACACTCGTAAAAATAATTAAAAAACCCAATTATATATGAGTTTAGCTCTAATAATATTGTTTAGAACGACAATCAATATTCCACCGCTGAATAATTTCGCCAAGAAAAGTGAATAATTCAAAAAATCTCCACCTACTACACATCTCTACCAATTTGGTATGCAAAATACACATTCCTTCATCAGGTGCTCCGGTATGAGCCACTCTGTAACTATGAGGGCTAACGATACTATCTGATTTTCCGAACCGAAGAAAACGATACAGGGTTCGAGCCTAGGACTTAGTGGCTAGAATTCGAAAGCTTTAACCAATAAGCCATCGTCCTACAAGTTTATATATATATATTCTGTTACGTACTATGGCCCGTCAAATATCATGAGACAAAATCTCCAGCTGGAATACCAACTTATGTGACGTTGTTCCTGTGCTAAACCAACGACACATCAATCAGCACAGCAGCCTTTCGTCAACTCCGAATCCTTATCAGTCATTCTCACTTAACCCTGCCCGTTGAGTCCAGAATATAATCTCAGCCTCCACTATGTAAATCGTATATTTCAGACATAAGTAGTTTATATACAAGCAGAACAGACCTCATCACATCATGAAATGAAAAACAATAATCATACAAGATCAAGCCAAAAGTGGCTGTGAGTGTGAAAGGCTATAACTAATATATTGGGAATAACTTAATATTAGTAAATCGTATAATAGTGCCCAATAGGTTAAATGAAAGCTTATAATAATATATATATATATATATATATATATATATATATATATAATCCAGCTACATAATAGTTATACAATAAGAGTATATATCTATATATATTGTAATAATAGTCCATAAGTAGTTCCCCAAATGTTACCTATAATCTAGTCGTCTTCGTACATAACAAATTCTTTCTCTGTTGTAACTTCTTATTTATTAAAAGTATGTTATAGTTAATTATTGTTTATTCGTTTCCTTTCTTCTTTTTTTCAGCTTTTGCATTAACTTTTGAAAATACAGCTGTATTATGTGATTTAATTTTACGTTTTCCTGATGTTTATCATTCACATTATGATGAAATGAATGATATAACTGCATTATTAAAATGGTCATTTAATTTATTACGTGAATCGAAATTAATGAATAATATAGATGAAAATATTTTATATTTAACTGAACAAGAATTAAATTTTATAAAAAGAGATTCAAATTATGTTAATGAATTTAGTTCAAATCAGGTAAACTTTTTATTAGAAATTATTATTTATCTGATGATTTATTTTTCAAGTCATTGGGTAGTTGTATAGATGGAATAATAAATTCATTTAGTATTGTTTGTTTGAATCTTCCCATCGATGTGTTAGGACTGGAACTGGTCAGTCTCTAATTGACATATGTGCATACTGTGCGTATTGCCTCGATATAGCCTTAATTCACAAGCATTGTAAACAAAGATGGCTAGCAGTGGAATCCAGTTTGAAGCGCGTTTCGTCCTATTTGGGACTCGTCAGCTGGATGTACCTGGATCTCAGACTTGATGTTCACTCTGGGACTCGAACCCAGTACATTTCGCTTCAAACGCCATTGTGTTATCCACTCGGCTAAGAGTGGAGAGAGTTCGCTCTCCCTCTCGAAATGCTCTCATATGGCCACGCGTATACAGCCTCTGTCAGGGAAGTCCTACTTACTGCCTTCTCATGGCGGGGTTGTTGTTTACAAAATTGAAAGGACGAAAAGCGAATGTCCGGCGCTTTAACCGGGTTAGTGGACACGGAAAGTCCACCTACAGGAGTTGGAAAACGCTCAGTCAGTCAGTCAGCTACAACGTAGGACCAGGCACATATATGTATCGGTCCAAGTTGTCATACCTCGTTAGCACAACAAGATGAACACCAGATTCATAGAAGTAATTAATTTAGTGGTGGTAGTATATAAATTATAGGTTGTATATAAGGATATAGTATAGGAAGGAAGAGAGATATGAAGCAATTTTAGTCTCAAGGTTTAAGGGAAGATAAAGAGTGTATACACCTACGCCATTGTGATCGATTCTGAGCCATGTCACACAGAGTCTCCAACCATTGGTTACGATAGTCACGCGGACCCCAACCAGGTAGTCTGCATCTGCCAACATGGCTCAGACTAGAAGTTAGTGACTTCAAGCACTGATGCCATGTTTTGGTTTGGCCGCCCCTAACTCTCTTCCAACCGTCCCCAATACTAGTCATCATAGCGCGTCGTGGTAATCGGTGTTCAGGCATACGTAACACATGGCCCAACCAACTCAGTCGATGAAGATTCATCACCTCATCAACTGATTTACCATCGTTCCCTAATACCCTGCGTCTAACCTCACTATTACTTACCCGGTTATCCCAGCAGATGCGAGCAATATTTCTAAGGCATCTGTGGTCAAATACTAGTAACCTACGAGTATCTTCTACTCTTAATGACCATGTTTCACAGCCGTAAAGTAGAACAGAACGAACTGATGCGCAGTATACTCGTCCCTTAATTGATAGACGGATATCTCGTCTTCGCCATAGGTGACGTAAGTTGGCAAAAGCCAAACGAGCTTTTTGAATCCGTGCAGAGATTTCGTCAGACACCAACCCATTAGGGCTGATCAGACTTCCAAGATAAGTGAAGTTGTCGACGCGTTCGACTACTTCACTCCCTATCCTTAGTTCGGGTGTTGACGCAGGCCAGTCCTGGAGTAACAATTTACATTTGGATGGGGAGAAACGCATCCCAAACATCCTGGCATTATTACTGAGTTCCAACAGAAGACTCTGCATTTTGCCAGCGTCTTCACCAAACAGGACTATGTCATCTGCGTATTCTAAGTCGCTTAGTGGTCCCCCTGGTAGGAGATCAATTCCTGTAGATTCAGTCGAAGAGAGTGTTATTTGCAGCAACAGGTCTATAATGAAGTTAAACAAAAACGGGGATAGTGGACAGCCTTGACGGACACCACTTGAGGTTGTAAAATCATATGACAGTTCGCCATAAGCTCTTACTCGACTAATAGTGTTCGAGTAAAGAGCCTTCAAAAGGTTTATGTACTTCTCAGGTACACCTTTCAATGACAGACACTGCCACAGAACCTCTCGGTCTACAGAGTCAAATGCTGCTTTCAAGTCAAGAAAAACTATCATTGTCGGACGCCGATAAGCGTGTCTGTGCTCTAAAACTTGACGAATGGTGAATATGTGGTCGATACAGCCACGACCAGGTCTGAAGCCAGCCTGATTTTCTCGTGTTTGCAGTTCACGAGTCTTAGTTAGGCGCCTGATAATTATTGAGGCTAGTATTTTAGATGCTATGTTAGTCAGACTAATCCCTCTATGGTTATCACAGGATGATTTTGGCCCCTTCTTATATATTGAGACAATCAGTGATTGTGACCAGTCAGATGGGATTACGTCCGTCTCCCAGATTTTAGCCAGAATATTAGTCAACCTAATCGCTAAAATTGGACCACCATATTTAAAGACCTCTGGAGCCAATTCATCTGGACCAGCTGTTCTTCCTCGTTTCAGATTACTTATATCCTTTTGAACTTCAAGTAGGGTCGGGGGACCTACTTCAATGTTCCATTCAGGTTTTCTGAGAATAGTGGGTAGTTGTGCAGTAGCTGAAGGCCAGCTAAACTGCCCCTTAAAGTGTTCCGCCCATCGTTCTAAACGTTTGGGTTGAGAGCAGATAGGGGTTCCGTCTTTTTCCGAGATTGTCTCACTTACACTTGACTTCTTAATTCCGGTTTCTTTTATTAGTCTGAAGAATTGCCTGGTGTTGCCTACAGCCGCTGCCTTTTCCATCTCTTTTGCTTTCGTTGCCCACCACTGCTCACGATCGTTCCTTAGACTTTTAGTTAACCTAGATCTAATTTGTTTACGCTCTTTGTAGTGTTTAGGGCCTGATGGGATGAGTTTACGCGAATCCATCAGTGAAATAGACTTAGAGGAAATCCACTGGTTTTTTGGAGCCCTATGGTTTAAATGACTAATAGATGTTACTGTTGTTTCCACAGCTGTTCGTATGTCTTTCCAAGCAGCATCTGGGTCAGTCTCGTCTACAGAACTGCCTAGATGTGAACTCAGTAGTTCCTGGAATTTACATTTGGATTTCTCGTCCTCCAGTTCAATCCTAATGGGTCTTCTTAGTGTAGTTTTCGTGCGTCCATTGAGGCGCAGACAAACGCGCGCTCGTATTAAAGCGTGATCAGAGTCTAAACAAGTATTCCAATACGAGCGACAATCTTCTATTGAGCCTCTCCAACGATGACTGATGACAATATGGTCTATTTGAGTCCATCGTTGGTTTGGTGCAGGTGGTCGCCATGTTAGACGATGTCTCTCCTTATGCTTAAAATTAGTGCTTGCTAAAAACAAACGATTGTCTGAGCATAGTTGCAACAGACGATCACCATTATCAGTTCGTTGAGCCGGAATACTAAAACACCCACCTAAATGTCTTTCTGTTTGATTTAAGCTGCCTACCTGGGCATTAAAGTCACCCGCTACGACTACTATGTCTGAGCGCTTAGCTTTCTGAAGAAGCTCAGAGAGTTTTCTGTAAAAGTCATCTTTTACTTCATCATGGCTGCAGTCAGTGGGAGCGTAGGCAGAAACGACGAAAAGGCAACGACGTGTGTCCCTATCCTTCCGAGTTCTTACGGAGCCATTTAGCCGGACAGCACACAGGCGGCTGTCAAAGGGGATTCATTCTAATAGTGCCTGTTCTGCTCTTGTACTTAGTGCTATGCCTACACCTGCAAGTCCACGAGAACTAGCCAACGGGTCGCCAGATACACGGAGGGTGTATTTCGTTGGCTGTCCATTTTGGCGAGGTGAGATCAAGTGAATGACCACACTAGGATCCTGTATGCGTGTTTCGGAGACACAGCATACATCAATGGTACGAGATTCTAGAGTTTTAGCTAAGGAGGCCTGTTGACCGATTTGGCATAGGGTACGTACGTTGAAGGCTCCAATGTGTAGTTTGGAGCGAGGTTTTAGTAGACCTGAGACAGCGTTTCGCGCACTAGAATCGTTGGCCATGGTGACACTTGAGGAGGAAACCGAAAGAGAAAGTTTAGTGTTGAAAGTCAAGGTAGAAGGAATAGTAGGAATTGAAGAAGGAGATTGATTATGAATACAGTGGTCTTGAGTGTTGTTAGAGGTATGAGGGCAGTTATCACTTCCCGGTTGCCCACACTGTGGAAGGATTCTTCTAGAGGTACCTGAAAAAGAAATTGGGTTAGAAGTGGTCTTAATGACCTGAGAGCGTGACCGCAGTGCCCAAGGGACAACTACTTGTGGTCGGTCACACACGACCTTTTTGTGGGTAGTTTTTGTGTTAGCTCCATTCTTCAAAAAAAACCTTACCGCCGGAAATGGATATCCATGGGATGAGGCGAGGTGTACATTTTTAGGGTCGACCTTTTCTAACCCCACCCCTCCTTGTGGGAAGGCAGAATCGCTGTCATGCTGGTTGTCTGAAGGAAACACCTAACTGCAGTCACACCTCTGTATAGTCAGCAGTACGACTTTGCCTTCGGACCTTGGGTTTGCTGCTTTTAGTCTCATCGCTCTTCAAACGACCTGCCTGGCATGGTAGGACCTTGAGGAACGATTGTTCCAGCCAGCATAGCTCGATTGATTCATCACGATAGGCAAGCCCGACCACCACGCCAAGGTAGCAGCAACGGTCGGGTTGGAAAACCCTGATTCCAAACCGCTGGTGCACATGGGCTCCAGTATCCTGAGGGAACAAATGACGTTTGAATCAATCATTGGTCACCGACTACCATGGGACTGCATCTCCTTACGATGTTCCATTGCCTTGTGGATCAGACCTTTAGGTCAAAGGCTCCGGTTGTGGCCTCCTTAGAAAACCGCCTGGTTCAGTTTGGGCACCCGGGCAGTATCACAGCCCTCACACAAATCGAATGAGATTTGTATGGCGCATATATATCTGGTGCCCCTTTGTACCAATATTTATGTGTTTAAATAAATAAATAAATTTCTCTGATTTTGTTCATCTTCCCTTCTGACCTTATTCAAGTTTGTGCTCATAATGTTGTCTAGAAAGGCAATGAAAGCTTTATGATTAAGGTATCCAGCTCAGAGAATTCACGGACACCAAAAAGAACTCTTTAGTAATGTGCCTTCCACAACCCTTCCAAGGATTGAATCCGGAGCCTCTAGGTCTTGATACCGAATAAGTTATCTTCAGACCACTGATTCGCTTACCCAGTGGTTCAGTTATTTAATCCCAGTAGGTTCGCTCAATACTCTAAGACCATTACTCAATACCATCGGGGATACCTGTTGTGTATCACCAGGATTATCAAAATTCGAGAGACATTCTCGGAGTTCTAGTCAGTAATGATCACATGATGACTATTATTATCAGTGTAGAAGGAAGAGTGATGCTACTTACAAATTGAACAATCTCTGTAATTTATCTATGTTATAAAGGGGAGTGTTATTCTCAGTTAAAAATTCACTAGTCCAAAAAGACTAGTTCATAACTAATAAATCAGAGTTGTTTTTAAGATTGAGAGTGACTAGCTGATTGACATACCAGCATTGTTTAATGTGATATCGTTTCTAGTAGGTGTGATCGTTCATAGTTTGTTCCTTTTGTTTCTTACAAGGATTGTAGTTCAGTGTCTAACGACCCATTTCATATGCATTGATAGAGACGATTGGATAATATTTCATTAGGTCTTTACACATGTAAATTGAGACCTAAAACGGAGTTGTGTCGAGATTAAAACTCTTTCGTACATATTATCCGGTTATACACGTATTCACTTGACGATACTACCTTTGTGATAAAGTGTGTTAGCTGCCGTGCTGAATATTTTCAGCTCATATCGCTGAGTAATTATGAAATCCCCGAAGGATTAAAAACATCTAGTGAACCTAATCAGCAATAAATAAAAATCTTAAACTTAAAAGGTTAGCTTTTTGACTGAAGTAAGTCAGTCAAAGACATGGTCATGTTCAAAACTAGTGTTCGTTGATCATTTGAAATAGTGTATACTATGAATTTCTATCAAAATAGATTGCAAAATCTTAAATTTGTACTATACATAAATTACAAGATGTAAAATGCAGAAACAACGTGATTTGACATGTCCTAGTGACTGATTGTCATCAGAATACAACTTCTGATGCCTTTTTAAACATAGATCAAGAAAAATCTATCCTTTCAAGTAAAATTGTCAAAGTGCGTCACATACCAAACAAATTTACTTCGCATTTAATGGTTTAAAATTGTCATTTTAACTATAGACCTAATGATATTAGTTAGTTCAGTTTTATCTCGAAATATGTATCCACATCACTGGGTAGTAGTTATGATAAATGGAATTAATTGTAACATTTAGTGTAATATATCAACTACTCGTTCCCAGACCTGTTCAATACATACTTTAGTAGTCACGAATGAACCAGGAAACGATGAAAATAAAAAGACCATACACACTTGCAAATGTATTGTATCGTAATTGGAATTCAGTACTCAATAAAGTACAAAACAATAATCGTTTTATACAAACATATCAGTAATCCTATACTAAGACAAAACAACTAAGCTACTCAGTTTATGTGCTGCTTGATTTTCATTGGTATCTCCCCTGACTACCGTTTGTTTTTTTGTTTAAATTTGTATCAGTTTGCCTGTTTCTTTTCTTCACTTCATGTTGTCGCTTTACTTATTTATTTTTATAGAAAATGATCAAAGAGAAGTTGAGAGCAGAATCAGAGCGTAAAGCGAAAAAATCAACTGTTAAACGTGTCAAGAAACCTAAACTTACACCAATTCGAAGTGAACTTTAATAATTTATTTAAATGTCCCCTATACATTTATGTACAATACATGCATATGTATATATGATTATGTATTTATTCTAACTTTCCGTTTTCTTTCATAATTTACTAATGTTGATGATAACATGAATGATGTTCTTATCGAGAGAATTTACTTTGTATTATTATTGTCTATAAATACCTCTGTGTGTGTGTGTTTGGCTAGTTTAATGTAGTACTATTACAAGGAACTTCAGTGTTCATATCGAAACATATCTACCACCAATTAGTAATGAAGTTTATGGACATTGGTTACAAACAGCTATGTTTGCGTGTATGCTTGGGAAACTGAGATTCCCAGTTGTTTTTACTAATTCAGTGTTATGATAATTGGATAACATAAACATACAAACTTACATTCAAATATTGTCTGTTTGCTTCTGGGTTTTGTTATTACTTGTAAAATTTGATAACTTCATTTAACTCTTCTCATTCTTCAGTGTGCTGTATAGTGTATAACTTGTTGGATTAATTACAAAACTCTGTTTGTTAATTGTTTCTGTCTTGTTTGTTTTTTATTATTTTCTTAAATATCTATTTATTTTGTAAAATAAAGTTTCGAACTGCACTCATATCTGTTCCATTTGCAAGTAAAGTAATAGGGCATTCCAACGAAGGAAAATTGCTTATCAATCATGTTATTTTTTAAAATAATGTACATTCATATGCAACATATGGAACTCAAAACAACTACCAACTAATTTCAAAGTGAGAATCTTCAATATGAACATCAAAACAGTCCTACTGTACGGAGCTGAAACGTGGAGAACTACTACATCCATTGTCAAGAAGGTACAATTATTTATAAACAGCTGTTTACGCAAAATACTCAACATTCAATGGCCGGATACTATCAGCAACAGCGTTTTATGGGAGAGGACAAACAAGCTTCCAGCTGAAGAGGAAATTATGAAAAGACGTTGGAAGTGGATAGGACATACATTAAGGAAATCACCAATGTGCATTACAAGGCAATCCCTAACTTGGAATCCGGAAGGGAAGCGAAAAGGTGGAAGGCCAAAGAACACATTATGCCGGAAAATAGAAGCAGATATGAAAAGGATGAATGTTAACTGGAAAGAACTGGAAAGGAAGGCTCAGGACAGAGTTGGGTGGAGAATGCTGGTGAGCGGCCTATGCTCCTCGACAAGGGGTAACAGGCGTAAGTAAGTAAGTACATTCATATCTGTAGTTTAATTTTATAAATAAAACAGGAACTTGTTGTACCGATAATTAAGTTACCAAGAATTAATCTAACATATTTCCAAGTGTCAAATATAAACTGCATAATAGTCAAAAGATAATAAGAATAAAAATAACATATAGAATAGAAATTCGAAAGATTATTGTTCGCTCGACGAATACATGTCAAAAGTAGTTTTAGAAAATAATAAGATACAGAAGAGAAGTGTTAGGACTGTGGTAAAATAAGGTGATTGGGTATATCGCTTTTGAACACTAAGACTGAGCTTTGATTGATGAATTTTCAAAAACTTGCTATGCATAGATTTCTTATCTAAATTCCCTTCGAACTAATTCGTCCTATTGTGTTTCAGTTTGTTATTGGTTAAAAATTATGGATTTGTGTGGTTAATGACTGTTGATGTGGTAATTTCTACCTTATTTTGCCCAAAATAGTTATTTTCATCAATAGTTCAGTCAGTTTATTTAAAATTCTGAAACTTAAAAATTCGAGAAACATTGAAATATGAAATTGTACTCTCCTACCGTTAACTGTTCTGAGTAATAACCCAGGGATATACCATTGTTTTCGGAGGTAGGTGCTTTGGAAGTATACATAAGAGTAAGTGCATATGAGAACATGAAAGTAATAGATAATATAATTCGATGATTAAGTAATTACACAAGTGGTAATTATACTTAATAATGTAAACAGTCAAGGATATGGAGTAGTGGCTGAGTTGGTTAAGACAATAGGCTCCACATATTCTGGTGTGGTCAGAAAGATAGAAGTATCACTAACATTCACACATAAATTAAAAGGTAACTAATAGTTGACTTCGTTAATTTTGGGTCATATATTGGCCTTTATATTGCCTACATATAGTGAACAGAAATTACAAGTACATATTTACATGACTGTGGGAAACTGGTACTGCAAACCGGAAAAGAATGACATTCACGCGATTAAAGGAAAAATGAACTGTTGCCAGAATGATTTCGTTCGTCCAACGAAAACACGAAGAGCATTTATAAACTATATATATATTCTTTATCTCACCTTAACACATCAACAAGTGTCTTGCATCTTCCAGTCTTCTTTACTAATCCCTTATATGTATCTCCAGTCTTGCTAAGCGGATAATGTCTGATCCCAAATACATATTGGTTGAATGTTGAGTGCATACAAGTTACCCAATGCAACCGTGAGACATAACTAAACGACCCTGAGGGTGGAGAGAAAAGAAACTGTCCTATCATTGACCAATCACCTTATAAGTTAGGAAGTGGAAGGAGAGACGATTTAGCTGGAACAGAGTAATTGATTTATTCCTGATTCCATTAACTCGAGAAAAGTACGTGAATAAATATATGACTAACAGGACTACAACTCACAAAGAATGGGCAAACTACAACCATATCCGAAATTAGACATTGGAGTAGAAAAAAATGTAATACAAGGAGCACGTTTAGACTACAATCTTCTTGGAATAGAAGGCAATATTATAGTAATTTGCACGATAAACGAAAGTTTATGATACATGGGATAACTAAATTTTAGTAGTTTAAAGACTTCTGACTAAGCAAAGCAATGTTCCAATAAATAGGTTTCGTTTTTTGTCATTACTCCCTCATTCTTTTCTTCATATCACAACGGTATTTGAAATTCATTTGGTATTTAATGGTTGGATTCATGAGTCGCTTAGATCTAGGCCACCATGGAAAACGTGGAAGCACTGGACGGCCGTTTCATCTCAGTATAGGACTCCTCAGTGGTGCGTATTCACGATCTCGAACGAAGGACCGGTCTCGCTCACGAATGCTTAACCTCTAGATCACTGAACCGGCACCCAACGATGTTAATGTCTAACATCAAACAGTCCACGAAATTGTGCCACCGTCTACCATTGTCTTCAGTGAGTAACTGCTTCACATCCACTGGTCACGGCTTCTCCCTACAACTCCAGAAAATACCTCTTAAGCACATGATGATTATTATCAGAAAGGGGGTTTTGTAGAAATTGCATTAATTTAATAGTTGGTATTGTTTGTTCGAATCTTCACATTGATGTTTGGGACTGTAATTGATCAGTCTCTTATTGGCTGTGTGCTAGCCATCAACCATCTTTTCTTACAACAGTCTTTTGTCTATCCATGATTTTTCTGACTGGTTGATAAATGGGATCGACTTCGATGTGTTTAATAATTGTCGTTTGACCTGAGTTCCAAGCTTCTGAAAATTCTCTGGCTCTCTTTGTACTTCCTGTACCCAAAATTTCAACATTTCCCTATCCATCTTGTGTCTTACACACGGAGTTCGACAGCCAGTTGATGTTCATGCAGACGAGGATGAAGAGGACTCCCACTTTATCTGGTGTAATGTTCGAAACGGTTTATTTTCTAGATTATGTTTGAATTTTCTTCTGTTTTCGTTACACCCCTTTGTTACAACTGACTGAAGTAATTTTAATGGCTTATGTGCTGCACCTACTCCAAAGGGCTTCAATGATCTTGTTGAAATTTCTGATATGCTGTGATGATCCGCTTAGTAATTTCCACTTTTCTATGCTACTAGCGTGATAAAGAATGCCTTCGCTCTTGTGAATAAATTTTACGCAGTTGATTATGTAAGCTCTTGGGTTGTTGATACTGTATTTCAGAGTCTAATCTGAGTGGGTTAGCTTCGGATACACATGAGTGTAATGTTACTTTGTTGATTCTGGTGATCAACTCAGCCAATAGCGATACCTTGTTATCCGACTATTTTTCCATTTTGAATTATATGTCATCGAAGACGTTGTTGATCAGATTGTAGGTGTTTTCACCCTCATCCACTGTGATGATGACGAATGTGTCGTCCACATAACGAATCCAAATTTTTGACTTGGTCACTAGTAAGATTGAGGCTTCTGGTATTCACATCACCGCTTCATCAATAAGTCCTGATATTGGTGATTCCATTAGTGTTCTTCCCATTTGTTTGTAAATATTATTGCTGAATTAAAAATATGTTGTTAAGTATAAATCTATGAGTTTTAGTAAGCTTTGACTTGAAGTCTCTTGCATTTCGAGAGATATGTGTCATTGGTGAGGAACAGGGATAGAGGTTTTATCACTAAGCTTGGTTCGAAT
This sequence comes from Schistosoma mansoni, assembly GCF_000237925.1. Classification (NCBI taxonomy): domain Eukaryota; kingdom Metazoa; phylum Platyhelminthes; class Trematoda; order Strigeidida; family Schistosomatidae; genus Schistosoma; species Schistosoma mansoni. Next base: position 21,678,481 of record NC_031498.1, on the reverse strand, counting down.
GAAGTAAATAAGGCTGTTACATCGAAGGATATCATCAGTTCGTTATTGTTGACTTGAATCTCCTTAACTTTATCCAAGAATTGCATGGGAGATTTAATGGAGCGATTAAATGAAATCCATTTAATGTTTCAATACCGTTTAGATTTCTCTCGATAAATTGTATGTTGAAGTTCCGGGGAGTGATACAATTGGACATAGTGGGACATTAGATTCGTATAGTTTTGACCTACTGTAGAATCGAAGCAGAATTGATTCATTGAATTTTATCCACCACTGATCTTGTTTTGATTTCTGGCCGGTTGTGACAAGTTTGTTTGGAGTCTTAGAAATCTGGTTGTCCAGCTTTTTGACTGTGTTCATCGACTTGTTTACGTTTTCATCTCCAAGTAGCTTCTCGGCTTTCCTGATATATTCTTCCTTGTCCATAATTACTGTAGTTTGTCATTTATCCTCTTGAACTATAAAAATATCTTTCCTGATTTTCCGTTTTTTAAAGTTTATGTTGTTTTACAGTCATTTGCGTGTTTTCTTTCTTCCGTCGACTTAAAGGTACTACCGTTCATCTTGCTTAGAACTGAATTGACTTCAGAAGTCAAAACAGTTACCCATTAGAATACGTTTTTTCTTCTAGTAACATAACACGCTTACACACAAAGTGTTGAACACAAGAATAAACACGATTAGAAGTCATTTTACAAATAAACAAATGGAGAATATACCAATTACAGATCATTCACACTTAATTGTTAGGCGTTATTCACTACCCATCATATCAGATATATGCTGTATAATAAATGAATCTTTAAAGTCAGGAGGGGTTTTGCGGAGATTTCAGTAAATTCATAGTTGAAATCATCAGTCAGTTGAAGCTAGACCACCATGGAAAACCTGGAAGCACTGGATGGCCGTTTCGTACTATTATGGGACTCCTCAGCAGTGCGCATCCACGATCCCGCCTCGCGGGATTCAAACCCAGGGCTTATCAGTCTCGCGCCGGAGCACTTAACCGATAGACCACTGAGCCGGCATCCAACGGTGTTATTTAAGGTGCTGAGGAGTCCCATACTAGGACGAAACGGCCGTCCAGTGCTTCCAGGTTCTCCATGGTGGTCTAGCTTCAATTGACTCATGATTTCAACTATGAAAACTCTAAAAATCAGTTAACTAAAACTGAGATCAATTTCCTTTAATTTTTATTCATTTAAGGTTGTGACGTATCGATCTGAATAGGTTTAAAAGTTACACCAACTAACCTATCAGCCTATATCTAATATTGTCGACAATAGAATAATTTCGTTAAATCTTATATATATATATATATATATATATATATATATATATGTAATGAGCATAAAGTCAATCAATCATTGTGTCGAGTAGTTTAATAGTTGATCTGTAAATAACTTGTCCTAGTCCAGACAACCATTTTTTAGAAACATTTTGGTGAATTATACATGTGTTCTTTCGTTTTTACAAATAACAGAACACAGAGAATGAAACAAGGTATTGACCACTATCACTGCGAAATAAATTCTTAGTGTGTTCTTCAAAAAGGGTTTCGGTGAAGCACTACCTCAATGTTTTAATGCTTAAAGCAGTCGACTTTCAGCTAACATTAGAGTACCTAATTTGGTATAGATAGTCAAATCGTTGTCAAACAAACAGCATTAATCAAAGTTGAGTACCTAGACTTGTACTTGGTGAATGAGTTACCTCCAGTAATCATATTCAACATGTTTTCGAACCTTTAGAAGTGAGCATTATTTTGCTGAAATATACAAATGAACCTTATCGACTAAATCAATATGTTGCATCATTATACGAAAGTACTGACTACTGGTTTCAGAAGTGTTGGTTGGAACAAACTACCTTGTTAATGTCTATGTGAAAACTATGATTAAAAATTAGAGATTTTGACTGGCATCAGTCAGAATCGGTTACACTGAGATAGATACGTTCACTTCTCATCCTCCTCTCCATCTCGAATTGTGGTATTCATTCACACATATCCTCTCAACATTTAATCTTTCTCACTATCATCGTTACTGCAATAATTTCAACTCCTTTGGCATTTGTCTTGTTAATTAACTCTCATCTTGATAATATGGCATAGAAACTTGTGCTAATTCATATTTATCCCAGGCTCTTTGTTGTTTATGTCCGTAACTGATTACAAATGCACATTCCTGATTAGGAATCAATAGACTGAAATTCAGACAATTTTTCAATATTATTAAAATACCCAATTGTTTTCTTCTTAATGATATTATCCTCCCCCATCTAGTATTAAACACTTACTTACCTACATAAGTAACTGTAAACTAATGAAAAAACCTTTTTAAACATTGTGCCATTTGTCCAGTTTTCAGTTTGAAAAAACAAACAAAGTAACTTGAATAATAAGAACTGTGCAAAATTTTATTTGGTTTTTAAGAATTTCCAGATTATTTTGTTGTTTAAAAGAATGAAAATCTTTTCGGAGAAATATTATTTGTTTCTTTGGTATGATGTATAAACTATGGGGTTTATGGGGTACAGAACATGAACAAAATATATACATCCACGTATTAACTGTGTACACTGATGGTGTATATGTATTGACTACTTATCTTGTATGCTTCTACAGTATATTTATATAAATACGCCTACACACCGGCCTTTCATTCTTTTTTTATCATACTATTATGGATATATTAGTTGTCTATATCTCTCTAGTTTTTTTTTAGTGTTGATCAATAATGGCACAAAATAAATGTATATTTTGATACGATTTATGGACAGTCAATATTGTTTCTTTGTGTGATTATTATTAGTTGATATTTAATTATCACTTTCAGGAATATGTGATTAGGTCATGTACAATAAACCTCTTCATTGACAGTGGTTTATGCACACACACACACCCTTGGTCGTTTGATGACCAGATGAAATTGGCAAGAAACCAGAAATATCGATATTAGTTGGTGGTTAGTGTGAATTCAGTAACTCATATCATGTTTGTTTTACCTCTGTAAAGCTTGACTTTTAGTCATTATGTCACAAGTTAAAACCCATTTTCATCTGCTTACATTTAAATAATCGTGAGATAATGATAGTGATGACAGCATCATGGTGAAGATTTGCAGTTCATATGGGTGCTTTTGATGGTGTTGCGTTAAGTGAACTGGATGGCTTCACTAGCTCAGCTTTTATTGTTGTTCTGGACAAAATTATCACGTACAAGTGAGTTGTCTTACAATCTTACATATACTAAGTCTATCAGTTCTGATAACACTGTCTGTCAACGGTTGTTTTCAGAAGCTTATGACAAATTACCTGTAATGTGGTTCTTGAAGTATTGACCTAGTAATTAAATCCCTTGACTTTCAACCAGTACATCATAGGCTCAAACCTTATTCTTCCTACTTCGCAGTCAGATACTATCAGTAGACCTTATAAAAGCGATTTAACTTAAAATTGAGTACAGGGATCAATGGTTGGTTAATTAGTGCCATATCAATGTGAACTGTGACATAAATGAACTTAATAGAATCTACCACCGAGGTAGAAAAACAACTAACTTAATGTTGAAAAATAAAGAAAATCATAAAGAAAGTGGTTTATTTTATGTTGAAATAGCATGATTTTGTATTGGTTCAACTTATCAGAACCTATATCTACACAGGACAGAAAACTGAATAAGATGAAAAAAGAAGTCGTCAATCATTTAATAATGAAATTCACACCTGTTGAACAAGTCAGAATATGTTTAAACTCAGGAACTAAGTAAATCATGAGTCTTAGTGTATAAACATCAACATTGAGATGCGGATACAAATAGCTGACGAGTCCCGAAAGGATGAAATAGACATCTTCGATTCTACTGCTAACCACAGTCTAAATAGACTTGAAATTTGTAACCAAAGGTAACATCGTAACATTCTGTACAGGATTCATATATACCAGCAAAGATTGACTAATTAATGTACTTAATATCAATAACAATCGGAAAATTCAAACCTTTACGAAAAGTTAGATAAATTATATGACTTTACGAATGAACTCGCTTAAAAGGATTCCTTTGCTGAATTAATTAATTTCTGTGAAAAAGTTTACTTCAAAATAAGACGAATGTTATTGGGTAAGAAGAAAATGAAGGTGAAAAGTGAGTAAATCTATGATACGAAGAGTAATTTCAAGCTAACATCAATCCAAGTCTTCGGTAGTTAGTTTTCAATATTTCACAGATACTCAGTCAGTCAGTCAGCTACAACGTAGGACCAGGCACACATATGCATCGGTCCAAGTTGTCATACCTCGTTAGCACAACAAGATGAACACCAGATTCATAGAAGTAATTAATTTAGTGGTGGTAGTATATAAAAGATAGGTTGTATATAAGGATATAGTATAGGAAAGAAGAACGTTATGAAGCAATTTTAATCTTAAGGTTTAAGGGAAGATAAAGAGTGTATACACCTACGCCATTGTGATAGATTCTGAGCCATATCACCTAGAGTCTCCAACCATAGGTTACGATAGTCACGCGGACCCCAATCAGGTAGTCTGCATCTGCCAACATGACTTAGACTAGAAGTTAGTGACTTCAAGCACTGATGCCACGTTTTGGTTTGGCCGCCCCTAACTCTCTTCCAACCATCCCCTACACAGATACTAGAAAGAAAATTAAGTATTTTTAAACAAATCAATTTAAAAAGGAACTTGTGCCTACTATTTAATCAATTTATATTATTGAACTTCTACGTTAAGAAGTAATGAGTATTTAAGTAGACTGTAACCCTGTCATGTTTAGTATCTGAATAATTGACAACTATAAACTGACAAATAAATGTTTCCGACGCCTTCAACTGTAAAATGTGTAACTTATGAGTAATTATCATTATCATTTTTCTCTAATCTTTATTACTGATGGAACTCTACCAATCATATTACGTTGCGACAACTATTAGTTTAAATGATTCAAAATTGTGTGCATTATGTTTTCTTTTTTTGTAATCTTGTATTTAGAAACAGTTGAAATGAACTTCTACTTAACTTAAGTTTTGGGTTCGTTAACATTTATCGACGAAGTATATCAACAGACGTAAGGGAACTATTACTCTGCATTGTATTCAAACCTATATCATCTAGTTATGTAATCAAAATATTACTTTGCTTACAGAAAGTGTTATCATAAAAAGAATATCATCAGTTGGGTTTAAATATCCGAATCAGATGAGATTATTTTACTGTACTTTCTATAGACAAAAACGAAATCACATACATTTTTGTGTGGGTTTACAGGAAATGTTATAAAATCAACATAAATATTGTGAAAGTATTACTATAACTGCCCCTCCTCCATGATCATAACAAATTATTTTAACCGTAGGTTGTATGCTTTTAATGATAGTTGATAAATATCATAGTTACCTGATATACTGACTAAGATAGTTACGAAATTAGTTGAAGTGGACATGTTTCTTGACTACTTATCTATGGGACTCCTCAGTGGTGCTTATTCATGATCTCGCTCGCAGGATTCGAATCCAGGACATTTGGTATCGCACACGAATGCTTAACTTCTAGATCACTGAGCCGGAATCCAATGGTGTTAATGTCTACCATCAACCAATGCATGATACCGCACCACCGTCCACCATTGTGTTCAGTGAGTAACTGCTTCACACCAGACCCGGTTGAACTCCACTGGTCACGGCTTCTCCCTACAAGTACAGGAAATCCATCTTGAAGCCAGTCACTAGTGAACGCATGATAACTATCAGTATAGGATTGTGAAGATTGTTGAGCTTTTAATTGAGATCACTAACTGATCAATGTTAGACCATCATTAAAAATCTAGAATCACTGAACGACCGTTTCGTCCCATTGTGGGACTGCTGGGTGCCGGTTCAGTGGTCTAGAGGTTGAAAATTCTCGCGCGAGACCAAATGTCCTAGGTTTGAGTCCCATATGCGGGATCGTGGATGCGCACTGCTTAGAAGTCTCATATTAGGAATAAACGGTTGTCCAATATTTCCAGGTTTTCAATGATGGTCTAACATTGATCAGTTCATGGCCTCAACTAAAAAGTCAACAATCTCCACAACGCAATACTGATACTTATCTATGAACATAGATAAGCAGTTACAAACTACACAATATGTCATCACTAATGTCAATTGACGTAACTCAGCTATGGATGTGAACGTCGGAGTTATGGCTCAAGGAAAAGCAAAAACTGTTAGGGAATTTTTAGATTCTTGGTATTCAGGTCAGTTTATGATAAGTTGATGTGTTGATTTGGATTCAATTTGTCAACCACTGAGAATTAGGTCAATCAATCATGTGGTAAGAAGTCATTAAAAAAGATAGTTAATGAACATAAAAATAATAAACGGTTTGAGGATGATTAATCGATCACCGAAATCACTGGAACAAAATGAAAACTAGTGCTTGTGGGGTAATTTTCAAATCTCCACTCTGAAAATCTATCCTAGTACCTTCCGTCTCAGCCTCCAACCCGTTATCTATCGAGCTATTGAGTCCAGGTAGACACTTATTTGCTCAACGTATATTATATTTATTTTGCCATTGAAAAGGGTTTGATTCATTCCATTGTTGATATTCAGGAATGGGTTTTGATCAATTTGAAGCGAACGTTTATTTGATACGAGTCAAAATGTAAACATAAGCACCGAGATACACTTACATTCAGCTGACGAGTTCCAACTAGGAAGAAATGTACATTTTGAATCATACTGTTGTTCGTAATCTATTCATCCTATGAATCTTACACTAAGTCAACAAGTTAAATTCAATGGCAGATATATTTCCTTTTTTTCAAATGCATATTAAAGAAGAATACTAATTTATTTTCAGGTTCCAATGAATCTATGAATGAAACATTGCAATAATCAATCGTGGATCAGTTGAAGTTAGACATTAACACTGTTGGATGCCGGCTCAGTGGTCTATCGGTTAAGTGCTCCGGCGCAAAGCTGGTAGGTCCTGGGTTCGAATCTCGCGAGTCGGGATCGTGGATGCGCACTGCTGAGGAGTCAAACAATAGGACGGAACGGCCATCCAGTGCTTCCAGGTTTTCCATGGTGGTCTAGCTTCAATTGACTCATGATTTCAACTATGAAAATAATCAATTAGACAATCGACTCAGTTATTCAGCTAGCATCTAGAGTTTGTTTTTCATATGAAATGAAAGTGAATAATAGTCAATAATTCATTTTAACCTTCTAGAAACTGAAACTAACAGTGATAAATAGAGTAAAGTCTGAAATATACTATACCCAATAATTTATCAAAAATTACATTTTACAATATAATGAATAATAGTTGAAAAGTTAAAAACTATTTTTGCTCTCTTTTGTATCCCGTGGAGAATTATGAATGGTAACTTTGAGAACTATTTATGGACCAATGTGATATGTATATTTCCTATTGTATAATTGTCAAGTAACTAAACTATTCATATTCGTGTCCCTCTTATTATAAGCTTCATTTTGACCTATAGACTATTATTATACGATTTACCATTCTTCAGTTATCCTTAGTCCATTAATTACTGTTCCCTTTATTCACAGCCACATTTGGCTAAATCAGTTAGCGAAATGCTCTATTTTATGGTACGATATAGTCAGTTTGTTTGGTATATAAACCCAGTATGTTTGCGGCTGTTATTGGTGTTCTGGACTTAACTGTCTGGGTAGGCAGAAAGCAGGACTGATAAGTACTCAATAATGCTCATACGGCTTTCGTGTATCATTGCTCTGATCGATAATTCATTCCTCTCTTATTGGCGGGAATCAGCACGTTGACATATATCAAACAGGGCACGCACATACGCACTCAATCGATATAACACTCTCTAAAGAGAAAAAACCAAGCATTATCATTCCGTCATTTATATATATATAACCATAATATTGGACATGGTGTTTACGTCGATACTAGTCTTTCTCTCGCTCTCTCACTTTTTTGTAAACACAATTTCTTTTGTGCACGGTATTTCTTGTCTCTTTCTTTTTTATCTTGTTCCCTATCTTCTCTTCATTCAACATTTTCCTCATTGTTATTCTTCTCTTTTATTAGTTTATCTAATATGAAGAGAAACATTAAATTTGATTGGTTACAAGTGAAATAGTAATCTTTAATAGTAATTTTCATTGAACCAATTAGAATCTAAATGATCAACTTTTAATTGTTGTTTAACGCTGACATTTCTGTTACTGCACTATTTTAATAAGAAAGAATTTTCCAAACTCTATTACACTTTATATATATGTATATACATATTTGTCAGTGTGTTTAGTTTTTCCTATCTAAGTGATTACTTACTGTCAATTGTATATACATATCTCCTAATTATCAACCAATATGTAGTCCAAAATCTCAAATGTATGTATTTAGGTATATATATATACGCAGTGTTCAGTAGGAAAAGTAGTTTCAACTTCTAAACCGATCTATTGGACACTTGTTTTATTCCTCTGTTAATCTCTCACTTCTGTGTTAATCTTATTTTTTTTACTTTTTCTCAAACGTATTGAATATCTACTTATTAATCCTGGAAATAATATCAACAAATTGATTATACATAATAATAACCATCTTTGAGGAGATAGAGTGAGACAGAGAGAGAGACAGCAACTGATAGAGAAGTTAAGATTTTTTTTCTTAATAATGCGGATTAAAATATTATGCAATTTATCCAACTGTACATTTTATCATAATCTTATATATCTCCTGATATTACTTATATGCATCCTATGCTGTACAGTCACTTTAATTTCAAGTAAGTTTTGTGTATTCTATTTAACTATGTCATTTTAGCTAACTATGTAATGTATAAATAGTTGTTTTATGCTCACTTTTAGTTGTTGGTTACCGAAGTAACCAGAGTAACTATATGTAAACATTTAAAAGGGTAGCCATTCAAGGTTAATAAATTTTAAATATTGTTTAATGAATACCGAACTGATATCGTTGGTGTTTTTATGAGTTAATTGATGGATATGTCATAGATCAGTAGGAACTCAGAAAAGACTGACGTATATTATTAATGAGAAGCTTAGTCAAAGTAACAATATTATCTTCTCTGAGATAGATCCATACATTTTTATAGCAAGAAATATGTTCCTGACTAAAAACTTTTACTAATCAATCCATGTAGACTTAATAGCTTTATTATAAACCAGTTTGTTCTGTAATTGTTAGTTATTTGTTTAGCAATTGAAGTAAACTATCTTCTGATCAAAAATGTACAATCTACACATTAGAAAATGATTAGAAGAACTACTATGAACTACAGACCACTAAATTCAACGAGAATCACCTACATTCAGGGCTTAAAATTTTTAATTTGGATCGATTTTGCATTGTAACTACGTTAAAATAGCAGTTTATTTAGTAAATATTAGTGAAATAATTTACATCTGGAGTCCTCAATGTAATAAGTAAATAAAAATTTGTGATAATTTTTTTCGATAATTACCTTTTACTATTCAATTACTGATAAAGTGAAGACAGTTCATTGTCCAATGTGTGTTATTAAAATATACTCCTATGCTATTAACGGAATATCACTATTATTTCTTATATCTGTTCAACCTACACCTGATTATTGTATACTTTTAAAAGATGAAAGTACCAATGTAGCATTGATTGAGTTAATTGTATACGGACTGTTGAGGAGTCTCATACTAAGATGAAACAGTCTTCTAGTGCTTCCACGTTTTCATTGGTGATCTAGCTTAGATCGATTCATGAAATCAACTGTAAAAACTAATTGTATTTATTTATTATTTACTAAAAAATATTGAGTTAAGCTTTTAGAACCTATACAGTTGATTATTAACTGAAACGTAACACATACACACATGAAAATATTTATCTACTTTAATAAATTAATATATTTGTAATATCCCAGTGAATAGAAAAATTAGATTTTTCTGACGTTTCGTTACTCAGTGTAAGCCACTTCTTCAGAGAATAAATAACCAAATTCACAATAATCCAAGTTTAAATAGTACAACGGAACAACACGAATATTATGTGATCAATCATAAAAGAGGTCTGAATAAATCAATGTCACGTCATTTCATTTCGGTCCAGGTGATTCATAAGTGACATGTATGTAGAACTGGATAGACTTCAAATTAAATCGGCATTAGCAGTTCACGCTATTTTCAACTGTCATCAAATTAATCTCAAAATACTACAAAAAGGTTTTTCCAATTACAAAGAAAGGAGAGTAGCTGAAGCATTCCATATAATGTCTAATACTACTGCCCTCAATAGAAAGGAAGGCCTCACCCTACATCTTACTTAGACTATCTATCCTAGTCACCTAGTCTGATATTATTTACAATTCACACCATTACATTACAAATTAAACTCTATCCTTTGTCATTATAAAAGTCACACGTTTTTCATCATTAACAGTGCACACATACACACACACAAATTTACAAACATGTCGCTTATGAATCACTTTAACCGAAATGAAATGACTTGACATTGATTTATTCAGACCTGTTTTTAATTGATCACCTAATATTCTTGGATTGTTCCGTTGTACTATTTAAACTTGGATTAATGTTAATTTGGTTATTTATTCTCTGAAGAAGTGGTTTACACTAAGTCACGAAACGTTAGAAAATCTAATTTTTCTACTCATTGGGATATTACAAATATATTAATTTATTTATAATAATCTACCCCAATGCTCAATTTATTCAAAATTATTTATCTACTTTATTTTAAATAAAATAATGTCTTGTTTTTCATTTGGTATTCAGACAAGAAAAAACCCCCACTTCAAATCATTTTTCTTTTTGTTATTGTTGACTTATTTATTTAGTTTTTGTGGGTTACAATGTTAAAACAATTCATATTTATGATGATTGTTTTATTACACCATGGATTGATTTAAGCCAGGTAGAATTGAACAGATTTTTTGTTTCATGTTAGTACTCCTGAACTATCCTCATTAACAGATTTAAAAAAATTTGAAATTTCGGGGTCTTGTTACACCTATAATATTTGTGTTAATATATATGTGGAGATTTCGGTATTTTCATAGTTAAAAGCATGAGTCAAATGAAGCTAGACCACCAAGGAAATCCTGGAAGCATTGGATGGCCATTTCGTCCTATTGTTTGACTCCTCAGCAGTGCGCATCCACGATCTCGCCTCGTGAGACTCGAACTCAGGACCTACTAGTCTCGCGCCAGCACACTTGACCGATATACCACTGAGCCGGCATCTGATGTTGTAAATGTCTAACTTCAATCAATCCACGAAGTTGAGCAACCGTTCACCAATTCTCTTCATTGAGTTGATATCTCACAACAAACGTGGTTGAACTATTGAACTAAGTGAATTGATGTCTTCATGAAACGATGACATTAAAAGTTGACTATTTGTCAATATTGTACGATTGAAATACTTGATAATTGTTATGACTTAACAGCTTATACGAATAGTAAGATAGATACTAAGTTCAAATCTCATTATGAAAACGCTCACATTGAGACCCGGTTAAATTAAGTTGAAGAGCACTGAACAGAATGAAATATGTATTCTGGATTTCATTGTTGGTAGTCACTAGTTTAAAATATAATACGTTATTAGACAATATGATTGAGTTTAAAATAAAAACTATATACATAACATGACTGTGGATTTTAGTTATTTTAATACATAATTATTACGAACAGAATAACAAATGAAGAAACAGTGTCATGAAACGAATTGGTTGATGAAAAGTATTATCATCGTTACATATTCGTTCTGTATATTTTGAAAAAGATATCGAATTCTGGTCAGTAAAGATTACCATGGCTGGTTGTAAAGGCACTGGTAGATGGGAATATGAATGTTCTGACAAGAATGTTTTTCCTAGCTGAGGGTGTTGTTTCCGTCTATTTTTCCATAATATTAATGATGCACTAGACATCTACCACTATAGCAGCATCCACCTGTTAATAACCATCCCATTATATAGGAGAAAAACAGATATTTGAATCGTATTTAATTCCATGTGATAAGACCGCAATTATAGGAAAGAAGTTATATGACCTCCCTCTCTCCCTATTCCAGTTATCGATTAGTCCATCTATGTTCACAGTAGAACTGGTAACCTAATTACCAGTTGACATACAGACCAATTCAAAACAATCGAGACAGTAACTCCTGTTGGTCGTCAAACTCCCTTGAACCCAGTGTTCAATCAGAGGATAAAAACCGAAAGAGGATCAGTTCTCTAGTGTATTCAGTTCAAACATAGCTCAAAACTCAGACAACAATGAGCCTGAAGTGTCTGACAGCGCAGCTAAACACTAAGGTAAATTACAATATGCACATAACCTCGTCACTAGTGATACAAAACGAAAGGTAATAGGAGAATAACCGATCAATGATAAATCTGTAATAATACGAGATATGACAACGATATGTGGATCAAACAGAAGTTTAGAAATAGGAGAATGTTAAAATACAACAATCTAAACGTTTATTAATTATGCAATAATAGTATAAATAAGAATCTTTGGTGTAATAGTCCCACCAGTTATACTTCTGTACTATTCACCTCATTATATCATATGCAAAAATACTTTTTATTTAAAGTGACAAATTGAATGTATCACTGATCACCCACATCACATTAGGTGCTGTGTTTACATGAGACGAAATATTTTGCTCAAATAGATATCGCGTTTATTAGACAACAAGCCATAGTCATCATAAGTATATTAATTATGTAGTGATGTAAAAATATGTTAACTGGTTGATGACAATTATCAATAAGCTTTAGATCTCGATTTCGTAGAGGTAACTGGCACTTGTTAACAAAACGAATCTACAAGGATGAAGAAATCTAGTCAACTGATGTCACAGTTAGAAACGTTATTAATTAGCTATAAGAATCGAGATTGACCCCTGGAAGAAATAAGATATCTACTAGTCAATCAGTCATATTCAACGTAGAACCCGGGACATATATGAATCTGCTCAAGCTACCATACCATATCAATAAAGCGAAGTGAAATTAATCAAATAAAATACAAAGTAGAAGAAGTAGTCACAGGATCGATCATAATAGAAGAGATTAGACATAGACCATACGATACTAGAAGAATGATTTGACGTGATAAAAAGTATGAAATAATTTGAAAATCAATATGTTTATACTAATCAGTTACTTGGTAGTACGCACTATCATAGGACTGATAGAATTCTGTGAATTAAAATGTAGTGTGGCTATTAGTTTCAATGACTTAACATCATAAAGTACTATGACTGATACAAGATGTATGAAATCGACTGATAAAAATTTATGTACTTGTAATGCATATTAGTTGGCATTTGTTAACAAGGTATATCTTTATTCGTGAATGAATTGATATTTCATCCAGCCATCTCGCACAATGTGAAAATAAACTTGAAATAAGACTGAAATTTATGATGAACTGATGAAATGTGAATACTTAAAACAATATGATAGATTTAAGATATTTTCGTCACAACTGTGATTATGCGCTTTATTTGCCATTTAACGCTATCACAATAACAAAAAACATCAACTAATACACGATTTTATATGGTTGAAATCATGAGTCAATTGAAGCTAGACCACCATGGAAAACCTGGAAGCCCTGGACGGCCGTTTCGTCCCATTGTGGGACTTCCCAGCAGTGCGCATCCACGATTTTATGCAATAATGAATTATTTTAAACGAATGTTAACGTGATTTTACTTGCTATAAATTATTTGTCTCGATCTAACTCTAACCCTACAACTTTTGGTATAGAAATATAAAGTATAGATTTTAAATGCACACATTATCTAAATATGTAAAATGCAACTTTACATATTTAATTTTTAGAATGGGGGTTTGTAGAGATTGTGGTAGTTTTTTAATAGTTGAATTCATTAGTCGATCTAAGCTAGACCACCATGGAAAACGCGGAAGCACTGGACGACCGTTTCGTTCTAGTATGGGACTGTCGGAAGCCGGTTCAGTAGTCTAGAGGTTGAAAGTTTTCGCTCTAGACCAAAAGTCCTGGGTTTGAGTTCCATATGCGGTATCGTGGATGCGCACTGCTTAGGAGTCTCATACTAGGAATAAACGGTTGTCCAATATTTCCAGGTTTTCAATGATGATCTAACTTACATCGACTCAGGAATTCAACTATTAAAAATATTTAATTTTGTAAAAACAAAATCCCAGAGAGATATTCTTTCTTGGTACTTCAGAACTCGTCATTTGATGGTAGTTGCATAATTGGTTTTTATACTGCCTTGAAATATTATTATTATCAATAGTACTATTATTATTTTTACCATTGTTACAATTACTTCATTGTTGTATGGGTAAAGAGAGTTTTGAAGATCAATTGATCTGTTTTTTTGGTTTTGTCATGGATTAATAACATTTTGAGGTAGAGAGGGGTGTCATTGAGATTATGCACTCATTAATATCTATCGTTTTGGTGAGAAGCCATGAATATTCGACTTCAATTGTGTCATTTGTGATGTAGTTACCCACTCGTTGAGAGTTGAATGAGTTCCAATTTGTGAATCGAAGTGGTACCGTACTTTCATTAAGTACTGAGGTTCTTGAGTTTTAATGTATGTTAACTGACAGAAAACCCTGTCGTAACAAAGTTTCATGCTAATTAACAATATTCAGTAGTAAAGATAAATCAACGAAATATTTTGATCTTAATAATTTAAGTATATAACCGATGGAATTGAGTACTGAAGTTCAATCAACGTGTTATGTACAGCATTTTCAGTAAGATTTTGGTTCATTTAATCAGTGAACATAATTTTCAATAAAGATTTCATGGTTATGACGATATGATATTAATGTTCTAGAGGTTGATGGGAAATATAGTGTAATCACTAATAATTTAGGTGTTTTGTAGTGAACAAGAAGACGATTGGAGACAATCGAATGTATTAAATCACACATTATAGACTATCTCACTAAATTCTGATAACCATACAATGAACAGTTAATTTGCAAAATAACAATCAATCATCTCAATCTTAACTGTTCCTTCTGCAAATATCAGTTCATCTTCTCTGATTCCATTGTTCATGCATTTTCGTACCGATTGTGCTTCATTCCTGTTCTTTCGTTATCGATCTTCTGCCAAAAATACATTCTATGTCTGACTATCACCATATACTACTTATATGGATGTAAGTAGACCACACAACAGTTTGACCAATTAGATTAGGGAATAACACAAATTCATTACACTCTTGATTTAATTACATATTTTTCAAGTGTAATAATCAGTTAAAAGTAATAATGAAAACATTTTGTTTCCAGATCATTGATAAGTTTTAATTGTATTTCCAGGAATTTGATTGAGTTAAAAGATTTAGTAAACAAATATTGTAAGTATAGAAAGAAAATAGATCTGTACAGAACAATATTTTTCCCTATTTGTACCGTTCACAAAGTATCTAATATATTTAATATTACCTAACCGAAATAGTTCATATTTCATTCAATGATACTAATGTTAATACGTTGAAATAACTGATTTAATAAATTCATTGTAATGACAGATTATAGACTATTCCTATATTCATACAGTATAATCATCAAAAGACAGCAATGTAAAGAGAAACTTTTCTAGAAGCTGTGAAAATATTCAAAGTCTCTTGTAGCTAGTTCATGTTAATGGAAAGTTTTTGGGGAAATTTCGAAAATAATAAATAATACTTTTCTTTAATCTGACTAGTTAGAAGTTGATTTAACTAATAATTTTAGTATTCTTTACAGTCTTCCTAAATACCAATGTCACTTGTATTCCTATCAATGCTCTTTATTTTATGTACAAGAAATAAACTTGGAATTGAAACTTTTTACACAACTCTGACTTTTGACTTCGCTAGGGTTTAAGGAGTTGAGGAGATTGGGAGTCTATAAATCACCAAGTGACTAAGAATCTTAAACAGTTAGTGTACGGGTTTTGTCAGGAATCATTAACCAACCGACTAAATATTTATTAAAATGTGTATGTATATGGTAAAAATTAAACTTAAGTAGTAAATATTTCGAAATGACATATTTTAAATCAACGATAAAATTTAAAGGTTACAGAACAGTCAGTCAACTTTGTCTGTCATGTCTAGGTCGATGCTGAGACTGTTATTCAACACTATTAAACGCGATCAATGTGAATGATCTTTGTGAATTATGGTAATGTTAAAATGGGGGCTAAGTACTTTTAATTTCTAATTATACAATTGGTGTACATCTCATGTTACATTCGATGATGAAATTATAGAACACAAAAATGTAATACACTGCATGTATATATGATTAAATAAAATAATGTAGAAGTGTAATAAACGAAGACTCAGGCGAGGACAACCAATGTACTTGTAGGATATCTTGGTAAAATATGAGAACTATAAACTAAATGCTTCGTTTGCAAATTCCCGTCATTTGTCCATCATACTCTATGTGGTTCTTCCAGTTCACAATTCCTTTCTATTTTATCCTTTTATTCTCTTCAACTCGATCTTCTTAGCCTTCTGCTGCCAATCATCCAGCTTTTGGTTGGTGTTACATACTACTTATATCTATCGACATATGTAGCATAAACCACAGTATTACATCGGAATAACTTGGACGATGTAAATGTAAATTTACGAATATAAATATAGAAAATTATTATTCAATTATGGTGTCTCTAATCTTGAACATTATTATCAAATGTTTTAAATATGTTTCAAGCATAGATCTCTTTAATAGCTTTCACAAATGAACAATAATCACTGACTTTTAGTAAAGTTTAGGGTTAGTAACTCTATGATATACTTTTTTTAAAGTGAGATAAAAAAATACATATGACAAACTAACAATTATTGTCAAATCAGTAACTGATGCCGTCAGTGTAATTTCATCAACTTTGAAGTGCGTCCCAGTAGTTGTATAACACTCAATTTACAATGATTACTTTACCTAGAACAGTTTAATTAGTCAAATAGTATTAAGAATTTGTAATATATAATAATAATATATGTATTGTAGTGAACAAGAACGCGGACGGGGGACAATCAAATGTATTTTAGTACCGCATTACAGAATATCTCATTAAAATATGAGAACCATATAGTGAACAGTTAATTTGCAAAATAACAATCAATTGTCTCAATTTGACTATTACTTCTGCAAATATCCATCCATAGATCCGATTATAATTGCTCATTCATTTTTGTACCAATTGTGTAGCGTTCCCATTCTCTCCTTATCAATCTTCTACTGAAATACATTCAATGCTTGATCATCGTCATATACTACTTATGTGGATATCAGTAACCTACACTACAGTATAATCAAGTTTGATTTAGTACTTTAAACTAATAATCTGTTCAAATATTTGGGTAGTCTATTTTCCAATTATATAAATATCATAATAAAACTCCCTATTTTACATCGATATGAACTCATTGAGCATGAATGTTAACTGCATGTGCATACATGTGATTATAGAAGGGTTGCAATTAATTGCAATATTAAATGCCAGAAGATTCAAACGGAAACATTACAGTTATTAGTATATTTCCCCCCTCCTTTCAAAAGCTGTAGATCAATGCATCGGCGTTCATTTATTCAACATCTTATGGATAAAAAAAGGAAGTTGTATCATTTCAACTGATAGTCACCTTTCTCCATTAAAGATGAGTGGACAGGACTATAATTTAAATGTATATTAGAGAGGAATTCTTTGCAATATTGCATAACTCGTGTTGAGAACTAGTTATTCTAATAAAAATGTTGTAGTATGAAATAAAGCCATTATAGTATGTGCTGTTGATGTCGACAGATATAAGTAGTATGTATCACTAATCAAAAGTGGAATGTCTGGAGGCAGAAGGTTGGGAAAATTGAAAAGAAGAGAACAAGAACAAAGAGTAATCGATATGGAAATGAAGAAACAGTGAAGTTTGAGACAATCGATGGATATTTTACAAATGAAGTATTTACAGTATGGTTCTCAGATTTTACTAAGAGATTCTGTGATTTTTGTGCTCACATATAATTAGTCGTCTCCATCTGTATTCTTGTTCACTACACCATTATTACTATTATATAGTTTTAATAGGATTTGAGATCGGCTGAAAAAATGACAAAACTAGGGACTAATAAAATAGGTAAATCTTCTGTTCTCATAGTGTGAACTCTATAAAATTCACATATGGTCTAACTCAGAACTATAAATTCTTTTTATGGAGGATATAATGTTATTTCAATATTGATTTAAAGTTTAATACACCATGTATCCTTAGTCGAACTTCATTCAATTTTACATTAAAACATAATCACATTATTTAGTATCAACCAGTTGGTAAATATTCCATGTTAGATATGCTTGATATGATACATTATTTGACTTTTGTGTGTCTATTTCAATGTTTCTTTTTTTGAAAAGAAAATATTTACTCTCTCTCTTATTTGTATAGGTGAACGAGTTGTACGTATTCGAAGACAAGGTGATGGTGTCTTAGATGAAGATATCTCAGCGAGTGGTGGAGACGATGATATACCCGAAACTACTCCAATACCATCGGTATGTAAATAAAATTATTTTATTTTTTGTAAAGATGTTAATTATCCTAACAGTGGATAAGCTTTTTTCTTTCCAAACTATATAAGTCCTTTAAAATATATTTTAAGGTTAGTCTACTTAAAGTCAGTCAATGATGTAAACTACAAAATTCAAAAATCTCCGAAATCCCCCCTTACCGAAAAAACAAGAAGGTGAACTTATCGGTTTATATCGGGATAATGACTGCTGTCGTATTAAAATCGGTGTGGATGTATGTATGCATGCATCTAATTTACTATATAAAACTTCATTGAATACTTCAGTCAACTTTTATGAATAAATTCCAAATTCATATAACTGTCTCTAGAATTAATATCCGTGAATTTATAGGGTACCTGCTCCTCAATGTTTAATACATGTGAAATATCTGCCATTTCTCTGTTCATTTTAGTCAGGGAGTACTGGCATGTAAGAGTATAACCTTCACTGAAGATTTCATCGCTAACTCTAACTTTCATATTATTTGTTTGTTTTTACATCTGTCAACTTGAGATCGCCTACAGTGTCGTATTTTCATAGAAAACACGTATTGAAACATAACTAAAGTGAAGTTCTCAATGAAAACTATACTATTATATTGAATACTGACATATAAAATGAAAGAGAAAGTACATGGAAATGCTAGATAATGTACCTTTATTGAACATTGAAAAAGGACGATTATCCGTACACGATTTTAATAAATCCTAAAGCAAACTGATCGGTTATATAAATAAATTAATATATTTGTAATATATCAATGAATAGAAAAATTAGATTTTCTGACGTTTCGTGACTCAGTGTAAGCCACTTCTTCAGAGAATAAATGACCAAATTAAAATCAATCCAATTTGAAATAGTACAACGAAACAACACGAATATTAGGTGATCACCTAATGCTCAATGCTCAATTTATTCAAAATGATCGGTTATATGCTGACTGAATGCAAACAATTCTAACATTAACTATACTACTGAGATCTAATTGTATCCATAGAACATTCTAATTTGTCTAGGATAATTTATTTGAGTGATATAATTCACAATAACCATGTGATTTAGTTTGTTTTAAAATTATACAGCATTTTCACAAGTTTTTGTTTCATTATTCTGACATCTTACCGTTGGTCACCAGAAATACACTCACTGATCAAGTAGATATAACACATAAAAGTTTCATTACTGAAATATGATTATAATCAATACTTATATTGTAGTGTATGTGTTGCTTATGGTGACAGATATAAGTAGTATGTAGCAGCAATCAGAAGTGGAATGCCTACCAGCGGAAGATTGAATTAAGAAGAATAAGAAGGAAAACAGATAACAATTGGAATAATAACAGAATCATGAAATATGTAAAAACAAAACTGCTGGAAGATGTGCAAATAATGTACTCAATTTATAGTTTTCATGCTTTGTGAAAACACTATGTAATACTGCATAAAACAATAAACTGATTTTCCCCACATGAGTCTTCGTTCGTTACAATAACAACTAGATTTACCGAAACTATCAGAAAGATTCTGAATCCCATTAAAATGAAGTACTAAAAATTTCACGACATAATTACGTTAATAAATCAATAATATCCAGTAATAAATGTTCATTTTTTAAAGAAATTACTGAATATACAACAAACAGTTAGAAAAAGGCAACGGTACAAGTGGATTGAAAACTCATTGCAGTCAAACCCTGACGAATAAAATGAAGTGAAATGAAACTCTGTTACTGTTTAAGTCATTTTATTATGAGTTAGGACAACTTTCTATGTTGAGAGATTCATAAACTTCAAATGTGATGTCAGAAAAACGTTCGTAATCAACTAAAAATTCATATACTTTAGTTCCACAAGACATCATTTGCAACCCGAATAGCTTGGGATCTTATCTCAAGGAGAGCATTGGTTCACTCAAGATTGCAGGTATGCCTTGCTATGAATGCTAGTTGGCATGAAGTCTAGATTGAGTTCGGTTTCCTACCAACTACCTCTCATCATGTAATATTGTAAAGGAAGACGTCGAATTAAAAACCGAACGCTACCAAAGTGTCTAACTCTGAATAAATATTAATAATTACAACATACATACCGAATTTACAGCAAATAAAATCTGTGGGCTTGTTTCATCTCTAATATCTAATTCTTAATTATATTTTTCAATCGACCTTATGATGGAATATAAAACTTGTCAAGTGGTTGGAGGTAGTAAGAAGGGGGACCCTTCTCTACGTAAGTTGCATGTTTTTTGGTACTCATCAACAAGACATACCTGTAGTATTGAAAGAAAGGATGCTCCAGTGCGAGATTCGGATTCGGGTCATTCGGCTTCACAATCTGAGGCTGTTCGGATAACAGATAAGTCTGAAACTTGTATTTGTGCTAACTTATAACTTGAAAGCCGAATGCACCTGGTTTCTAAGGTTAATTATAGTGATAGCATACCTTGGATGACTAGAATTCCTTGTGTGCTATTTGAAAGAAGATCGAAAGTTTTACTATAATCTACTCATAAATTCACAGTGATTGTGTGTATAACATAAGTTAGCTCATAATGATATATTCTTCATAATGACCAAATCCTTCATCTATCACATGGGAAAAACATATTCATTTTAATATTTATCACATATCCTTATAAATTAACGAAAATTATTTATATATTCATGCATGAAATATTGAACTATATATCCATTATTCATGTTTATCGCTTTCTTTTGCTTAATTTTTTTCAGAGTGTTAAAGGTCCTGGACCATTTTTACAACCAAATATAGTAACAGGTCCTCGAGGGGCTCCAGGTGAACCTGGTCCACCTGGACCATCAGGGCCTATTGGACCACCAGGAAAAATGGGTGAACCCGGGCCACCGGGACCAGCTGGAGAAGATGGTGCACGTGGACCACCAGGTCCATCTGGTGACCCAGGAATCGACGGTAAACCAGGTCTAGATGGTGAATCTGGTCTGCGTGGAACTCCAGGTCCACCAGGACCAGTTGGTCCAATGGGTTTAATTGGATCTACAGGTCCACCGGGTCCAATGGGTATACCTGGTCTTAAAGGTATAAAAGGCTCCCCAGGTATTGATGGACCAATGGTAAGTTAAATTTGTTACCAATAGTAACATATGTTAGGAGTAGATGTTTCATGTCATTAAGAATTTTACAATGTTGATAGTACGTCGCGTTATAAAAAACAAACAAACAAAATATATATTATGGTTTCTAATACTGGAAGATATGCAGTTAAAAAACTGTAATTTGATTTTAAACATATTTTAGATAAAGAAGAAGCTACAAAAACTCTGTATATATATTTAGTAGTTAAGACTTAAACCAATAATAGAAAGCTTGTTCTGTCATTAAGAACTGTTTGATATCATTTTGATACCGCTCATATAACACTCTAATTTCTTATTTCTTTGAACAAACAACCCATGATACCGTTATCTTTAGTAAATTCGCAATCAAGTCTAAAAACGGTAGATTCAATAAATGTTAAGCTCCTTTATGACTTCAATTTGGTTTTAAACGAGATTTACAAAATGTTATATTTGAGTCTTTCAGCATAGATTTTAATTTGGTGATATCATTTTCTAATGAAAATAAGTTTTAAATCCTCACAATATCGACTTATTATCTCTGTATGTTTGATACAGTCATCCTCTCGTTCTTTAGTTATCTTGGAGCATTGACAACGTGTATAAAACAAGGGGAACAATCATTCAAAGATTTGGAACAGAGTTTTACTGATGTCATCAAAACATAAGTTTCATGGTTTTTTGAAATTAATGTAGATATTATCAGAAGGGGTTTTGTGGAGATTTAGTATTTTCATAGTTGAAAGCGTGAGTCAATTGAAGCTAGACCACCAAGGAAAACCCGGAAGCACTGGATGGCCGCTTCGTCCTATTGTGGGACTCCTCAGCAGTGCGCGTCCACGATCTCGCACTCGAGAGATTCGAACCCAGGACCTACCAGTCTCTCACCAGAGCGCTTAACCGATAGACCATTGACTCGGCATCCAACAGTGTTAATGTCTAACTTCAACTGATCCACGAAGTTGAGCAACCGTTCACCAATTGTCTTCAGTGAGTTCCTATCTCACAACAGAGGTGGTTTAAATTCCACTGGTCACTGCATGTTCATGTTTCGTGCTACTACGTTTTCGTAGAAGTATTTTTAACTTTTATAGTTATCAAGTTTGTAAACGTGGACGTGTAACAAGTTTTCATACTTTTTTGAATAATAAATAAAATGTATTACAATCCAGAAAAGCAAAATGAATCTCACAAATGAAACCAAGAGCCAAATCTGCTGTCTTACAGATCACTCACTGTTGGAGCTTCCTGAGGATAGCATGTTTTTTATGTAAGGATTTCCATGATTTTCTATAAATAACTTGTTTTAATGTGCCGTGAAGGCTTATAGGTTCACTTCGTAGCCAGTTGTTATTTACGTGATATATATTTAAACTGTTGAATTACTATAAATTAACTTTAGTAAATATGTATATTTATATTTTAGGGTGAACGAGGTGAAGTTGGCCTTCCAGGTCCATTTGGTCCACCTGGACCTAAAGGACCAACTGGATTACCTGGTGCTCAAGGCCCAGTTGGTCAAATGGGTACACAAGGACCGGATGGATTTCCTGGGCTTATAGGTTCTATGGGTCCTCAAGGACCTCCAGGACCTTCTGGAATGATTGGACCAGTTGGTTTAAAAGGTGATGAGGGACTTCAAGGTGCACCAGGTTCTCTTGGTGATCCTGGTGATCCAGGTTTAGATGGAAGTCCAGGGGCTGATGGTGAACCTGGACCGATGGTAACTTGTCTTTTGTTTTGCGAATTACTAGTCTACTTCATTTTTAGACTTATAATATCCTTAACATATCTCTGTGAATTTTTCAATATTTTATTCAGTTAACCCATTTAATGTAGCGTAGTTCCAGTACCGACCTACTCTCATCATCATGTATTCCTAAATTTGTTCTAGATTAGTTAGCTTGAATCACTTATATTGAAAATAAAACACCCAGCTTCCTGTTTTAGTTAGTGATCCACTCTGTACTAACCAATGATTACAGTATAACTGCAGATTACAGGTATGTTGGTTATAGATGTCTTAATAAGTTACATGTGGTATCACTGTTGAGTAACCGACATTGAGATTAAATGAAAAGTATTTGATAAAACTGGACTGAGAAGCAGTAATAAATGAAGTAGTTTGGTTATATCTTGTACATGCTAGTTCATTGTCTATATCAGGGTACAATACAGCCAAAACTAGGGTAATGTCGAAAGAAAGCTGTTCGTTTGAGTCGTGCAAAAAGATGTAGACTTCCCGACTAAGGTTCTGACCTCGAATGAACTATGGTTAAGAATCAAAGACAACACCTTCTGAGGTCTTATAATGTATTAGATATGTTGGCTCATTATTTTTAGAAACCTTGAACATGTTACTATTCCTCTCTCTTTTGTTTGTCCATTTTAATGTCTTCCCATCTACGGTGATTTCCTGTTTTTCTTGTATTGTTGCAATATCGGCTAACTTAAACGGATATAAATTAGTGTAAGCATTATTATATTAGAGGACATATCTGTCTCGTTATCAGTATGTCTAATCATGTTTCACTTCATTGGTATATTTGATCAATATGAGTTTGAGGCACTGATTGTCAGTTGTTATCGTGGCCCAAATAATTATCAAATACTTACTACTGAGTAGCTCAAAGGTTAAAATATGAACTCTTCGGTGCTTCTTAGTATTCAGTTGTTGCTTATTTAGTGTTCGTTGCTGTAAAAACGTATTTTGATAAACCGTTCTAGATTTTTAATGGTTGATTATAAAATTGAAATTATTGATTATTGCGAAATAACTATGTTCAATGAAATAATCTAACATCGGATAAGTTCAATCATAAGCTTCATTCCATTTTATCTAATCCACTCTAATAGTTTTTTCCAATCATTTCTTGTTGACATTTAGGGTCCTGCTGGTAAGGATGGACCGTCAGGATTGAAAGGTGAAAGAGGAATACCAGGCCCTATGGGGCCCCAGGGAACTACCGGCCCAAGAGGATTGTCTGGGGGACCAGGTTCACAGGGGACTCCTGGAGAGAAAGGGGCTGAAGGGGCTCCAGGACCACAAGGATCTACAGGTCCAGCTGGACCAATGGGACCACCTGGAGAACCTGGTGATAGAGGGCTATTTGGTCCAATGGGAGATATAGGAAAGCCTGGTCCACGAGGTCCACCAGGTGAAACTGGACCGAAAGGAGATACAGGGCTGATTGGTGCTCAAGGAATGCCAGGTAATCCTGGATTAGACGGACTACCTGGAATGCCTGGAGAAGCCGGTAATGATGGAGAAATGGGTAGACAAGGTATGCCCGGTCCACCGGGATTACCTGGACCATCCGGACGAGATGGTGAACCTGGTCCCAGGGG
Source organism: Schistosoma mansoni (assembly GCF_000237925.1). Lineage (NCBI taxonomy): Eukaryota > Metazoa > Platyhelminthes > Trematoda > Strigeidida > Schistosomatidae > Schistosoma > Schistosoma mansoni. The sequence goes on along the minus strand of NC_031498.1, from coordinate 21,653,423 downwards.
TTTTCCAGGTTCCAAGGGTCAAGATGGCTCCCAAGGTGTACGTGGCGTGATAGGACCAAGAGGCCCTTCAGGAAAAGATGGGGATGACGGTGAAATGGGTGCGGCAGGACCTCCAGGACCTGCAGGACCTCCTGGCCCATCTGGACCGCCGGTAAGAAATACTTTTCACACATTACGTAATAGAATATAACTCACTTTAATGTATGCTTACTCTATCAATGATAGACTCGTATTACAGATCCTAGTAACTTAGAAACCAACAGTTTATATAAAGTAAGAGGGAGATTTTGATTCAAAATTCGAAATCACTTTCATACGACAATATTCCTTAAAGTTAATTAACGATGCAGTTATCTGATGTAATATTAAGAAATCATGTGGAAAAGGAATGTCCGAAACGTTTTAAGAAGTTAGATAAATGAAAATGATAAGCGAATGATTTACATTTACATCTGAACTCACTACTGATTATTTCATTAATTTGACTCGCAAAAGTTTAAAAATTATTATTATCTGATTTACCTCTTAGTTACATAACTAGTTATGATTCATAAAGTTTAACAGATGATATTGACTTCTGACAAAAACGTATCCGTATATGTAACATTTACGATCTAGAATCAAAAATTTCATATATTTTCATACTGCCATGAAACAGAATGACGACATATAACCCTACAATGTTAGGTGGTTGAGGGATGTAGTCTGGAAACCTTGTTCTATCTGCTTTTTATGTTAAATGGTTCTTGTCAGTAAAGGGTACCTTCAGTCTTGTGGAAGCTGATGGTCCCTGTAAGGTTTAAACCCCAGCTACCAAATTTCATAGTCTGAGGTTCTGCTAATGAGCTTCTTGGGTGGGGTGACCTCTTGTAGAACTGAAATATCTACATCGATTGGTCATCAGAGCGGTCCTATGAAGATGTTATAAATGAGTTGTAGATAAATTTTTTATCATACGATGATGTGAATAAGAGAACTGTTCGAAATTAAGAAGTATTAGACGATTGTTTCACACTAATTTAAGATTATTCATCACATTGAATGCCTTTGATTTTACATGAAATCCAACTTAAAATCATTTAAGTCTTACAGTCACCATCGTAACACTCAGCTACTGAGTTGATATTTACATCAGTTATCGATGAAGATTTCCATAATATTAAACACAAAGCCTAAAAGAGTACCGTGGTAAATACTACTACTGCCCTACTACTACTACTACTACTACTAATAATAATAATAATAATAATAGTAATAATAATAATAATAATAGTAATAATAATAATAATAGCCCTACTCCAAATACTTATCCTTGCTTTTAAATTGGCTTATTTAGACTATGGTAGATGGGAAACCATGATTAGACGGAGTTAACTGGGTTATAATTTCAACAGATTATTGATACCACTGAGTGGGAATCGGGTCATACTATTATCATATGACCGTAGTTTAAAAACGTGGATCAGTATGTTCCTGTTTTCAATGGTCCACAGATAACACATCATACTTCCTTCCTTCCTTACGCCTGTTATACATGTGGAGGAGTACAGGTCACCCACCAGGATTCCTCAATCTTCTCATTTTTCAGTCAAGCCTTTTCGGTTGTTTCCCATTGCTACTCATTTCTTTCTCGTCTGCCTCCAGTTCCTGACGCAGTGTGTTCTTTGGTTTATCTTTTCCTTTTGCCTTCAGGATTCCAAGTTATTACATGCCTCGGTTTTCAGTTTGATGATTTCCGTAATGTATGTCCTATCCATTTCCAACGTCTTTTCCCAGTTTCCTCTTCAGCTGGAAGCTGGTTTTTCCTCTCCCGTAAAAGTTTGTTGCTGATGGTATCTGGCTAGCGAATATCGAGTATTTTGCGCAGACAACTGTTTATAAATACCTGTATCTTTTTGATGTTAGTTGTAGTAGTTCTCAAAATTTCGGCTCTGTACAGTAAAACCGTCTTAATGTTGATATTGAAGATTCAAACTTTGATGTTGGATTTCAGACAGTTGTTTTGAGTTCCATATGTTTTTGAACTGTATGAATACTTTCCTTGTTTTGACAATCACTGCCTTTACGTCTGCATCAGATCCTCCTTGTTCATCGATGATGCTGCTGTCCAGGTACGTGAAAGATTCCACTTGTTTGAAAGCTTCTCCATCAAGTGTGATTTGATTGGTGATCTCTGTAATGTATTTTCTCTTTGTAAACGTTGAGGCCTACTGTTTCAGAGGTTGATGTTACACTAGCTGTATCCAACTGCATTTGTTGGTGTGTATAGGATATAAGAGCCACCTTATCTACAAAATCCGAATCGTCTAGTTGCATCCGATCTGTCTATCGTATTCTTTGCATCCCTTGAGATATGGTATTTGCGATCTAATCAACAACTGGAAGAAAGATGAAAGGCGCTAGTAAGCAGTGTTATATGACACCAGTCTTCACTTGAAACGCATCATTGAGCTGCCCTCTTCGTTTCTTTATCTTCATACAGCATCTTAAAAACATTATTACTTAAAAGAGTTTGAGCTATCTGATTTTCGATATACAGGACCGAACTTTAAACAGTCTTATTTGGTAAAACTTCCGTCATTAACATCCATAAGGGGATGATTAAAACCTTTCTAACAATAATAATAATATTATATATATATATATATATATATATATATATATATATAATATACACTATACTGGTTTGGCGAATTAGTGGCTATCTGGGTTCGGCAGCTAAGGATATAAAGCATTAGTGTTTGAGGCTTAAGATAATGAGTTTAGGTTTTAGTGTGAACAGTAACACTGGGGCTCAGATACATCTGACTGACGATTACCAGATAGGCCGAAACGTGCGTTCTGAATGCCTCTGATAGTCGAAATCCACACTCTTTATAAGAGGGATTATTAAGTTTTATAGTAGCTTAGCTGCTGAGTTGAAATTCAACAGAATACATTTTCTTCTAAATTAGTTAATTGTCAGTGATAAGTAATAATGACGATGGTTGATTTGGATGAATACGAATTGATTTTCAATCGAACAAATCGAACCGTAAAACATTGAACTAGAGTCAAGGAGGAAAAAATAGTGAAAATAATGAGAAGGAAGATTTCGTCTGTACTGTATATTTTGCAAGATTTTGTGTAAAGACATGGTCTATTGAGAAAGAAATAAACTGGTTGTACTTATCAGCTATTTTGGTCCAAAAATCACGTAAATTTTTTCTTTTTCTCCCTTTTTCAAAAAGGGTTTACGTGGTGGTCGAGGCTCATCTGGTGAGCCAGGTGATCCAGGTCCTTCAGGTCCACAAGGTAGTCGTGGTGCAACTGGTGCTCGTGGACGTCGTGGGAAAGTTGGAGTTCCTGGTAGTCCTGGAAGTATTGGCGGTATTGGAGATAGAGGTCCACCTGGTCCAATTGGACCATCAGGTCAACCTGGTCCTATTGGACAACCAGGCCAACCAGGTGGTAAAGGTCCAACTGGAAGAGATGGAAAACAAGGCACAGATGGAAAGCCAGGAACTCAAGGACAGGTTGGTTTACCAGGTCCAATTGGTGAACGTGGTGCTGCTGGTGAAGACGGTGAACAAGGTTATCCAGGTGTACAAGGCCCCAAAGGTGAAGTTGGTTCACAAGGTATACCTGGGCGTACTGGACCAGCTGTAAGTCATTAAATGTCGTAACATGAATTATTGTTTGATTAACAGTTGAAGTGAATTAGTTTTTGTACATTATAACTACAATTAATATGTATTTCTTACTGTTATTGTTACATAGCATAATAAATGATTATCTAGATGCATCATTTTACTTTAACTAACTAGCTGTAATCACTTGATCAAACAGCAAATTAGTGTACTTACGAACTGTTACATAATAATTTTTACTACTATGTTCCGTGTTTGTTGACTGTTTAGTACATACAATTTTCGTAGTGAAAAATAATTTCCCGAAATGAATGGCTTTGTAGTCATTTTACGATAGTACCCACCTTTTTAATATTGAAAGACACTACTAATCAAAGTTTCTCTTTTGAATATTCAATCCATTTCACCTCACAGCTCATATAAGATATGTCTCCTCATCTTCTAGGTAGTTAGATTAATAGTCTCATGTTCATTTATCTCGGCCTACATGGTTACTTCTGTCCATTATCGTTTTATTTGTTTTTCTTCTAGGTAAAGTGTCTGATAGAAGATGATATCAGATTCGTCGAATTATATTATATCAAGATATTTTTATGCGTTTTAAAGCTAGTCTCTATCAATAATTAAAATGAATTTTCAAAGTTCTTCTTATAACCTATAACTAATGAAGTCAAAAATGTTTACCATGCTATAGTCACCCACCAATAAGATTGAACTTCGGTTGCACAATTTATTATCAATTGGCTGAAAATGTGACGTAATGGATCACGTCTAAATGTATCATGCTAGCTCTAGCGTTTCCTCTTTTGTGATCAGAATACAGTAATAGCTATCTTCAAGTTAATCTTTCCTGCTCAGGTTGCGTCCAGTGAGATTCGATGCACCGTTAGACTGTAACTCCTCGTTTCCACTTTTTATTTGAATGGTCTTCCAGATCTCCTACATTGTTCGGACATTCCGAGTACTGAAATCAATTATTGCCTAATTTCTTAAGAAAGCCCATCGGCCTGCTAGCTTCCGAAAAATCTCGACTTTCACTATGAGGTGTCATAAACCTCCGCTCCTCACATATTTCGGCCTTATTTCTATTTAAATAAGATCCGTAAATAGATCGTTCTTAAAGGAATGTTTGGTTAAAACAGACTTTTAGTGATATTTTGGTTTGCTATAAATTTGTTTAAATTAACTTAATAACCGGTTATATATATATAAACTAAAGTCATGAAGATGTTGTTTCACAAACTTCAATGAACATTAATACTATCTCTTCGAAATTATCCTTGTTTGTGATAATTTACTTGTTCTAACTCCAATTACATTGTTTAAAACATTCCAAGAAATATTCAAGATTCCAGGCTTTTCAGCTGCTTTTCCGTTTTAAAATTGTTTGACTTCATATATTCCTAACAGATAATTTCGGAACTGACATAATCACTGTAATAGAAGAGAATCATAGGATGATCGGTCAGAAACCCTTGTTTAGTCGCTGTCTTGATGCATTATCCTATTGATCTTCCCTGAAACTTTTTCTTTAATGAGTTATCTCCATAGGCAGTCCTCAATATTTCACTAATTACCTGAGTAGCATCTCATGTTTCAGTAAAGATCTGAAAGTGATTAGTTATTCATATGTTTATTCAGCAGATCATGTATACCTACTATTACTTTTCCACTTTCACTAACTCTCCCACACACATTCCTTCTGCACAAAATAGGGTCCACCAGGAGTTCGAGGTGGTTCGGGTCAAATGGGTTTGAGAGGAACTAAAGGTCCACGTGGTCCACCTGGAGAAGATGGACCACCTGGGAAGGACAGTGCACCTGGTGAACCAGGACCACCGGGTGAACCAGGTCCACGAGGACCAATCCAAGTTCAAGGTTATGATAATGGTAAAGTTGTCGGCCCACAAGGAGCGAAGGGTTTACCAGGATATCCTGGACCACGTGGAAGACCAGGAATACCAGGTAATGAATAATAAAATTAATCGATAACTACTTTTCTTAACGTCGACCTATGAATCTAGGTTTTTTATAATAATAATAACAATGATGACAGCTATTATCATTATAAAACACTGAATTTTTATTATTGGTAACTCCTAGAATTCGAATGATAGGCCATGGCGAGTGAACTTCAACCATGTCTGGTATGAAGAGGTTGACCACTGATGTCAAGAAGAAACGCTTGCACTACTTCGCAAATCAATTGGAGTACAGAATGTCAACCGTTGGATGCCAACTCAATGGTTTAAAGATTAAGTACAATACCTGAAAGTCTTGGATGCGTTCCTTTGTGGGGTCAGAAATCGGCGGCGCTAAGGAGTACCATACTAGGGTTAATAGCTCTCAAATGATTTTCGGTTTTCAATGTTTGTCTGACCAAGATCAATCTACCTTGTGAATTATACAATTAGTAGATCATTGTGATTTATTTTGGACGGCTTTTGTATAGACTTTATGTAACATCCAGATAAATAGTAGATATAAATAACAGAAATATTGAAATCCAGAGAGAGAAGCCAATTAAGTGTTGAGTAACGAAGAGTAGGTTGAAAAAAAGTTAAAAATAAACAGGTCGAGATATAGTATTTGCTCATACTCACTAATTTATGATCTGAACCATATTGGTAGTTACAGACTCCCTGATTGATGTCTTCACAATGTACCCACAATCAATCATTGAGAATTTTGAGTAATGTGGAGATAAATCGGTTCAAATGTTACAGTTACATACTCATTTTCAATCTTATACTAAATATTAACTAAAGTGTGCATTCAGAGCTTTCCGCCACTATCTAAAATAGTCGTTAAAATTGAAAAACGTGTTTCAAACTAAGGACACTATTACAGTTAAGTTTTGCTTGAACATATACTGAATACTTTAAATTGATTGAATATTTCTTTTTGACACTTACCTACCATTTCGAATTTCTTTTACAAAATATCAGGAGCTCCTGGTGATCCGGGACCTATTGGAGAAGCAGGAGTACCAGGTGAAGACGGTCCACCCGGTCCTGATGGTCCACGTGGAAAAGATGGAATTGATGGAGCACCTGGCCGACCAGGAAAATCAGGTAAACCTGGTCAGTCTGGAGCTGTTGGAGCCCAAGGACCACCTGGAAAACCTGGAGATGCTGGATATGCTGGTCCACCAGGACCATCGGGAATTCCTGGTCCTTCTGGTGAACCCGGTTTACCCGGAATAGATGGTATTAATGGAACTGCTGGTGCCCAAGGAGCTCCTGGCAATCCAGGTGCACAAGGAGCACGTGGTGCTGCCGGACCTCCAGGAATTGATGGTGCTAAAGGTCCACCTGGTGATGAAGGACCAACTGGTCCGAGAGGTCAAGCTGGTCCAAGAGGAACTCAAGGAAAAGATGGACTTCCTGGACTTCAGGTAATAATTTGCGTAAACTTTAATTCGTCTCTCTGGTTTATAACTTCGTTATGATGAAATATGGTAATTATGCAAATGTTCATGGATTATTTACATAATAATGTAAATGATTTTACCGAATGACAATATTACAAATGATCTTGATTAAAGAAATAAAATCGGTAATTTAAGAATTAAGAGGCTTTTAGAAGTTTCTTTTGTATTCAGCAGATTGATGATGTTATAGTGTTGTTTTTAATAAGAGACAGAACCCAATGTCACTTCTGTATAACTACTATCATAGTCAAATATCAATAACAAACAAGTGTTTTTTTTCTTTCATCATAACTAAACTGACATTTAAGCGGACCAATGACAACACTGTTTCACTGGATTATAATCTAATACACTAGGAAACTAAATTCATAGACTATTCATAATTAATAAATGATAATGTATCGTTGTCAATTCATTGGCTCAGATTTCTAAGCCATCACTGAACATATCCTGAAAATGTACTGGAAAAGAATAAAGGATTATATATCTATATAAGCTCTAGACAATTGAACCTATAAAGGAACTCGTAACATTTTTAAGTCCTGTAAATTTTTTCTATAAACCATTATGTCTCATTTACATTTTCAAACGAGTATATGCGCATATAGCTCTGTTCCAAATAGTCGTTTAAGGTTAAAACATTGCTCAGAAACAATGCAATTTTTGATAGTCCTGCCTAAAACACTGAAATTCGTTTTTATTTTAACAGATGAACAATTAAGCCCTTAGAAATTTAGCATTCTCAAAACGTCTACATTGATTTTCTAACAAAAATAAGGCGGGATCGTGGATGCGCACTGCTGGGGAGTCCCACAATAGGACGAAATGGCCGTCCAGTGCTTCCAGGTTTTCCTTGGTGTTCTAGCTTCAATTGACTCATGCTTTCAACCATGCAAATACTAAATCTTCACAAAAACCCATTCTGAAAAATAAGGAAACTTAGCAGAACTCAAAAATTATCATTAGTATATACAATGAAGTTTAATTAAAATGAGTTCCTCTTATTCTTAATCATTGGCTACTGTTCCTTCCTTTCATTTTTCTAGGGGAAAATGGGTGCTCCTGGAAGACCAGGGGCAAGAGGATCGGCCGGGGTTATGGGAGTTCCGGGACCACAAGGGAAGATTGGACCTTCAGGTAAAGAAGGGCCAGAAGGACCGTCTGGTCCTGTTGGTCCACCTGGGCCACCAGGAACAGATGGGGAAGTAGGTGGTGCAGGGCCAGTGGGAGAAGCTGGGTCTCCAGGACAACAAGGTCTTCCTGGAGAACGAGGACTTCAGGGTCCACCAGGTCCTGGGGGAGAGCCAGGCCCACCAGGGCCTAGTGGTCCTTTAGGGATACCTGGACCAGACGGACCGAGTGGACCTAGAGGTGAAGTAGGTGATCCTGGTATAGATGGTGCGCCAGGGGGGAAAAGGCGAAGATGGACAACCTGGACTGCCTGGACGACCTGGAAAGGATGGATCACCAGGAAGGCAAGGGAAGTCTGGACCACAAGGCCATAAAGGTTGGACTGGCCCTCCAGGTGACCCTGGTCTTCCTGGCACAGCTGGACAACCTGGTCAACCAGGACTTCGAGGATATCGTGGACTTTCTGGCTTACCGGGAGAAATCGGACCTGTTGGTGCCCCGGGGCCTCAAGGTGAGGCTGGATTCGTCGGAGAACCTGGTCCTCCTGGTGGACCTGGACCTATTGGAAGAGATGGACCACGAGGACCTCCTGGACATATGGGGAGTGAAGGACCACCTGGACCTCCTGGGCCTCCAGCTATGAGTTATGGAAAGATGTATGGAGATCAAAAAGGGATCACTTTAGAAATGCCCAATGGTACACGCAGTTTTCCAGCAAGATCATGTAATTATTTATCGCGTACACATCCAGGATTACCAGATGGTAAGCAAATTTTATTTATTAAATTATCTAACTTTTAAAACTGGTCCACCAGTTGATCATGAAGAACAGATACTAGCTTCAGAGTTCGTTACTCAGTACTCTGCTATAACATCTAAATGGCAATTATCAGACTAGTGTTTTCCAGAACGAAAATGAAAGCTTTGCAATTAAACCATATACACTGAGATAATACAACATCACTAAAACAAACTAATGTATAATCCTTTGTATGTCATAGTTTCACTAAATACCATGTAAGCGAAATGTTGATTCAAATTATATCTTTTAATAGATGACTGCTGTTCAAACTCCGTGTTATGACAAGTCTATATCTATTCAAATCTAAATATGAACACAATAGTGGATGCAAGAATTAACCCAATAAACGACACCAATACAAATACACTTCGACCATACTTGTAATAAGGCCTCACTGATACTTGAACCTGTTCTCAACTATTAAGAAGACAAGAGAAAGAAAAAGGTTCATCATTTATTCCAGTCGAAAATTACATAAGGAAAAAACTTGATTATTTGTTCAACCTTTTAGTATATCCTTGGAAATCAGCCATTAAGGATGCCAGTTTTACAGCTCCAGAATAAATTTTACGTGAAGGTTCAAACAATTATGAGAAATAATCCATTTTTCAACACTTATCTTAGACTAACATCCAAGTAGTTATTGATAAAACCGAAAAAATGTCTTTATTCCTTCATCAATGAAGTTTCGTATTATATCATAAGTCAGAAATTATATCAAGACAGATTGAACATGAAATATTTAAAGACATTTCTAATTTTTGTCATATCTTAATCAAAACAAACAGTGTTAATAGCAAGGGTGTGAATGTTGCTGTTACTGATAATAAGAACTGAATGTTGATTACTCTTTGTTCGTAATACGTACATCCTAAGAAGATTGCCTCTATATAGTCACTTTGTGTCAAGTTTTTAGAATAGATGGATTGCAGACGCGTGTTTATCCTATTTAGAACTCCTTAGACGGATGTATCTACATTCCGGTGTTGATGTTCACTCAGATACGCAAACCTAGTGCTGATTACCTTAAATTCTGACGCACTATCCACTGATCTACTGAATTCATACACTCACTAAGTTATTCAACGGTTATGATATCTTTATCATTATTAGTAAAGGCTTCAGTTATCCCAGTCCTGAATATCGATAAGGGAATAATTTGAGATTTTACTAAAAAGAATACAGATAAAATAATAAATGAATACAAGTGAAAAGTATACAGAATTATTCTCTGAATTCAATAATTTACTTCCCACTCTTCTCTCTCAGTAATACTGCGGTGTATGCTACTTATGTCTGTCGGAATAAGTAGTATGTAACACCAATCAGAAGTGGATTGGCTGGCAGTAGAAGGTTGAGAAGATTGAATTGAAGAAAACAGGAATGTAAACAAAGATTAATTCTAATAACAACAGGAATGAAGGGACGATTAAGCTTGTCAGAGACAACTGATGGAAAATGTGCAAATAAAGTAGTTAATGCATGGTTTTCATATTCTATGAAAACATTCTATAATTTCGTACTAAAACATTAACTAGTCGTCTCTACCTGATTGGTCGTTCACTGTATAGCAACTACAGTCGGTCGAAGCTTCTCTACGCTGAATGTTCTCTTCACCTGTTTTTCATTGCTTTGTTTTCTCTTTTATTTCTTTTTTATTCTAAGGTGAATATTGGATTGATCCTAATGGAGGTTCGAATAAAGATGCTGTTAAAGTATTCTGTCGATTGAACTCAGGTGAAACGTGTTTCTCGCCTTTAACTTCTTTTTATCAACAACATCAGAATAACAATACCGATATAAGCAAAAAGAAATATTCTGATCAAAAAGATATTTGGTTCAGTCAGTTATATGAAGAAAAACAGGTAAGAAATTAAATAATGTTTTTAGATGGCGACGAATAAAAACAAGTGCTCAATAGTGTTTAGTTTCGAAAGTTAGTTCCCAGAGTCCTAGCGTGTAGCTGTGACCAGGGGACTTTGAACATTTATTTTGTGAGGCAGCTGCCCAGCATGACATTGGATAGTCCTCGATTTGCATCATGAACTGATTGGAGTTAGGAATGTAAACCATCGGGTGTCAGTTCAATAATCAAAATGTTAGGTTCTTACTCTGAGACCTGAAGGTCTTAGATTTGATCCCCTACCAGACCGTAAATGGGTACTTCTGTGGAACCTAATATCAGGATGAAGCATCTGTCTAATGCTTTGTTTTCAAATGATTGTCTAACTAAGGTCAGTCTATGATCTAAACTACAAAAAGATGAAACAGTCATCGAAAAAACATCCTTTTCAGTTTCAATCATTTATCCTCTTAATTGTATTAATTTAAAATTAAGATATAGGTTTTAATAGTTGATCGGCAACATTACTGCATTAATCATTTGACCAAGTTTAAATAGGTGGTATGTGAGCAAAATAATAATTTAAAAATGGTTTTCATAGTGAAATAGTATCGCCTTCATGAGTCACAAGTAATTGGAGAATAAACAGATATCAGTTTTGGCTTAATCTGGAACTCCTTATCGGGTTGCATCTACGATGCCGATGAGTATCGGACCCAGGATTTCTAGGTATTGTAGTAAATCTGTTGCCTCTAGATTAGTGTTATAATCTTTCAATGTTATTATCTTTGGCAAATCCTTTGTTCTCTTAATGACTGAAATTCGTAGTTACGACTTCTCACTCGCAACTTCAAAGATTCATCTTAAAGTTAGTCGCCAATGAGTGAATAACCTACGAATATTAGTCTGACTAGTTGATTTGCATCAGCTAAGAAACTATTAGAAACCATTATGACTTTAATTTGGTTTCAACTGTATGCAAAAGGTTGTTGTATATAACGTAAAACTATTAACTAGTCGCAGTTGAAAATCAGGTTTTATCTTTCGATATTTATTAATTACTGAATGGTAATCAATGTTATGTTCCTCTAGTCCTTAGAGGTGGTCAAATTCTATCAATGAAACTAATACCAAAAACCTAGGTCAGACAAAGCTGTTGTTCATTCTGGGACTCGAAATTAGTACCGTTCATCAACTCTGGGATGCAGGTACATCCAGATGACGAGTACCAAATAGGACGAGACGCGTGTCCTGGATTCCACTGTTAACCACCAACCATCTTTGCTTACAATACTTGTGACTTAAGGCAATATCGAGGCAATCCTCATAGGATGCACATATGTCAATATGAGAGCAATCAATTTCAGTCATAAACATTAATGAGAAGATTCAAACAAACAATACGAAATGTATTTTATTGATTTACTTAAAATATTAATTTAAGCATCATTGTCTCAATTCATAATAGTCTACAATAAGTTGTTCAATGTTCAAATATTTTGTTCTATTTTTGTTAAACTCTTATTTCATATATTTTAGTTTACCTATAATATGGAAATGAATCAGATCAACTTCTTACAACTGTTATCATCGAAAGCTAATCAACAATTAACATTGTTATGCCATGAGATTAGTTTCAATGATAAAAATCTGCCACGTTTATTTACAAATAATAATAAGGAATTAACACAAAATGGAGCGATTCTTCGTTATAATTTACTGGAAAACGATTGTCAGGTAATTAGTATTCATATTATTATTTGTGGATATTGTCGAATTATTTGAAGATAGTGTACACTACGGATAAAATTTAGTCAAAGAACAATTGAGAATAAACAAATACCAGAACAGTTATTTCATCTTGGTATGAAACGCTTGTTATGGCCAGTGGAATTCGATAATGTTGGAAGTGAGATGGATATCATCAATCATAGTAAATGATGACATACAATATCAAAAACCTTCTAGAGTTAAGAGTTACAACCACCAGATGGCATCTTAGTAGTTCTGTTGGCTCAGCCCTCTCTATGACATGTGAAGGTATTGGGTTTTATCCTTGGTGGGATTTTAGATACTCACTGCTGAGGAACTCAGCACTAAGACGAAATAGCTGTTTAATCCGTCCTAGTTACCAGTGATTAAAGTTAATCCTTGATGTATGCAGATAATTTTCTTCACGAACTAAGTTACTCCATTCAATTCTCGGATAAATTCATTTATGGACAAATATAATATCATATAAAACTGAACCTATAGAATTTGTATTTTCAGTGACAAGCATGCTATTACAGAGCTACTGTATTGGACAAAGTCAAGCGATTAACATTCTTCAACTTAAGTTAATCACAAAGATTATTTTATTTAAGCAAGCTTTTATTCATCATTACATGATCATCTAGACCTTCATTGTTTTTAAAGTCATCAATCATCAGTTTCACTACAATAATATGAAAAAAGACAATTCAAATATGATTCCAATTCAGTAGTTTTAAGATTAATCAACCATTCCGTGTACCAAGGATTCTGAATTCAATCCCGAAAGTACACTAGACAGCAGTCGTATACAGTAAGATGTAGCAAATATTCAGTGATGTATCCAGAAGAATTTAAACTGTGATTAGCTAGCAATGATGACGGACATACACCTTATGTGTCATGTTTGTCATGAACTAAATGTATATTCTAAATGACGTTGAACTTTATATTTGTACTATAAAAACGTTTATTCATCTAAACCTGGTTACAAATTAAAACTGTAGGACAAATGTGTCTGTCATTGTGTCATTCAACGAATGACAAGTCATCACAATGTTTGTAATTTTTCGCTGAATTAAAATATAGTTATTCAAACTTACCCTTTCCTATAAACACATCATTATAATATTCCGTTTGTTAACATAGTTATTTTTCCATTCTTTTTGAAAAAAACAACAACTACTAATTCAAAAGTCAACAAAGCCTACATTTGGAAAGATAACAATTGAAGTGGATACACGACCGCAACGTTTACCATTACGTGATATAATTTTACCGAATGGTATTGATTCACAACGAATTCTTGGTTTAGAATTGGGCAGAGTATGCTTCCAGTAGGAAAACACATTTATACTTGACAATACTGATAATACTGATTATGATTATGTTAATTTCTGTGTATGAGTCTTCTAAATTTCTATAAATTAATAAATAAAGTACAATGTATGAAGTATTATTATCATTGTTAATACTAAATGCAACTGTCTATCCCACTGGCTACATCCCACGATTGATCAATCGCCACTAATGATCACATATCATTCATGTTGATAATGACTCGATAAGACAGATTAGTGATATCCACTTTACTCATCAGTGACATAATTGAACTGATTCATTTCAAAAAGTCAAATCAATTTTCATAGCACTTTAATTTACCGACTTTGATCCTAACCAATGAGTTATAGTTCTGTTTTTAGTTATTCAATCTAAAAGTTTGAGTATCGACAGACTACTTACTTCACCTTCAGTAATGTGGCCACTTATTTTAAGCCAATGAACATAATTCAATTCAGTAGACTAAGTAATATCTTCAGCCCTAACATGTAGGTTTACAAATGTTAAGTATTTCTAATAACTGTAAACAAATCTCTATGTTTTATTTACTATCAGCAACCTCGTAGCTTTAGACATCATACTATTTGTAAACATTTTCATTTTCAACATTTTTTATGCATAATTCAAACGTGCTACTCACGAGTAGCAACACACTTAGCATAGATAAAATTCTAATTTTTAAAGGGTTGTGCAAGATCATGGACCAATTGGAGTTAAACATTTAAACAGTTGGATACCAGTTCAGTGATCTACAGGTTCGAATACCACCTGTGGGATCGTGGATGGGCACTGTTGAGGAGTCCCATGTTAAGACGAAACATATGTCCAATGCTTTCAGGTTTTCAGTGGTGGTTTGGCTTAAATCCACTAGTGAATTCAACTGTTAAAATACGTTAGAAGGCACAGTACCCCTGCAAACTAGTTAACTATTAGAGAGTGATTCCAATTTTTCAGATTTAGGTCATTTGTGATCTATCTTAAACCTTATTCTATTTCACTTATATTTTTCACGGTTAAGACAATGAATAATGAAGACTGATAGTTTGACAAATCAATAGAAAAAGTTATTTGCACACTAATGGTTAGCTTTAAAACCAACTCCCAAAATTCTGACAGGAACTTATGACTATTGAAATCTACCCTATCAATGATACTGGATGATGGAAATATTTTGCAGTTACCAATTATCCCTAGTAGCTAGGAAAACACCTTACCCAGTCAATATCCTTTTTGTAAGGAAATACTTAGAAACACCTTATCACACTTTTCCTAAATCAGATTGAACAATTCCCAAAAGGTACTACTGACTTTCGAGTATTTTCTCCTTAAATTTTAAAATCCAAAGGTCACCTGTAATCCTATAATTCCCACTGTGTTTTTGTTTTCTTTTGTGTGTAACATCCATCTTTTGGTAGGTTTTCGTCCAGCCTGAAAGCACTTGGTGTGCTAAGGGAGTGTGAGGAATAGTAAGTCAGACTAACTGGAAGAGTAAAGAACAAGAGAGAAAGTGAGACGATAACTCGGTAAGAACATAGAATGCAATTACATTTAATAACGAAAGTAATCGATAACAGTCAGAAATAACATAAGCGTGAGATTAAAACAATCCGATAATCGAAACCAGAAATCGACAGCGAGACGTTTTTTTCTTCTTAACTCAAGAATCAGAGAATTTGTGTGTGATAATCTAGGAAGAGGCTAGGTGGTTAATAATTGGAACAATAAATGTACCAAACTCATCATTATGCTATAATTACGAATGAGTTGAAGTCACTCATACAAACTGTTGGGTTTTGACTTAATAATTTAGAGGTATCATACTTATATTGGGACATGAAGAATTTATCTCAATCCTACACACGCAGTGGTAGATGTGCACCAAATGAACTTCACTTAAACTAAACCGAAATTGTTATCTATTGTGCTTTCTAGTTGTAAAAATCAACTTCACTTAAGCACTGTCATTGATACAACCATTAGAAACGCTAATCGTCTACTCAGAGGTCTGAATGTTAAGCTCTCACCACAAGGCCAGAAGTTTCTGCATTCCCTCCGCATTATAAGCTGCGAATGGGCATTGTTGACGAGTTACAAAGTGGAATGAAATGGTGCTCCTCGGTTTTCAATGGTTTCCTAATTAAAGTCAGCAATACTCATCTAAAACTACAAAGAAAAGAAGTCATGAATCGATCGTAATTCGCATAGAACTACCATAGAGTATATTATACCAAAGTGTTATAATGCGAAATATAGCGTGTATTGCGATAGGACTACGCGAAATTCTACCGATTGACCAAATTCAGATATCCTAGTTCGACCCCAATACTGTTCCCAGAACACAGCCGTTAAATGAGAATTGTTTATGGGGTCAGCAGCAGAACAAAAATGGTTTACAGACAAGGCATATTTATACAGTTACGATGACTATTAACAGTAACCAATGGAAAGGAAGGACACGTAAAGGTTATAATTAGGACGACTCAAAATTGACCAATACAAAGTGGAATGAAATGGTGCTCCTCGGTTTTCAATGGTTTCCTAATTAAAGTCAGCAATACTCATCTAAAACTAGTCTGAAAACATACCATTTTACATTCGAGATAATTTTTGGGATATTCTTGTGAATATCCTAACACAAAGTTCTATCGATCCAACCTTATATGGTTACTGCTTGTCTTCAATGTGACTGCGTTTGTGAGTTACTATGTGCTAATGTTTGGGAGTAGTTAGATACAATACCTCTATATTTATACTAGAAGCATAAATTTGGATAAAGTACGGTTTTTGAGAGAGAAAAATGTAAACAGTGAGTACATAGTACCACATTTTTCAACAAAGAAAAAGTCAATAAATTATCATCGCTACCATATACAACTAATTAGATTATTAACTGACCGAAAATAGAGAAAGTCGAATAAAGTGATAGAAAGAAAGAGAAAAAGAAAAAAGGAGATGGAATAAACCCGCTTACAGTTTGTATCACAGACTGACCATAGTTAGACAAGTATGGGAAAGACAGCATATCCCGAATAGCTATTTTGTTCCAGTATGATTTTCCTTATCACTGCGGATCCACAAACTCACTGGAAATTGAAGGTATGACCTTCGAGTCACGTGGGAGACGCTTGACCTTTTGACCACTGAGTCACCATCCAATATTTTACACGTCTAAGTTCAATCAAGGAGCAATTTTATACTAGGATGAAACGGCTTCCAGGTTGTCAACGGTTGTCTAAATAAGACAAGTAAATGATGTAACCTAAGAAATTGAAAAATCTCTACAAACCCTCAGTAGTAATAAATTGTTTTGAACAAGTGAAGAAAAAGAAGAAGAAAATGAAATATTATCATGCAGGAATGAAAACTTGTTTATAAGGATGAATGAACTAATAAATAAATAGCCAGTCCATAAATTACATTCAATTGTTTCAGTGAACAACAATAATAACACTAGGTACAGTTTAATGAGTCAAGGATAAATTAAAAGTGCTAGGCTTATGGTAGAGTAATAATGATCCTCTGTGCATACGATTCCACTAAATCATAAAAAACGACAGTTAAATAACCTAACTTCTGAAGACTTTCAGGTATTTCAACCAAATGATTTCTATCATAATGGAATCTTTGAAGTAGTAGAAACAGAGATGAAGATAAGCATATTGTCACAAATATGAAGCATTTTGTAACGGGGATAAGATTGATCCATCTTGAATTTTCTCCGCTGAATTCACAAGTCAACCTGAGCTAGACAACCACTGAGGACCTAGAAGCACTTAATGGCCGTTTCGTCCTAGTATGCGACTTCTCAGAAGTTCGCACCCACGACTCCGTGAGGGAGATTCGGATCCAGTACCTACGGTCTCGCGCGTGAATACTCAAACTCTACAACACTGAGCCAGTATCTAACCGCGTTATTTGTCTAACTTTAATCAATCCATGATCTTCCGCCACCCTCCATCCATTATCTGAAGTGGATAACTGTATCCAACCGACACGGATTGGACTCCACTGGTAACGGCTTCTCACTAGAACTCCAGGAAATCCATCTTGAAGCTAGTCACTAGTGAGCACATGATTATTATCAGTACGGGGATTGGTGGAGATTGTAGTATTTTTACATTCGAATTCGTAAAATAAACTTCGTTACCACATCAGTTTGAATGCTTATTCGACAGATTATGTTTAACAATATCGTAAAGTTAATAAACTGATCGGTGGAATTCGGCGATCATATTATAAAAGATTTGAAAATTCTTAGTTCGATAATATATACATAAAAAAAATGGTGCTAATTGGTAATCAGATCATGTGTATAGAGGTGGATGAACCTATTCTGACTATAGAAATTTATAGATCAATGAAGAATAATATTTAACTACTAACCGTAAGAATCAGTAGTATCAAGAAACGGATAAGAAAAAATATATGACCCACTTTAGACATTGAAAATTTATGGCCTGATCACTCAGCACCCTACCTCTAACATTTTCAGCATTAGTCACTTGGTGTTTGGACAGTGAGTGCACTGATAATCCTTTGAAGACATTTTTATATAATCAAACACTCACAATTTAATTTTTTGCAGTTTGGGGTTGCGGAAGAATTTTCCACCTTCCTTAAAGTTAGAACAGGTCATCAAAAATCGAATTAGTCTTTTGCTTTTTTTTAAACTTTATCGCTCACCAACTCATTAGGTTTAATGAGACCCTCAATATAAGTAAAATAATCAATACAGTCAATTATCACACTTCTTATAATTTGGCAAGATGTTAGCAGAGACCAGCCTTGAAGTAATATTCTGCCTTTTGTACTAATTGAAACTTATCCCTACGTGTCAAGAAAACCCTTCATTTTGTTAAAAATCAATTAGGAAGTCCTCTAATTAAGGTTACAAGCATACAGTCGGCTACCCATAGCAGTATAGGCGTAACTTTGTAATATTTGCTTAGTTGAAATTTTAAACAGCCATATAACTCAAAACTTTACTTCATATTGTATGGTCAGTTAATGACAAATCTGTTGACTAAGCTACTGTCCATCAATGAGGAAAATGCTCTATGATTCAAAATAATGACTCGACTCGAGTAAATATATTCACAATATGAGGGAAAGATATA